>NC_092145.1:109753626-110065501 GCF_043159975.1 Macaca nemestrina | reverse complement strand
GGAGTAGGTGCAACCACATTGATTTAATTAAAGATATAATAAAGTGAAACTGTAGAAAACACTTAGAATGATACTCCTCTGCCTTGATACAAACCACTGTCTGTATTGACTTGCAAACTAGAAAATTTTGGAGGGATCATGTGTATGCTTCATTTCTTAATCATGATAGGATTCGAGATTGCCCACTTCAATTGATGTATGCCTTTCTCTAAGCAGGAGTATCCTAGCCACCTCAGTGGGGGCTATGGCATGATAAGCTCCATTCCAACTATGTGGAGGGACCTGAGTTGAATGTCATTGAGTGGTATGTCAGTGAGGTACTGGCATGTCAAACAGAAGTGACTTTAGGAAATACAGTCTGGACCAGAGCCATGATATAGGCTCCTGTCTGCTCTATTTGTCTATCCATGAAAACCAACCAACAAGTATTACCGAAACACATTCACTAAAATGACATTATAAATGTTGATGACAGATAGCCAGCTACTTTGTCAAAAAAACAAGGCAACAGAAATGAAAGGTAAGTTGAGTAGCAAAGGGGTAGGATAAGAGGAGATAGTGATTTTGACAACTCATATTAGGACAAATCAAAGGTCTGTTGCTGGAAGGATAGATAATTCTCATGGGACCTCCAGAATATTCTTTCACTTCTTAAGTTGGGTCCCTGAAGCCCAGAAATAGAAAATTCCATGCCTCTCCTCCCCTAGCCTGTGCTTTACTTCTTAACAAAGAGAAAGCAGGTATCTAAATAAGTTCAAACTTCTCTACCCAGGAGTCTTTGCTGATGGTGGTCAGCCTAGTCAGACTCCCAGCTTCCCAGTCTGAGACTATTCCTCTCTGAGGCTCAATATCCCTATTTTAACCCTTTTCTGTCCCCACCACATTGAGAGCATTCTTAAACCACACCTATCCAGGAAAGCTAGAGATGGCTACCAGTTTGCCAATTCTTTCCATTCTGGCAATGGAGATAGAAGAGGCCTCCTTTTGTGTGATTATCCCTGTGTGCTGCTGCAGCTTGACTGTGGGCTCCTGAAAATCATAATTATATCCTGAGAATATTAGTAATAGTGTTAAAGACAGATACCTAACCATAATCCTTAAAGGGGATACCCGTATCACTAGTTAACTCTCTCTGGCTTCCCTCTTTGTCATGATACTCATCTTAGGTGGTAAATAGGGCAAATTGAAGAGAAATTTAAGGCTCTAGCACAGATAAGTGTGCATTTCTCTAGGATAGGGTTGGGAGTTAGTAAGGGGATATCTCCAGAAAGATTGACAGTGCTCTTGTTATACTCAGGGACAGGGATGAGGAAGTAGTTTGTGGCTTCTATGCCCCTATGCTGCCACACATCTACCTCTCTCACCTTGAAATAAATGAGGGAAAGAAAAGAGGCAGTAAGAAATGCTGATTTATTCTGCTGACTCCAGATCTCATTTCCTACTCTCTATTCCACCAATCCCAGCCAGTACCATTGCAGGAACCGTTTGTGTTAATGGCCAGGTAGAAGTAGGAAGGCAGTCTCCTAGCTAACTGGGCCTAACATACTGGGTGCAGTCTAGTGTATATGGTTTAAGAGACAGATGACTCGTGTCTGAATTCTGGCTCCATCATTTTCTTTGTTGTGTGATTTAGGGCAAATTACTCAATTTTCTTGTGTCTCAGTTTCATTATGTGTAAAATAATATAATTGTAGACTCTACTTCATTGGAGGTGTTAGGAAGATTAAATAACTTAATAAATGTAACACCCAAAGAAACATGCTTGGCACATAATATTCTCTACATAATGGTTTGCTACTTGTATTCATGGAAAGAGCACTGAAACTAAAGTCGAATTTATCTTCACCATTTGTAAGTCACTTCACCTTCCTGTCTTTAATGTTATTACTATAAGATGGAAGGAAATACTCACACGATTCCTTTGGGAACTAAATGAAATAACACACAGAAAACATCTAACACTTAGCAAGCATGCAACGGCTGGGGATAAAGAATAAATAAATTCTTTTTAAATTCCCCTGTCTATTACTTCTTACCACGTATCTATACTTTCAGCTCTGGTAAATCCCATGCCCTTAGGCCTAAAGATCCTTTCTCTAACATGCTTTCACTAAGAATTCTAAAATCAAGTGATCTCTGCCAACTGTATTCTATTTCCATTATTTATTTAGGTAATGGTATTATTACTGCCATTTGTTATGCATCCACTTATTGAAATGGTTCTGCACTGGCTGCTGAATGGGACTATGACACCTTCTCTGAGAAACCTTCCTCAATACACCCCCTACCCACCACAGCTTACTCATTCAGTTCTTTTCTATATGCTCCCACAACATGCTACGCATACTTTTACCTCTATTATAGTTTGTTGAGTGAATGAATGAATGATGAAAGAAAGACAGAAAGACAAAAAGAAGCTTATCTCAGGTTCCAGAATATGCACACATCACCCTGCCACCGATGACTAATGAAATTGATGATCAAGCCACACTACTTTGCCTAATTTCATCCATAAACATGATTCATGTTTGTTTCTGTTTGATTTCCAAGGTGAAATTGTGAATTAAGTTGGAAGCCGATTCTTATTAAATAGATATTTATGATACCTATTCCTTGCCAAACACTATGCTACTAGGTACACTGGAACTATAAAGATAAATAAGACACAGTTGTTCCCCTCAATTAACTCAGAATCAAACTGGCGAACTGAAAGAAATTTGTGAAGAGAAGCCTGACGCCAGTCAGTGGAGTGAACTGGGAAACAGTATGGTCTTGGAGATCACATGGTCTGGATTAGAACCTTGTGTCCTTCCTTCATTTACTAGCTCATATGGTTTGGATCTGTGTCCCCACCCAAATCTCACGTTGAAATGAAATCCCCAATGCTGGAAATGGGGCCTGGCGGGAGGTGATTGGATCATGGGTGAGGTTTTTAATGGTTTAGCACCATCCCCCTAGAGCTCCTCTCATGACAGAGGTCTCATGAGATCTGGTTGTTTAAAAGTGTGTAGCACCTCCTCCCTCTTCCTCTCTTCCTCCTGCTCTGGCCATGTGAAGTGCTCACTCTACCTTCCCCTTCTACCATGATTGTAAGTTTCCTGAGGCCACCTCAAAAGCCGAACAGATGGCCAGCATCATGCTTCCTGTACAGACTGCGGAACTGTGAGCCAATTAAACCTCTTTTTTGTATAAATTACCCAGGCTCAAATATTTCTTTATAGCAGTGTAAGAATGGACTAATATACTAGCCATGAATAAGTCACTTAGCCTTGCTGAGCCTCGGTTTCCTTATCTACAAAATGAGGCTGATAATAAAAGTACTTGGAGCTGGTCTTGTTGGGAAGATTAAAGTCCCATCCAGTCTTTATATTATAGAAGGCACTGTTTTAAGGATACTATGTGAATGAATCTTTTTAATCCTCATAATGACCTTATCATGAAGGTACTATTATTTTATGTTTTTTATAAGTGAAGGAATGGAGACAGAGAGGGTAATTAACTTAATGTCACACAGATAGTAAATGATAGGCATGATTTGGACCCAAGCCGTTTTTTTTTTTTTTTTAATTTGGAAACCAAGGGGAAAGGAAGCAACATGGCAATATATTGAAATAGAGAAGCTTAAAAACCATGGATGTTTGCTCTTAAGTTTAGGAATACTTTGTTTTGTCTGATATAACCGACTACCCTGCCCTGTAGCTAAATGAATAATAATAATTAAAGTTTATTGAACATCAAGGTTCTATGAATTGGATACTGTTTTATGTCATTTATAAACATTTTTTTAAATCACTGAAAACCTAGGAAGTATGTACTATTATCACCATTTTACTGAGGAGGAAATTGAGAAACAGAGAGTGAATTCATTTTTTAAGGCTCATGTGGTAAAACTGAAATTTGAATAGAGTAGCCTGGTTCCAGATACTGTTAACTTAGTCATAACACAAGGTAGTTAACGACAGAGGGGCTGGGCTTTGGAGATACCTTACCTTTAAAAAAACAAAACAATATACAATAAAAGCAACCTGAATGATGGCAAAGCTGGTTTCTTATTTGATATGATTATTCTGGTTTTGTAGTTCATTTTCCTTCCCTGTCTACATGTCTGACATTCCCTCGTCTGTATACCTGGGAGCATTTTAGCATGTGCCTCACATGTCAGAACAGACTTATAAGAGACTAGCATGTGAGAGGGGGTCATCTTTAAAGGAGATTGGAAGGTGCAAAAAAATCAATTCACAGTACCAAAGCCTGACACCTCTTCCATACTCACACGTTGAAGCCATTGTAAATAAGCCTGGCAAGTTGAAGGCTTTGAAGGGTGTATATTGTGGTGTTTGGATCTTTCCCTATTGTAACTGCCTGTCAACTCTATAAAGGCAGTCTGGCAATGCTCAGTTGATGTCTTATCTTTACAAGAATAAAGGAAAATACATCCACTGCCTTGTTGCCATCTACTCCTTTTGTTGGAATAATTTGGAATAATAGCTGGGGTAGTTTAAGGTTCATTTTCACCCAAGAACCTGAAAGTCTGGCTAACTGCATTCTATAGTTATTATTCTATTTTGTTTAAGAAGCTTGAAAGGGAATACAGTCCATGGAAGAGTGAACAAACAAACAAAACTTTAGGTTTGTTAGCTGGTCACCTCAGAAAAGCTGAAAAATTACTTTTAGTCCACTTTGTGTTTGGTCTCTGAGGTTTGAATCACACTCAGGGCCCTGCGACACTGATTAGATGAATTCTAGAGGCCCTTATCTCCGTGATGTGAATTATAAACCTTGCCATAAAGTTGTGAATTGGTTCCATCATTTGTTTCCAGCATATAATTTTAGTTATAAAGTCCATTATCGTTAAGATTCATAGGGCAGAAGCCATCGTTCTTTAACTATATTAAGAAATACATCTCTGTTCTATTTCTTTAATATTCTGATTTGCCCATCTGTGGGAAAAAAACAATATTCTTATTCATGTAGGAACACTCAGGGATTATTTCTGAAGCAACCATTGCAGCTCCATTCCCCTCTCCCTATGACTTCCAGTATTTCTGGGAGAAGAAAAGAAAAAGGACAGGGAAGCACTGGTCTTGAAAAAGTAAATATGTAACTTCAGAAGCATTTGCCTAAATGAGGCTCACTCCATGCATTTTGGAAACCACTGAATCTCTTCTGGAGACAAGAGAAAAACATACTCCCTTACCCCTAGGAGTTTATAGTAGTTGAGAAGATCAAACTAATCCGTATGAGAACAACTTTAAAGTCAATGTTAGGTAATTCTGGGAGGAAGATAATATAAGCTGAGACATCCTTCACACCCAAACTTGAGAGACTCTCTGAGAAACCTCAAGATGTGTTCACCATTAATATAATCTAAGTTCAAAAGAAACATCAATACCTATATGAGGTTATGGATATCTTAATTAGCTGGATTGTAGCAATCATTTCACAATATATATGTACATCAAAACATGTTGTACACCTTCAATATATACAGTTTTTATTTGTCAATTATATCCCAATAAAACCAGAAAAAGACTCTCCAATACCTTGTAAATCTGCCAACATTTACTCCTCATACAAATTGTTTTAGATATCTACCCACAAATTCTCCAATGATCTTCATTTTTCAATAGACTTTCTTATTATCCTAGAACATACAAATATTTGTTGAGTAGCAACCATTTTCCAGGCGCTGTTCTAGGCCTTGAGGACAAAGCAGTGAACAAAACAGATCATCACCCTTGTTCTTATGAAGCTCATATTCCATTGGGGCTGTGTTAATAATCTTCACCATCACTACCACATAGCAGTACTTTGTGCAAGTGTGCATGCTGCAAACATCTGCTCAAAGAAAAGACATTTCTTTGAAATGAGCAGAAACCTGAATGATGTGAGGGGGTAAGCTGGTGGAAGAGTTTTCTAGGCAGAAGGAAGAGCAAGTGCCAAAGCACCTGCACAGGAGTGTTCAAAGAGCAGGTTAGTGGAGCAGCATGGAGGCTAGTATGGCTGGAAGCACAAAGGAGCAAGGAGACTGAATTCATATTTCTATTGAGCACCCACTGTACAGTGTTCATTGTGCTAAGCATCAGTAATATGATAAAAAGCAAAACAAATCCAGTCCTTGCTCCCCTGGAGCTTATAGTCTAATAAGAGAGACAGTGTATTAGTCTGTTCTCACCTGGCTATAAAGAAATACCTGAGACTGGGTAATTTATAAATAAAAGAGGTTTAATTGCCTCATGGCTCTGCAGGCTGTACAGGAAGCATGAAGCTGGCACCTGCTTGGCTTCTCAGGAAACTGACAATCATGGCAGAAGATGAAAGGGAAGCAGGCAAGTCTTATATGGCTGGAGCAGGAGGAAGAGAGAGGTGGGGAGGTGCTACACACTTTTTAAAGAACCAGATCTCTTGAGAACTCACTCACTATACAGTACCAAAGGGGGATGGTGCTAAGCCATTGATGAGAACTCTGCCCCCGTGATCCAATCACCTCCCATCAGGTCCCACCTCCAACACTGAAGATTACAATTTAAGATGAGATTTGAGGGTAGGGGGACACAAATCCAAACCGTATCAGAGAGATATCAAATAATCACACAGGCAGATCCAAAAGTCCAACTTTGAAAAGTGCTAGAAAAGAAAACTTCCACATGCTGTGAGAGAATAATATGAGGGCCTAATTTAGACTGGCAGATCAAGGAAGATTTCTCAGGAGGAATTGCTAGGTAGTAGAAATCTGAAGAATGAAAAGGAGTTAAGTAGGTGAAGCCTGAAGAATAAGAAAAACATTCCAGGCTGAGGGAGCAGTGTGTTCAAAGTCCTTTTGGATGTAGGAAACATGGGAAGGAGGAAGGACTGAAAGAAGGCTAGCATGGCTGAGTGTAGAGAGTAGATGGTATATGCTTTGAGGTGTGATTGGAGATATACTAGGAGACAAACTATGAAAGGCCATGTTAAGAGGTATGGTTTTCTAAAAGCAATGGGAAACCACTGAGGAGTTTAAATAGTGCATGTAACACAATCGGATTGGCTTTCTGTAAAGGTCACTCTGACTGTGGAGTAGAGTGGATTGATAGAAAGTGGCAAATATGCATGTGGAAGGATCTTGCGGTAGCCCGGGTGAGAGATGTTGGTGGATTGGACTATGGAGTAGCAGTAGAGGCCAGCATGGCTGGAGAGAAGTGGATATGTTTGTGGTGTAGAACTCACAAGATTTGCTGATGGCTTGTAAGTGGAAATGAAGGGAAAAAGGTGTCAAGGAAAATCAACCAGTTTTTTTTTTTTAACCTGGTGTAGATGGGTAGATGGTGGTATCATTCACTGAGATTAGGTACAATGAAAGGATAGACCATAATTTGAAGTGGAAGGCAATGTGTTCCATACACACATACGAAAAGATATGTGTGTGCGCGCGTGTGTGTGTGTGTGTGGCTGTGCATTGCTCTGTGCTCAAGTTGAGAGTACTAACATAGGAGATCACATAAATTCAGGTTCCTTGTGTACATCTGTGTCTTGCTGTGAAGTTCTAGACCCTCACACATCTCTATAATCTGACTCCATTCAACATTTTCCATCTAAGTCATTCACTCCAGCAATGTCTCCTAAATACTTCCTGGGAAATTCCTGTTTTAATGCCCTAGCTCCTGCTGTTTCACTTGCCCAGGATGCTTTCTTATCTCATCTGTAAAAACTCCTCCCAGATTCTTTAATACAGAGGGTTCTTTCCATCTGAATGATAATGGCATTTATAGGCTGCAACATCATCTGACATTCATCAGTCACAAACAGGTCATAGCTAATTTACAAATGGTCTGAGCTGCAAAGTTCATTTGTATGTCAGGTGTCTGAAGTATGGAATTCATTCTTTCATGTAAAATCTTTTATAAATGGTTGTTAGGTTCCAAGGCTAGTCCATAAAACCAATTTACTCTATAATGTAGCTAAAGTATGGGGACATTTGTGATGCAGAAGAGTAGAAAGTAATATTCTTAAATGTAGATGAGAAAACAAAATTGAACAAGAAGTTCTTTTATGTATTTGAAATGCTAGTGCTTGAGAAAAATCAGGTTAAATTCAAGAGGTAGATTGAGAATTTCTTGGAAATTCTGAAGAGGACTTCTGGAAAGTTTCAAGGCAATTAGAGCCCGAAGATGCTAATTCTTTAGTATGTTTAATTTCTCTTCAAAACTTTTAAAACAGTTATCCTGGTCTAGGTGTGTTTTTACACTACATTGTATGTGTACCAGCTATGCTTAGGGTGCTTTATTTTTTTCAGTTTGGATTTTTTTCATGGCTCACAACAAAGGCAGTAAATGCATGTAGTTTTTTTATCCAAGGGGTTATCAAATTTCTTTAATCTGGAAAACACAATTATTTGTATTCTGGCTCAGATTCTTTCTATCTGCCCACGGTCCTTCTCTGTGTTTCTGTCTGTCTCTCTCTGACTACTCATGGGCAGTATCATTTACCCTTGGTTTTACAGTCCCACAGCAAGTTGCCTCTTAGGAGCAAGTAGCTAAATAAATGACTAGAGTGAAAATTCAGTTCCATGCTCCTACTTTCTGGCTTGCCTTCACACTGACTAGCTTCTCTTACCTGGCATGGACAGATATTTGCCTGAACAAGAGCACATTTAGATATTAATTTCATTTTTGTAATCTATTCTAAAGTGACAGGTAGACCGTTTTCAAACTACAGTTGATTGAATAAGAAGTAGAGCACAGTACTTTTTGCCATCCAGAGTCTATTTTCTTGCACCATTAACTCATGCACAGATCAATATCTACACTATCAAGGTATGAAATGAGAACCTACCAATTATATCATCCCTTTGTGTGTTTCTTTGACTGTGTCGTTTAGCAACTAGATTTTAGCAAAACTTTTTCCCAAACTACAAATTTGGGGCTGATGATCTGTCTTGAAATTGTTAAAGCATTTCTTCTCTCATTCTGCTATTTCTAACAACCTCAGTCTTATTTTGAATATTGAACGTGGCTTTGATTTTGTTTATTTATAATTCAGAGGTGAGCAATAAATGTACTGTTCAAAGAGAAATATTTATAATCAAGTTATGGAGGTCTGTTTATATTACATTTATACACACTTAGGAGGAGACTATCACCAAAGTTGCTGGTTGGGTGAATTTGAATAAGTTAATGCACATTTAATCAACAGATTGAATGAAAAAGGATTGCCACTTGCTAATTGAATGCAATAACAGAGGAGGAAAATTTCAAAACACACCTCTCTTTTGCCAAAGGAGTAAATCTGAAGAAAGCTCTTTTGCTTTCCTTTTTTAGGCTGAAGTAGCAATTTCTAACCCTTATTGCTTTTGTGGCAAATGACAAGAAAATGCATTTTTGTGTCCAATTCCTGTTTTTCATTGTTTTGCTGCCATAAAACTTCTGGGTGCCAACTGGGATGTCTTTTCAACAAGAGAAGAAGGGATTCTTGTCTGATAGATAATATCAGTGGGGCAGCTATTATTCTGATTTGCTTATTTGGAAAGCTGAAGTTTACCTGTATGCCTCTTGCCAAGCAAAGAAATTCAGTGAAAGGAAGATGAGGACTGAGAAGAGCCAGAGTTGTGTTAAGATACTTAATTCAGCCTGGGCAACATAGGGAGACCTTGTCTCTACAGAAAACAAAATTATCTGGGCACGGTGGCACATGCCTATGGTCCCAGTGGTCCCAGATACTTGAGAGGCTGAGGTGAGAAGATTGCTTGGTAATGGGAGGTTGAGGTTCTGCACTTCAGCCTGGGTGACAGAGCGAGACTCTGTCTTAAAAAAGATACTTAATTGTCTCTGCACCAGATTTTTTTCTAATAGCATGGTTTCAACTGTTTCCAGAAATATCCAGCTATTCTCTGCCCATGACTCCATATCTTCCAACCTCTTTTAGTTGTAACTATGTTTTAATAACATTATCAAATTTTGCTCCCTAATTCCCTGCATTATATGCAAATTTCCAAATAGTTTGGGGTGCCTTTTATTCAAAACCCCTAACAGCAGTCTGAACTCATATGAGTCAGAAGGATACTTTGCCAATACTGCACTGGTTCCATAAAAAGCATGCAGTTCTCATTAGTGCAGTCAACAGAGAGTCAGCAAAGGGATTATGTGGACAACCATCTATCAGGCTAACCACCCAAGCCTCTGACCAAGACTATATATCCAAAACGCCCTAGAAATGCTCCTATTTTTTTAAATTCTAAAAACGTTTATTTTTCTAATTATAACGGTAGTTGCTTATCATTATAAAAGAAAAAAGGTTGGAAAATACAAAATAAACAAAATCAAAAGCACAAAGAAGATAATACAAGTTACTTTAGCTTAACACATTATCTTACTTTTGGTCTTTCCTGTGTGCAAGGACCTGTTTCAGCTACTGCTGCAAAACTTAGTGGCTTAGAACAATAGATTATTATTTCTAATGCTTCTGTGTGTTGACTTGGCAGTTTTGTTTCACGTGCTGTCAGTTGCGATGGGATAACTGGAAGGTTCAAAATGATCTCATTCACATGGCTAATCAGTTGGTGCTGGCTGTTGGCTGATTGCTCAGCAGGAACTGTGGGCTAAGGGCTTGGGTTTCCTTCATGTGGGCCTCTTCACATAGCTGCTTGGGTTCCCTCACAGCAACAGAGCTGGGTTCAAGAAGGTGTGTACTAAGTGGTGAAAGCAGAAATTTCAGGTATTTTAAGACTCAACTTCAGAAGTTACAAAGCATCATTTCTGCCACATTCTATTGGTGAAAATTAATCACAGGGATAGCCCAAAGTCAATGTGGGAAGGTGTGAACACTGACAAGTGTGGTTCACAGTGGGGGTTATGTTGGAGACTAGCTTCCACAGAGCTCTTTCCTTCCCTTCTTTCCTTCCCTCTTTCTCCTCTCCTCTCTTCTCCTCTCTTCTCTTCTCTTCTCTTCTCTTTTCTTTCTTGAGTTTCGCTCTTGTTGCCCAGGCTGGAGTGCACTGGCATGATCTCGTCACAGAGCCCTTTCAATCCCCCTGCCCCAGCCACCTTGTCCCTCTGTAGCCACAATGGGGCAGATTTGTGAAATGTGGATGGTGGTGGTGGTGTGTATATGTAAGGGAGTCAGGTTGAGGGGATCAGTTCAATATGCAACTGAGCTCCCCAATGCTGAATGCCTCCTTATTTCTGGTTTTTGTTCTATTTCTAAGTAACTGACCATTGAAAAGTGTGATGAAAATCAGGGTCTCAGCATTTAAGCTGAGTTGGGGTGGAGAAGTTGCAGGAATGGCAGAATAAATGAACTAAGTCATGAAAGAAGAGAAGTTCAACCAATGGCCAATTCCTCAAAAAAGTCTTGAGTGTACACTCTGTTCCCATTTTAACTATGTTCCCCCCCTTTTTACCTTTGTTTATCACAGTTTTCATAATTTCTAGCTTATGATTTATTTTTTATGTATTCATGTAATTATTTGTTTTATGCTGTTTTGTTCACAATTCCATCAGCCACATGAAATCAGGGAATTAGTGTATATTGTTCAGATAAGCACCTAGCACAGAGCATAATGGAGAGTAGGTGCTTGCTGAATATTTGTTGAATGAATGGGTGACTGAAAGGAAATCTGAATGTCTGTTCTCATCACTCGTTCACTCACACACATGAAACTATAATAATCTAGTCCTGGCTTGTAAATAGGAAGCTCTTAGTAACTATCTTCCTCAAATCTGTTGGAGATAAAGAAAGTGATGCAGGGAAATTTCAATCAAAGTCCTATTGTGACATCTAGTTTCTATAAGAGAAGGCTATTTTCAGGTTCTTTCTATACTGAAAATTGCAGTTTGGTTTCCATACCATTTCACACCATTTCCAGTGACCCCAAATTGCTACCTGAATGTCTCATGTTTCCATTTACTATAACCAGTCCCATTTCAGCATTTGAGATTCAATCTTATCAGCTTTCAATTCTCTGCCATTGATACCATCATGTACCCAGTTATCCCCAATCATCTTTGCCACTTTGTTCATCTCCTCTTTTCTATACACAACCATTTTCCAAGGCCTATTCCGTTTTCTGTTTTCTGTCTTCTATTCTCAGCTTCCATACTACTACATTACTTCATATCCCTACCACCTCTTTTCTGGGTAAATCTCCTTCCTCCACTCTTGTCAGCTCCAATCCATTCTCCACACTGTCTGTAAGAGTGAACTTTCTAAAATGTAAATCTAACCATGTTACTTACTGTCAGTATTAGTCCACTGCTACATAGGTTGAATATTTATTGAATGAATAGGTGACTGAAAGGAAATCTGAATGTCTGTCCTTATGGCTGCTACCATAGGTTGTGGCTCTTTTATTTTATATGCAGAAAAAATGGACAGCCTCATTCATTCTTTAAGTTCAACAAACATTAATTGAGTACTTACTACATGCCAGACACTAAGAAAACAAAAATTTCATGATCAGGTTTCCATCTCTGAAGAACTGACAGTCTCATTGGAGCATATAATGATTCTGTTATTGGAATCTATTAGTGCTATTAGAGACATTTTATTAAAACAGAAGGCAAAGCAACAAACTGTTTGGGGGTTTGGAATATGGGGAAGAGTTGGGGTGGAGAAGTTGCAGGAATGGCAGAATAAATGAACTAAGTCATGAAAGAAGAGAAGTTCAACCAATGGCCAAGGAGGAAAAATGTATAAAACAGAGGGAGAAGAGCACTTGTAAAGGCATGAGGATATGAGAAAGCAAGGCACTCATTATGGCTAGAACTTAGAGTGTACAGGAAAAAGAGGGGGAAGATGTGGCCTTAACAAAGGCCATAATCCTATAAGAGCCATGTACTACCTACTGTGTAGTTCTATATTTGAATTGAAGGGCTTTAAGTAGGATGGTGATATAGTTTGGATCCGTGTTCCCACTCTCCGCCCAAATTTCATGTCGAATTGTAATCCCTAGTGTTGGAGGTGGGGCTTCGGGGGAGGTTATTTGATCATGGGGGTGGTTACTTATGAATGGTTTAGCACCATCCCCCTTGGTGCTGTGTTGAAATAGTGAGTGACTTATTGTGAGATCTGGTGGTTTAACAGTATGTAGCACCTCCCCTCTCTCTCTTTTCCTCCTGCTTTAGCCATGTGAGATGCCTCACTCCCCCTTTGCCTTCCACCATGATTGGAAGCTTCTTGAGGCCTCCCTGGAAGCAGAAGCTGCTATACTTCCTGTACACTCTGCGGAACCATGAGCTAATTAAACTTTTCTTTGTAAATTATTCAGTCTTATGTATTTCTTTATAGCAATGAGAGAACGGACTAATACAGACAGTAACACGGTTACATTTACATTTTAGAAAGTTTACTCTTATAGAAAATGTGGAGAATGGATTGGAGATGGCAAGAGTAGAGAAAGGAGATTTACCCAGAAAAGAGGTGATGGGAATCTGAAGTAATGTAGTGGTATGGAAGCTGAGAATACAGGACAGAGTGGAAGAATGACATGAAGGAGAGTACTGGAAACAGAAAGACCAGATAAAATTAGGGCTGAAATAGGATTGGTCAATTTTGTGACCCTAGAAAAAGTGGTATCATGTAGTATTGAGACTAAAACCAGATTTCAGTGGGGGAAGTGAGGAAGTAGAGACAGAATAGGCAAATATTTACAGACATTTGGAATAAAGAGTAACAGGATGATGTTTATGAGGAACAACATGGGTGAAGTTGACTCTTGTTAATTTAATATTGTTCTTTAGCAGATGAGATTTTAGGGTATATATTCATTCAGAGGAAAAAGTCCATGGGAACAGATAAGTTGACTTTACAGGAGAAAGACAGGATAGTTGTTGGAGAGGGACCCTAAGGAGATAGAAGGCAAAGATAAAATGGAACTCAAGAGGAGAGTGGTGCACTCATTGCTCACTCTCAGACTACAGTAGTGATGAGGGTGATCTTGAAATCAAATAGGCCTAGATTCAAATCTCAGCTCTGCCACTTGCTATCTGGGTAAACCTGTCAAGCACTTAATCACTCCAAATATCCATTTTCTCAGTTACAAATTGAGGATAACTAAACCTTTCTCACAATGTAGTTGTAAGGATTACATGAAAGAGTAAGTGATAAAAATGGTAGTTATTACTACCAATGAGAACAGGATGGGGGTAAGCTAGAGATAAATTTGGCAGTAGAAAGCCAAGAATGGAAAGGCATTCCAACCTAAGTCCTCTAAATTTCTCAAAAAAGCTCAGCTGATAAAAATTCAAGCAATGGGGGTGGTTAAAGGGTTGAAGAAAAGTGTTAAAAACTTGGAACCTGCTAAGAGGAAGGAGAGAGCGAGGTTTGAAGAAAAAAAAGATTGCTGATCAGCATCAAGGGCCTTGACTTGATTCCTGTCCTTCAGTCTCTTCCCCTCGAATCCATCTTGCACAGCAGCACTTGATTAATATTCTCAAAAGGATACATTCATCATGTCACTCCAATACATGTCTACTGAATACAGTTCATGCTTCTCTGTTTGGCATTTCAGGACATCTGCATTCAGATGTCTTCCTGCTATGGCAGCTTCTGCAAGCCCACAAACCAGCTAGAATATTTACAGTTCCCCAAATATGTCTTTTGTTTCCAATTCTGAACCTTGTTTGTGTTATTCCCTGTACTCTCAACTGAAGTTCATTTCAAACTTTTATATTGTGCAAGCTTCAGGGTCCTGAAGAGCTGGGTTCCAATATGAACTCTTCCACTAACCAGCCATATGATCTTGGGCAAGGGATTTTGCTTCTCTGTGCCTTAGTTTCCTTGTGTATACAATAGGGTGTCTTAGTCCGTTTTGTACTGCTATAACATAATACTTGAGACAAGGGAATTTATAACGAACAGAAATTTATTTCCTCACAGTCCTGGAGGCTGGGAAGTCCAAGATCAAGGAGCTGGCATCTTACGAGGACCTTCTCACTGCCTCATCCCGTGGTGGAAGGTGGAAGAGGAAAAGAGGGTGAGAGAGAGAGAGGCAAAAGGGGGTTGTATTCATTCTTTTGTAACAAATCCACTACCATGATAATGCCATTAATCTATTTATGAAAGCAGTCCCCTCATGGCCTAATCATCTCTGAAAGGTCCCATCCCTCAATACCATCACAATGGCAATCAAATTTCAACATGAGTTTTTGAGGGGACAAACCATATCCAAACCATAGTATAGAGATAATAATAGAAATCATGTAGTGGTACTGAGAGGATTACATTAACAGATGTAAAAAAAAGAAAGCAATAGTAGATCACCCTGCACATAACAGAAACTCAGCAAGTGGTAACTATCATTCATTTGTTTACTAAACATTTACAGAATACCTGTTCTATGCTAGGCACTGTGCTAGGCCTCATGGATATGGATACGAACACTAACTACACTTGAAATCCCGCATGCCTCATTTAGTATAGGGACATCATCATGGCCTCAAGGAAAGGTTAGTATTGGTAATGAGTCTTGAAGAACTTGTAGATACTGCCAGGCAGTCAAGAGATGTAAGTGAAATACTCTAACTTTTTTAAAAGCTTATGAAAATACTTGGAAACAATCAAAAGCCTGGTTCATTTGCTGAATAATACAAAGAGATTGGGCATTGGTTGTAATTGTTATTATAAACAACAGAAACTTAATCTGAAGCTGAAAAGGTATTTATTAAAAGTAATTGGGTAGCTTCGAATGCATGATGGGAAGGGATAGAGAAGGACAGGAATTGGTAAGTGATCAGGGACCAGGTCATAAAGAGCTTTATAGAACATAAGAAATTTGAACACTATTCTGTTGGTGATAAGGACCTGTCATAGGGTTTTTGTTGTTGTTGTTTTGTTTTGTTTTGTCTTTTTTTTCAAAGACAGTACCATCATTTGTGTGTTATAGATACATCATTCTGGCTGTTGTGTAAAGAATGGGGAGGTGAAGTGGTTAGACTAGAACATGAAGACCATTATGTCAAGGCCAGACAAGATGACTGCTGAATTAAGGCAGAGAGAATAAGACTAGAGACACAAGGATGAATTACAGAGATCTTCGGAGGATAAAATCAACAGGACTTAGTGACTTTATTGGATTTAAGCGAAATAAGGGATTGAAATTAAGGTTGATTTACAGGCTTATGTCTAGGGGGACTAGGTGGACACTGGTGTAGTTCATTGAGGCTGATAATATAGACAAAGGAGCAGGTTTGGAGGTAGGTAGATGCTGAGGCCAGTTTTGCAGATGTTGAATTTGAAGAGTCAAGAAACAGCTGTGTGAAGATTTGCAACAGGATTTTGGATGCACAAGTATCAAGTTCCAGGCAAGGTAATATCGATGTAAATTTGGGAGACAGTTTAATATCAGCAGTACTTGAAACCAAAAGGTTGAATTTGATCACCCAGGGAGAGTTTATAGAGTGCAATAAAGAGAGAAATCTGAGAAAACTCAACATTGAAGGAGCAGGTAGAGAAAGAAGATTCTGAAAGACAGAATATCAAAGCATAGTTTGAGAAGTAGGAGACTCAGGAGATAATGGCATCACAAAAACCAAGATGGGAGAGAGTTTCAAAAGGGGATTGGCCCACAATGTCAAACTCTGCTAAGAGTTTCAAATGAAATCAGGACTGCCAAGCCTGCATTGATTTGATAGGCAGCAGGTCATGAGGAAACTTACCTGTGGGGAAAAGTGAGGGCAGAAGCCAGACTGCAATAGTTTAAGGAGGGAATGTAAAGAGGAAATGAGAAACTATGTGTAAACAACTTATTCTATAAAAGTGACTGTAAAAGGAAAGAGAGCATTTCCAACTTCCAGAAGAGCTAAGCAAGCTCAAGAAAATCACCCCAAAAAGATCTAGTACGCTGTTCAAAATTGACAAAGTCTCTGGAGATTGATCAAAGGGTTTTAAAAAGTTGGGAAACATTTATTTTTAAAATTTACAGAAACTTGGTAAGAACAGTGGGAGGTCATGGCATATGGGCTAGGGACTGTACCCATCCCCAGCAGTTATGTCATGCAGAAAAACTGTTTCAGCAAGCTTGGTTGCCACGTGGCCGTTCTCATCTTCCCTGACTCCTGGGGTGGAATAACTATCTTGTGTGCATTTGGCAGTTGGAAAATACCATCATATCCCATTTTCCACAGTTCTGTTCTATGTGAAGCTTATACACAGTTGTGGAAGCAGCCTGGAGCGGCCTGTTTGCCATCCCCAATTCCCACTCTGTAGGGATAATTCAGACAGGGTAGCTGGTGAAAAGAATAGTCCACTTTTCCCACACATCTCTGTGTTATGGGAAAGCAGCTTCACTGTGTTCACAGTCAAGTGGTAGCTCCAATCTTGCCAAAATTTCCAGGGTGGAAGACCTATTCCTGGTAGAATCAGTCGCCAGTGAAAGTTGAGATCACATCCTCTCCAGCTCTGAGTTGCAGAAGATCTATACTAAGCAGTGTCAGCAGCTGAAGGTGGCACTAGTGCACATGTGCACACACAAACACACATCATCTGCTCCAGAGGAAGGATCTGAGTGAATATACAGTAAACAACGCGTTGGCCATCCCCCATCTCCACACCCCTGCTTCTGATTTGTGATGTAAAATTTCTTCCCAGAGGCATGTCTGAGCAAGCCTAACACCAAGGAACCCAACTACAATTGGATGAGACTGTGGAGCAATTTATGCTGCAGAGCATTGTTGAAAACAATAGAGAAATCAGCTAGAAATTAATAGAGGCTAACAGTTGGTCATAATACTATTAGAATCAGATCAGCCAGAAGCTTAAGAATAACATCAGGTAAAGAGACTGTCAAACAGAGCCAGGCTAAACCATAGTCAAGCCTGGTGGTCTGGAAAACTGTGTGTATGCCTAAGGCTGTACCCTCTGAGGAGCAACAGAAGAAGTTCTGAATTAAGGGGAAATACACTTCATTGAAGTAGTCCAGTTGAGTCATGAAGATGCAATTAAGCAATCAGAAAAAAATCCTGAGAGGGGATCTAGACTGGTTTCAATATACTATCTAAAATATCCATTTAACAAAAATTATGAGACATGCAAAGAAACAGGAAAGTATGAACCATATACAGAAAAAAGGCAATAGAAACTGCATTTAAGGGGACCCACGTATTGAGAAAATAGACAAAGACTTCAAAGTAGCTATTATAAATATCTTCAAAGAACTAATCAAAACCTTGCTTAAAAATTAAAAGAAGGTATGATGACAATATCTCATGAAATGGAGAAATCGATAAAGAGGAAGAAATTATACAAAAGAACCAAATAGAATTTCCAGAACTGAAAAGCACAATAACCAAAATGAAAAATTCACTAGATGGATTCAACAAGAGATCTGAGTTGAAACAAGAAAGAATCAATGAGCTTGAAGACAGATTAATAAAGATTATGCAATATGAACGGAGGAAAAAAGGATGAAGAACAATAAACAGAAGTGCACATAAACCATGTGGGACACAATTAAGCACACCAACATATACATAATAGGAGAACCAGGAGAGGAGAGAGAGAGAGAAATGAACAGAAAAGTATTTAAAGAAATAATGGCTGAAAATTTCATAACTTTGACGAAAAATATTAATCTACACATGCAAGAAGCTCAATGAACTCCAATAAAGATAAATGCAAAGAGAGACACACATGGACACATTATAGTTAAAATGTTGAACTCAAAGACAAAGAGAAAAATTTAAAATTAGTGAGGGATAAATGACTCATCATGTACAAAGAAGATGTAGATTACTTCATATCAGCGACAATGGAGTCCAGAAAGCAGTGGTGTGACATCTTCAAAGTACTGAGAAACAAAACCAAACCAAACCACAAAAAGGTGTCAACCAAGATTTTTTTTTTTGGTTTTGTTTTTTGAGATAGAGTCTTGCTCTGTAGCCAGGCTGGAGTGCAGTGGCATGATCTTGGCTCACTGCAAACTCTACCTCCAGGGTTCAAGTGATTCTCCTGCCTCAGCCTCCCAAGTAGCAGGGACTATAGGTGTATGTCACCACACTCAGCTAATTTTTGTATTTTTAGTAGAGACAGGGTTTCACCATGTTGGCCAGGATGATCTCGATCTCTTGATCTCGTGATCCACCTGCCTCAGCCTCCCAAAGTGCTGGGATTACAGGCGTGAGCCACTGCCCCCAACCCCAAGAATCTTGTAGCCGGAATATCTACCTTTCAAAAATGAAGGGGAAACAAAGACATTTTCAGATCAACAAAACCAGAGAGAATTTGTTGTTAGAATACTGGATTTCTAAAAAATATTGAAGAAAGTTCCTCGGGCTGAAAGCAAGTGATACCAGATAGAAATTCAAATCCACAAGAAAAAATAAGCACTGATAAAGGTAATTGTGCAGGTAATTATAAGTAACAGTATAGCCAACTTAAAAGTCAATCACATAAAATATGTATGCATGTAATTGTATTTTGGACTTATATAGAATGCAATCAGTTTGATAATAAAAGGACAAAGCTTGCAGGTAGAAAAAAAGCTGATTTGGAGTAAGAAAATGACACCACATGGTAACATGAATACAAAAGAAGAAACAAAAAGAATCCAAATAGCTAATTAAGAAGGCTACTAAACTGCTTAAAAAATACTTGTCCTTTCTTCTCTCAGCTTCTTTCGAATACATAAATTCATATAATGTAATAATTATAACACTGCATTGTTGGTTTTAAAATATATATAGATATTATCTATCTATCTATCTATATAACAATAATGTCACAGAACAGGAGCAGATAGAGCTGTATAGGAATAATATTTTTATATCATACTAGAAATCAGCTAGTATAAATATGAATTAGATTCTGATAAGTTAAGATGTACGTGGTAAGCCCTAGAGAATATAACTCAAAAAATATAGTGAAAAAATAATTAAAGGAATTAAACTGTCACACTAGGCATATTCACTTAGTGCAAAACAAAGCATTAAAAAGGAAACAGAAAAGACATGAAATATATAGAAAGTCAAAAGCAAAATGACAGATATAAATCCAATTTATCAATAATAATATTCAATGTTTATGGATTAAACAACTCAATGAAAAAAGAAAGATTATCTATTGGTTAAAAAACACAGGCTTACTAAAAGATAATACCTAATAAGATTACAGGAGGCTTCACTTTCCTCCACATCTAACCACATTAACAGGGTTCCTTTATAATTATAGTGAATTGTAGCTGAAAAAATCTTGCGGATTCTATTTAGGAAGCAGTTGCTAGGCAAACCCAAAGATATCAGAGAAGATAAAAATAAGGACACTAGAGGAAATTGAAGTTCACCTATATCTACAAAAAACATTAAACAGAGCTTAGTTCCTAGCCAGATAAACATAAAACCTCACCCTAAAGGCATACTTATCTCTGTTCCTATTACTTGATACGTAATATCCGGTTTTCAACAAACAATTACCAGAAGCACTAAAGGGCACACACACAAAAATGCACCAGAATGAGACTCAGATATGGCAGAGATTTTGGAATTATCAGACTGGGAATTCAAAATACTTGTGAATAAAATACTATGGGCTCTAACAGAAAAAGTGGACAACATGCAAAACCACATGGGTAATGTAAGCAGCGAGAAGGAAATTTTAAGAAAGAATTGAAAATAAATTCTAGAAAGAAAAAAAACACTGTAACAGAAATGAAGAATGCCATTGATGGGCTCATCAGTAGACTGGACATGGTAAGGGAAAAATCAGTGAGCTTGAAGGTGTGCCAATAGAAACTTACAAACCCGCAAAAGAGAAAGAATAAAAAAGACAACTTGGAACAATTAGAAAAGGTAAAACATAAGTGTAATGGGAATATCAGACGAGAGAGGAATAGAAGAAATATTTAAAATAATAATAGCTGACAATTTCCTAAAATTAATGACAAACACCAAAGCACAGATTCAGGAAGCTTGGAGCCCCAACAAGCTGGATAAATACCAAAACATCTACATGTAGGTATATCATATTCAAACTTCACAAAATCAAAGACAAAGAGAAAACTGTGAAAGAAGCCAGAGGAAAAGAAAAGTTGTGAAAGAAGCCAGAGGAAAATAAAAAACCTTACCTACCGAGGAGCAAGTATAAGAATCATATCATTCTTTCTTTCAGAAACCATGCAAGAAAAAAGAGAATGAAGTATAATATTTAAATTTTGAAATGAAAAAATCCCCGCCAACCTAGAGTTCTGCATCCTTCAAGAGTGAGGGAGAAATAAAGACTTTCAAAAAGCAACTAAAATTGTAGGACTTTGTCACTAGTAGACCTGTTTTGCAAGAAATGTTAATAGTTCCTCAGAGAGAAGGAACATCTTCAAAGTACTAAGAAACAAAACAAAACAAAACAAAACAAAACCACAAAAAGCTGTCCACCAAGATTTTTTTTGTTTGTTTGTTTTTTTGAGATAGAGTCTTGCTCTGTAGCCAGGCTAGAGTGCAGTGGCATGATCTCGGCTCACTGCAATCTCCACCTCCAGGGTTCAAGCGATTCTCCTGCCTCAGCCTCCCAAGTAGCAGGGACTATAGATGTATGTCACCACACCCAGCTAGTTTTTGTATTTTTAGTAGAGATGGGGTTTCACCATGTTGGCCAGGATGGTCTCGATCTCTTGACCTCGTGATCCACCTGCCTCAGCCTCCCAAAGTGCTGGGATTACAGGCATGAGCCACTGCCCCCAATCCCAAGAATCTTGTAGCCAGAATCCTAAAGTGAGATAGATCAGAAACTCAGATTTACATAAAGGAAGAATGTTAGAGAAGGAATAAATGAAGGTAAAATAAAATCTTTTATTTTTCTTATTCCTAGTTGATCTAAGAGATAACACATTGAAATAATAATAACAATGTATTTGGTGATTGCAGTTTATCAATAAGTGATATAAATGATAATGTTATGAGTGATGAGGGGGAATTTGGAATTACTGTTATAAAACATCTGCATTACCTGTGAAGTATGCTATTATTTAAAAGTGGACTTATAGTACTTGTAAATTATATTAAATTGTAAATGCATACTGTACACTCTAAGGAAATTAATAAATTATTAATAAAAAGAAGTATAATATGCTATGAAAGGAGAGAAAATGAAATTACGAAATATGTACAATTAAAATCAGAGAAGTCAGAAAAAGAGGGGAAGATAAAAACAAACAACAAGTGCAACAAATATAAAAGAGTTACAGACATGCTAGATATTAATCTAACTATATTGTAATCACTTTAAATGTATATGCTATAACTGCATCAATTAAAAGTCAGAGGTTGTCAGAGTAGATTAAAAAATAAGACCCAACTACATGTTGTCTAAATGAAACCTTTAAATATAAAGAAATAGATTAAAAGTAAAGGGGTAAGATAAAGTAAAGATATGCCATGCTAACTATAATCAAAAGGAATCTGGATTAGCTATATTAGTTTCACAAAGCAGACTTCAGTGCAAGGAAATTTATCAAGGATAAAGAAAAGTATTATGTAATGATAAAGAGGCATATTCTCTAAGAAGATGTAACAATCCTGAATGTATATGCATATAAAGACAGAGCATCAAAATATGTGAGACAAAAACTAATAGACCTACAAGGAGAAATAGATGAATTCATTATTATAGTTGGAGGCTTCACCACCCCTCAATCAGTCATTGACAGATTCAGTTGGCAGAAAATCAGTAAGGATATAGTTGAACTCAACAGCACCATCAATCAACTAAGTTTAATTGACATTTATAGAATACTTCATTCAACAAGAGCAGAATACACATTATTCTCAAGTTTACATGGAACAACACCAAGATAGACCACATTCTGAGCCATAAAATATACCTTAACAAATTTAAAAGAATATGAATAATACAAAATATACTTGAAGATTACACTGGAATCTTAAACTAGAAATCAGGGATAGAAAAACAGCTGAAAAATGAAAAAAAAATGGAGATTAAGCAATACACTTCTAAATAATACACAAGTCAAAAAAAGTCCTAAGAGAAACCTTAAAATATTTTAAACTTAATGAAAATGAAAATACAAATTATTAAAATTTGTGGGATGCAGTAAAATCAGCGTTTAGAGGGAAATCTATAGCATTGAGTGCACAGATTATAGAAGAAAAAAATATAAAATCAATAATCTTTGTTTCCACTTTAGGAAACTAGAGAAAGAAGAATAATATACGTCTGAAGCAAGCAGAAGAAAATAAAAATTAGATCAGTAATCAATGAAATTGAAAACAGGAAATCAATAGAGAAAATTAACAAAATCAAAGGCTGGTTCTTTGAAAAGGTCAACAAAATTGATATATCACTAACCAGGCTAACCATGAAAAGAAAATAAAGGGGACATAAAATACTAATATCAGAAATCAAAGAGAGCCCATGGGTGTTAGAGAGGATAATAAAAGAATATTATGATCAATTCCATGCCCACAAATATGATAACCTAGATAAAATGGACCAATACTTGAAAAAAAACTACCAAAACTCACACAAAGAGAAATAGATAATCTGAATAGGTCTATATCCATTACAGGAATTAAGTCAATAATTCATAACCTCCCAAAAGAGAAAGTAGTAGGCCCAGGTGGTTTTACTGATGAATTCTACCAAACATTCAAGGAAGAAATGATACCAACTCTTTATAATCTCTTTCAGAAAATATAAACAGAAGAGAGCATTTCCTAACTGATCTTATGAGGTCAGCATTATTTTAATACTGAAACCACATAAAGATATTACAAGAACAAAACTGCAGACCAACATCCTTATGAACATAGATACCAAAATCCTCGACAAAATATTAGCAAATCAAATCCAACAATGTATAAAAATAATTGTGTACCATGACTAAATCAAATTTATTCCAAGTATGTATGGCTGGTTAAACATTCAAAATTCAATTAATATAATCTACCATATCAGTAGGCTAAAAAGTAAAAATCATCTGATCATATCAATTCATGCAGAAAAAAGCATTTGATGAAATCTAACACAGATTCATAATAAAAACCCTCAGCAAGCGAGGAAGAGAGGAACTCCCTCAGCTTTTTAAAAATCTACAAAAAGTCTACAACTAAGATTAAACTTAAAGGTGAGAAACTGGATGCTTGCTCCCTGAGTCTGGGAACAAGGCAAGGATGCTCTTCTCACCACTGCTATTCACCATCGTACTAGAAGTCTTAGCTAATGCAATAAGATAAGAAAAGGAAATAAAATGTATACAGTTGGGAAGGAGAAAATAAAACTATCTTTGTAGATAACATAATTGTCTATGTAGATAATCCAAAAGAATAGACAAAAAACTCTTGGAACTAACAATCTATTACAGGAAAGCCACAGGATATAAAGTTAATATACAAAAGTCTATTTCTTTCCTATACAATAGCAATGAACGATTAGAATTTGAAATAGAAACATAACTGTTTACATTAGCACCAAAAAAAATGAAATACTTAGGAATAAAGCTAACAAAATTCCTACAGGATCTATATGAGGAAAACTACAAAACTGATTCAAGAAATCCAAGAAAATATAAATTCATGAGGAGATAGTACATACTCATGGATAGGAATACTCAATATTGTTATGATGTCAATTTTTCCCAACTATAAAAGTTGGAAAAATAACTTGCTAGAATTTAGCAATGGTTACTGACAAACTGATTCTAACATTTATATGGAAGGGCAAAAGATTCAAAATAGTTAACACAATACTGAAGAACAAAAAAGTCGGAAGACTGACACTACCCAACTTTAAGGCTTACTATAAAGTTACAATAATCAAGACAGCATGGTACTGGTGAATTGAATAGATAAACTGACCAATGGAACAGAATAGAGAATTACTATAAGACTACAGTAATCAAGATACTGTGGAAGTGAAAGCAACAGAAAGATAACAACAGGAATAGAAATAGGAAGTCCATAGACACACCCACAGAAATATGGTCATTGATTTTTGACAAAGGTGCAAAAGCAATTTAATGGAGAAAGTATAGTCTTCAACAAATGGTACTGGAACAATTAGACATTCATAGACAAATAAATGGATGTTTACTTAAACCTTACATAAAAATTAACTCAGGTCATAGATCTACCATAAAATTTTAAAGATGAACCACAGGGGAGAATCTTGATGATCTGGGATTAGATGAAAAGTTCCTAGACATGATACCAAAAATGATATCAGCAAAGGAAAAAAAAGTAGATAAATTGGAATGCATCAAAATAAAAACTTTCACTCTGAAAGACACTGTTAAAGATGAGCTATAGACTGGGAAAATATATTTGAAAATAACATATCCAACAAAGGACTCATATAGCACTGAATAGTGGCACTTATTCCATGCCTGACTCATTTGGGGCCTCTCAGGTTTCCTGTTTACCTAGCAGAGGAAGATAATAGCACTAGCCATACAATATTTTTCATTCAATGGACTTTATTATAGCCATTTATTCATTCAACATTTCATTATTGACAACAACACTTACATGTTAGGCACTGCAAAACATTCAAATGTGAATAAGACATTATTCCTTCATTCAGGAAGCTTACAACTTAGTACAGATAATGGTACAAATAGACAAGTGTCTGTAATGCAAGGCAGAAAGTGAAGAAAACTATAAAGGAGATAAGATGATAAAGTAGAAATCTCAGCTTCCTCACTTCTCACTTGTTTGACTTTGGACAAGTTGTTTAACCTTACAGAACCATACTTTCTTCAAATTTAAAATGGAAATAACACTATTTACCATACAGTATCACCGGGATAATTGAATATGATAATGACTATCATAGTGCCTGTGCTAATGTTGAGGTAGTCACTCAACAAAGTTAGTTTGCCATGGAGAAACATTTCATGGATAAGGAGACATAGAGACAGTAACATTGGAGTTAGTCATTGGACAATTAGAGAGAACATAGAGAGGCAGAAATAGAGGCAGTCCCCCCTTGACATTTACCCCCCAAAAAAATAAGCCACCTCATGTACTCTTCTAGCTACTGAGCAACCCTCTCATTTATTATTATAATTATTTTTAAAATTTTTTTTTTTTTTCGAGACAGAGTCTCACTCCGTCACCCAGGCTGGAATGCAGTGGTGTGATCTCGGCTCACTGCAACCTCCACCTCCCAGGTTCAAGCAATTCTCCTGCCTCAGCCTCCCAAGTAGCTGGGATTACAGGCATGTGCCACCATACCCAGCTAATTTTTGTATTTTTAGTAGAGACGGGTTTTTGACATGTTGGTCAGGCTGGTCTCAAACTCCTGACCTCAAGTGATCCTCCCACCTTGGCCTCCCAAAATGCTGGGATTACAGGCATAAACCACTGCACCCGACCCTTACTTCTTTTTGGTTTTGTTTTGTTTTTTGACTTTTAACTGTTTTATAGAGATATAATTCACATATTGTAAAATAACCCATTGAAAGTATACAATTCAATGGTGTTGAATATATGTGGAGAACTGTACAATCATCACTAAAATGTAAATTTAAAACATTTTAATCACCCCAAAAGATAATGTCTGAATTTATGCTTTGGAAAGATGGAATAGACATAATTTTCATATTCTTCCAATTAAGTACAGATTAAAAATTCTGAACATTATATGGGACAGAAATTTGGAAGTATCTAAAAGGTGCAGGAAAAAAAGGTAAAACAGTTAGGGACCTTGAAACCCAAGGAATAACACCATCTTACTAAATTCCCACCTCCACCCAGAAGTAACAAGAAGTCCTTTCCTGCCAGATATCAACAAACACTGAGTAGAAACCTGGATTTCTACACCCACCTGGAAGTAATAAGGTGGCACCATCTTTCACCTGCAGAGTGGTGTCAGAGGAGGCCTTCTAAAACATGAGATTTAAATAAGATGTAGACTTTCATAATACCCCAAATGTCCAAGTTCCAACTGAAAATCACTGACGTGCCAAAAAAAAAAAAAAAAAAATGCAGAAAAAAAAAAAGGTAAAACAGTTAGGGATCTTGAAATTCAAGGAATAACACCGTCTCATTAAATTCCTGCCTCCACCCAGAAGTAACAAGGAGTCCCAGACTCCTTGGAAGCAATAAGGTGGCACCATCCTTTACCTGTAGAGTGGTGTCAGAGAAGGCCTTCTAAAACACAAGATTTAAATAAGATGTAGACTTTCATAATACCTCAAATGTCCAAGTTTCAATTGAAAATCACTGACATGCAAAAAAAACTAAGAAGATTTCAACTTGAATGATAAAAACCAATCAGCAGATGCTAACACATTGACAGATGTTAGGATTATCTGACAAAGAGTTTAAAGCAATTATCATAAAAATGCTTCAATGAGCAATCATAACCACACTTTAAAAAGTTACAAAAAATAGAAATTATCAGCAAAGAAATAGAAAAATTGCAGCAAGCAAATATAATATATAAAAAGAGCCAAATGGAAAATTTAGAAGTAAAAAACACAATAGTTAACTTCGAAATATCAACAATGAACTCAACAGCTGAATGGAGACAACAGAGGAAAGAATTTGAATACAGAATAATAGAAATGACCAAATCTGAATAACAGAGAAAAAATAGTGTGTCAGGAACCTATGAGACTATAACAAAAGACCTAAAATTTATGTTATTTGAGTTTCAGACGGAAAGAAGAAAGAAGAGGGAGGGACTGAGAAAGTATTCAAAGAAATAATGGTTGAAATTTTCCAAAATTTGACACAAGACATAAACCTAAAAATTCAAGAATCAAATGAACTCCAAACATAACAAACCCAAAGAAATCCATGACAAGACACATCACATTAAAATTTATGAAAACTAAAAACAAAAACAAAAACTCTGAAAGCAGCCAAAGAGAAACAACACATTGCCTATAGGGGAAAAACAATTTGAAAGACAACAAATTTCTTATCAAAAACTATGGTGGCCAGAAGGAAGTGTGTGCAACATTTTTCAAGAGCTGGAAGGAACTGCCAACCTCAAATTACATTTTCAACAAAAATATCCTTCAGGAATGAAGGAAAACCCAAACACTCTCAGAAGAAAAACTAAGTGAATTTGTCACTACCAGATCTACATAGCCTAAAAAATTGCAAAAGGAAACTCTTGGAATAGAAAGAAAATGAGAAAACAGGAATCTTCAACTATCTGGAGGGAAAAAGATCAGTGGCAAAAGAAAATTATATAGGGAAATACTATAGATTTTGCTTCTCCTCTTGAATTTTCCAAATTATGATTGATGGCTGAAGAAAAAATAACATTGATATTGTTCTCAATGTATACAGAAGAAATATTTAAGACAATTATATTATAAATGGGAGAAGGGCAAAAGGACATAAAGGGAGGTAAGTTTTCTATGCTTCACTCAAACTGGTAGACTTTTTAAAGATAGAGAGATAGACACAGATGTATAAATATATAAAATATAATAGATGGTACAACCACCAAAAATGTATGCAAAGATACACATCCAAAAACATAATATTTAAATAAAAACAGAATTCTAAAAAATGTTAACCCATAGGAGGGAAGGAAACAAAAAACAGAAAAATGAAAAACAGAGAACAAAAAATAAAAAATAAAAAATAAAATGGCAGGCATAAGGCCCAATACATCAATAATTAAAGTAAATGTAAGTGACCTCTATACAACAGTTAAAAGACAGAGATCAACAAAACAGACTAAAATAGGCTCTATTACATACCAACTTCAAGAAAATCACTTCATAATGATGTATATATGTGAAAAGTAAAAGGATGGAAAAAGATATACTATGCAAAAAGTAATCAAAAAAAGCAGGAGTGGCTAAATTAATTTTAGGTAGAGTAGACTTCAGAGCACAGAAAATAATGAGGGACAGAGACATTACATAATGATAAAAGGATCGATCCATCAAGGAGACATAGAAATCCTAAATGCGTACGCAAAAACAACAGAGCTGCAAGATATATGAAGCAAGAACTGATAGAACTGAAAAGGGAATTAGATAAATCCACAATTATAATTGGAGACTTCAATATCCTTCTCCCAACAAACACTGTTTGTTTCTTTTTTTAACTTTCATTTTAGGTTTAGGGGTACTTGTGAAGGTTTGTTACACAGTAAACTCATGTTACAGGGTTTTGTTGTACAGATGATTTCATCACCCAGGAATTAAGCCAAGTACCCAATAGTTATCTTTTCTGCTCCTCTCCCTCCTCCCACCCTCCACCCTCAAGTAGACCCCAGTCTGTTGTTTCCTTCCTGTTCATAAGTTCTCCTCATTTAGCTCCCACTTATAAGTGAGAACATGTGGTATTTGGTTTTCTGTTCCTGTGTTAGTTTGCTGAGGATGGTATTTTAAAAAATACTAAACATAGAGTTATCATATGACCCATAACTTTCATTTCTGGGCATTTATCCCAAAGAAACAAAAACTTATTTCCATGCAAACACCTGTACACAATTGTTCATGCCACCTTTATTTGCAATAGCCAAAGAAAATTGGAAATAATTCAATGCCCAATGGGTGAATGGTGAAACAAACTGTGGTGCATCAATAACATGGAATACTATACAGTAATAAAAACTAATTAACCACTGATACATGGGACAACTTGGATGCATCTCAGTGAAATCACTGAGTCAAAAAAAGAGACACTCTTAAAAGATAACATACTGTATGATTCCATTTATATACCACTCTTGAAATAACCAAACTATAGACATGAGAAACAGATTAGTGGTTGCCAGGGAATGAGGATTTGGGGTATAGAAGAAGTAGGTATAACCATAAAGGGGTAACATGAGGGAGATTTTTGAAGTGATGGAATAGTTTTATATCTTGATTGAGGTGTTTACAGGAATCTGCACGTGATTAAATGACACAGAACTATACACACAGTTTGTAGCAATGTTAACGTCTTGGTTTTGATATTGTACTATAATTATATAATATGTAAACATTAGGGAAAACAGAATGAATGATACATGAGACCTCTTGGTACTATGTTTGCAACTTCCTGTGAATCTGTAGTAGCTTTATATATATGTATAAATTTCCATATTCATTAGCAGTCACTCCCTATCTGCCAACCTCCTCTCCCTTTCCCCAGCTCTAGGCAACCATTAATCTATTTCCTGTTTCTGTAGACTTGACTATTTGGAATATTTCCTATGAATGGAATCGTAAAATATGTGGTATTTTGTGACTAATTCTTTCATGTAACCATGTTTTTAAGGTGTATTCATATTGTACCAGTACCAGTAGCAGTTCATTCCTGTTTATTGACAAATATTATTCCATTGTAGGCATAAACATTTTTTTCCATTCACCAGTTGTTGGACATTTGGGTTGTTTCTGCTTTTTGGCTATTATAGATAATGCTGCTATGAACATTAATTTACATGTTTTTGTGTGGACTTAAGCTTTCAGTTCTCTTAGGTAAATATCTAGAGTAGATTTGCTGGGTCATACAGTATTCCATGTCTAACATTTTGAGGAACTGTCACACTGTTTCTCAAAGTAGCTGAACCCTTTCACATTTCTACTAGCAATGTATAGGTTTTCCAATTTCTCCACATCATTGCCAACACTTGCTATTTTTTGTACTTTTGATTATAGACACCTAGTGTATGTGAGGTGGCATCTTACTGCGATTCTGCTTTGCATTTCCCTAATGACTAACGATGCTGAGCATCTTTTTATGTGTTTACTGGCCATTTGCATATCTTCTTTGGAGAAATCACATCACTCTCCCTATATCTTCACATCACTTTCCCTCTGTGCATGTCTCTGTGTCCAAACTTATAAGGACACCAGTCTCATTGGATTAGGGCCCAACATAATGACCTCCCTTGATTACTTCTGTGTAGACTGTATCTCAAAATAAAGTCACATCAAGTGTACTGGGGGTTACGACGTCAACATCCAAGTGGACATGAGAGACATAATTCAACCCATTTTAAGTAACAGTTTTGAAGTAGGCCCAGAGTGTTATGTTCTCCATAACAAGAGGCTTCCCTTAAGGGAAACTACTTTACCAGAGCCTTATCCAGTATGGGCAAGGGCAATTAGACCACTCCAACCCCTTCTATTCTTCCAGTGTCACCTAAGAAAGAGGAAAAGCTCATAAGCACCTGTAAAGGTCACAGCCTAGAGGAACAGGCCAACTAAGGCTGACACCTAGTCACAGGATTATGGAATACTTCCGTCCCCTGCCTCCCACCCCCAACATCAACTGTAGCAATTAGCATTGACTAAGTGCCTACTACTTTTTATGCCAGAACCTATGCCAGAAGCTGCAAGTGCATTTTCTCAATGTAATCCTTACAAATACCAAGAAAAATAGAAATTATTATTCACATTTTATAGATGAGGAAACAGACTTATGAAATGACTTGTTTAAGGTCATAAACAATTATCTGGAAGAACTGAGATTCTAACTCAGGTCTGTCAGATGCCAGAGGCCTGTGCTCATTCTATTATACTTAGCTCAGAAAGGGAGTGACACAGTCAGATTTTAATGTGCATGCAGAAAAGCACATGGGCAATCAAGTCAATAAATTATCACAAATGGAGCACACCCATGTATCAAAAAACAGAACTTGTCTTCCATTCTTCCCTGCCCAAAGTCTTCCTGTGTCTCTTTCCAGGCACTATTACTGATCAAGGATAACAAATATCCTGTTTTGATCACCATATATTCTTGTTTCTTTTTTGAGACAGAATCTCCCTCTGTAGTCCAGGCTGTAGTACAGTGGTGTTATCATAGCTCACTGTAGTTTCGACCTCCTGGGCAGAAGCAATCCTCCTGCCTCAGTCACCTGAGTAGCTGGGACTACAGGTGTGGGCCACCATGCCTGGCTAATTTTTTATTTTTTGTATAAACAGGATCTCACTATGTTGCCCAGGCTGTTCTTGAACTCCTGCACTCAAGCGATCCTTCTGCCTCAGCCTCCCAAAATGTTGGGATTACAGGTGTAAGCCAGTGTGCCCACTCTCGTAACCATATATTATTTTTGTCTGTTACTGAACCTTATATAAATGGAATTATATAATATGTGTTATTTTATGTCCCAGAACTTTTGATCAACATTTTATTTTTAGGTTCCATCATTTGTTGCATGCAGGTGTAGTTCCTTCATTTTCATAAGCAGTATAATATTACATTGTATGGCTATATCACAATATATGTATCCATTCTACTGTTGATAGATTATATCAACTTTAGAGGTTTTAAAAAATATTGCTGCTATGAACATTCTTGTACATGTCTTTTGGTGAACATGCTTACAGTTTTACCTTGAGTAACATTCATTGGGTAGTTGGAATTGGTAACAGGGCAGAGAGGGATGGAGGCAGGGAGAACAACTGGAAGGCTGTTGCACAGATCAAGTGTAAAGTTTCAAGAATAAAGAAGAGGATGGTTAGGGTAGGGCCGGAGAGAAAGAGGTGGAGAGGAAAGAGATAAAAGTGTTTGTATTATAGAGTTTAATTGGTCCTTAGGAATAAAGGCAATAGGGAAATCAAAGATGACACAACATTTTTAATTCCACTGAAAGAGGAAAGAAAGTTGGGCTGGAATGCTCACTGAGAGAGGGAGCTCACAAATTTCATGGTGAAATGTTCAGGGGATGAAGAGGAAGTGAATAGCTTATATGGGACTGTTTCTTGGACATCTGGAATTACAGGAACAAAGTGAGAGGAGGGTGGGGAAAGGAAATAAAGAGAGGGAAAATTTTCTGGAGAGTATTGATTAAAATGCAGTTGGACAATATTCAATTTGGAGAAGCATCACCAATGTGAGGAGAGGCCAAAGAGACTGTAGCGAAGAAAACAAAGAAGACACGGCCTGAGAGGCAGAAGGATTACCAGACTAGAATCCTATTATGGAAGACTAAAAAGAAGAGAATTTGGGGAAGGTGTGTGTTCGGGGGGGGAGGGATGTATTATATTAGATTCAGGACAAAAGGGGGACAGGCTTCTGAGAAAGGCCCCTTGAATTTGGCAGCAGAAAAGCTTTAAAAAGAGCAGTTTCCATAGAGTTCTAGTAGCGTTATAGAGTTCCGAAAGGAGTGGGTAGAGAGAGAATGGCTATGGGGCCTCCAAACACCCACTTAAGAAGGGTGGCAATGAACGAAATGATTGAAAGAGAGTGTCAATAGGCTGAGGAAAAGCACCAATGGAAAGAGACAATGAATGGTGTATGTGGGTTTTGAGGAGGAGTTAAGGTAACTGACAGAACAAGGTCACTCGTGTAAGTATATGGAGATGGGGGATGAGCATAGAGACTGAGCTGATTCATTCATTCAACAAATATTTACTGAATATTTCTTGCAAGATATGTACTGTGCTAGGGCTGGGGATACAGAGATTAATAAATATAGTCTCTACCTCGAGTTACTTGTAGTATAGTGGGGGAAACACTTGATCACAGTATAAGTATCAAGTAGGGGAAAAAGACACTGTAGAAACTTCCATAATTTCTGCATAGGCCTAAGAAGGCTTTTGGAGGTGCAGATGTCTGAGCTGACATTTGAAATTACGAAGGAAAGATGAGGAAATGGTATTCTGAGAGGATGTAGATGTTGAAGCACCATTATTTATAATAACCAAAGGTGTAAACAGTGTAAAAAACCCAAATGTCCATCAATTGATGACAGAGAGCCAGTGGTTAAACATTTACCAGCATAGCAGTGCATGGGAACCATTAATATGGAGGCAGTAGTTAAAACTATGTGAATTAATGCTATCACCCAGGTAGAATACAGAATGGGATGAGAAGAGGGCCCAGGAATTGGACTAGAAAGAGAAGCTTCAGAACCTCAAATTTGAATCCCTCAGTGGTCCTTAGACCAGTAAAAAGGAGGAAAGTTATGCTTTTCCCACTATAAAGCTAAGGTACCTAGTCAGGAAGGCAAAGTGTTGGCAAATTAGCGTTCATCTGTCTCCTGGAGACCAGCCAGAGAGTGAGAAATGAGCAAGTTGCCTGGACAAAAAAATCCCACCCTGAAATCCAAGTCTTGTTAAGCGAAGTTATAAAAAAGGACAGGAATGCTTGCATTGCCTAATTGGGTGTGTGTGTCGCAGGGTGGGTGGTTGGGAGGAATCTTCACATATAAAAAACAGCTAGCAACAAGACTCCTTTATTTATAAATTTGTGCATCTCCACAAGCATTTAATGAGCACCTCCTAGGTTCCAGGCTTAGGCTAGGGACAGTTAACACAAAATAAGTGGGTAATATGTCAAAAGTAAGTACTGCAGAGTTATGGTCAGAAAAATCTTGAGGGAGGTTTGAGCTAGGCCTTGAAGGCTTGCTAAGAAGTACCTGGATGGAAGGAAAAGGATGGGAACTGTTTTCTAAATAAAGCATAACAGAAAAACAGAAATGGGAAAGAAGGTAGGAAAAATAATACTTAACACTTAAAGATGTCTTACTATGTGCCAAACACCATTCTAAGAGCTTTATATATACTATCTCATTTAATCCTCAAAACAACCCTTTGAGATAGGTACATTACCCCAATTTTACAGATGAGAAACAGTCCACACCATAGGTAAATGGCAGAAGAGGCATTATGAACCTAGACAGTCTGGCTCCAGAGCCTACAGTCTTAACTAATATCCCATATACCTCCTGGAGTGTGCAAGGTGTTTTCATGAGGGTGTGTGGTGATAGAGGTTCAATTAGATCACACAGACTGTGAAGCCATGAGTCGAGGGAGTTTGATAGGTAAGAAGGGAGGCAGCTTCAAAGAATCTTGAATTCTAGAGACTTGCATCCAGTGTTGTAGAACAAGCACAGCAGGCCCAACTTTGAATCCTGAATCTGCCATTGATTAGTTATGGGACATGGGCAAAGTCAGTAGTAGCCTTCATTTCCTCATATTTCAACTGGGTATGTCAATGCCAATTTTGAAAGGTTGTTGTAATTATTAAATTAACAAAGGCATGTAAAGTGTCCAGTACAGGGTAGATCACCACAAATGAAAGCTATGACTATTACTACCTTATGACTTGTAGAGTTCTCAGCATAGCCTTCAGAAGAACTATTTTAGTGTTATTAGTCAGTGATCCCTTAAAGGCCCATCTAAATGGAATTCCTAGTGAAAATACATTTACTTTTTGGGTCACTTCCTCTCCTGGTGGCTTGTGGCTCAGACTACTGTCCCTCTATAGCTTTGGGTTGCTGGTGTCTTCCAGTTGGCAAGTACAACCATAGACAGGCTTGAGTTAGGAAAGCTGTCACACATATGTGGCCACCATTCTTAGGGGGTAGTGTGCCACCATTGGGGAGGGAATAGCTAAAAAGGAGTGAGACTATATCTCAACTACTTTTCCTGCTATTGGTCTATATACCATTGCTAGAATTGGGAGATGTCTGCATTGCCCAGTCCCTGTTATCTACACCAGTCCAGACAATTTGGGGAAGCTATGTGTACATGGATAGGATGTGTTACATTAGATTCAGAATAGACTAAAGGGGGACAGGCTTTTCCCCATTTCCTAGTACACTCTGCTCTCTGATGAAGTGTTATGCCTCTCCCTTTCAATTTTTGGATCTGCTAAGAAACTTTTAACCTGCCTGATATCTTCCTGGAAATGTAGTTGTTAGAAGGATGCAATTGAAAGCATGACTAGAATTAGCTGGTATTCTCAAGAATTTTCAAACTGTAAATCCTAGTAGACATGACCCAAAAAACAGGGAGTGGGAAGGAGCAAAACCAATTACTTTTCACATGTCTGCAAATGTTTTAACATACAGCTGTCACCCAGAATAGAAAACCAGAGCTTTCTCTCTTCTAGGTTACAAATGTCTGCCTAGAGATCTGAGGCACTTCTTAAAGGTGACTTGCAAAGGGGGTAGAGTGGATTCCCCACCTGGGGTATTATCTATAGGCTGTAAAGTGAGTCTCTGCTGACTGTCTGCAGGGGGGACCAGGGGAGTCACACTCTTTCCTGCTCGGGCCATAATTGCTGCTCACTCAGCAGGCAAATGGGCATGTATGGCCTCAAATTTCAGAATATCCTTTTTTCTTGCAGTGGTTCTGAGGCAGGTGATCAGATTGGCTTAGGGCACATCAGGGCAAGCTGCCTCACCTTCACTACAGTGGCTCTATGATTCTGCTGGCTTCAGCTCTTTTCTATGATCCTCTAGAGGACAACTTCCCAGAGCACATAGCCAACCTGCTAAATATCTTCAGAACTGGACTGAAACAGGAGAAGATAAGAATTAATGGCAGCTGCCTGATTAAAGCAATTCTTAGGCCCAACAGAGAATGTGATGGAGGAGTCTGAACCAGACATTCTTTTCTTTTTTTTGAGACAGTCTTGCTCTGTTGTTCAGGCTGCAGGGCAGTGGTATGATCTCGGCTCACTGCAACCTTCACCTCCCGGGTTCAAGCGATTCTCCTGCCTTAGCCTCCCGAGTAGATGGGACTATAGGCGCGTGCCATCATGATCGGCTAATTTTTTGTATTTTTAGTAGAGATGGGGTTTCACCGTGTTAGCCAGGATGGTCTTGATCTCCTAACCTCGTGATCCACCCGCCTCGACCTCCCGAAGTGCTGGGATTACAAGCGTGAGCCACTGTGCCTGGCCGATTCTTCTCTTTTTATCACACCCCATAACTGCTCTTTCCTCATAACCAGGTCTACCTTCATAATTTACTCAGAATTTGACCATTCTTTAATCTTTTTCACCACTACCACTTTGTTCTCAGCCACCATTCACTCACCGACCTCCTTACTCATCCCCCTGTTTCCACCCTTGCCTGTCTAGTTTGTTTTCCTCACAGCAGCCAGAGGGATATTTTCTTTCTTTTGAGATGGAGTCTGGCTCTGTCGCCCAGGCTGGAGTACAGTGGCGTGATCTCGGCTCGCTGCAACCTCCACCTCCCGGGTTCAAGCAATTCTCCTGCCTTGGCCTCCTGAGTAGCTGGGACTACAGGCGCACACCACCACGCCGGCTAATTTTTGTATTTTTAGTACAGACGGGTTTTCACCATGTTGGCCAGGATGGTCTCAATCTCTTGACCTTGTGATCCGCCCGCCTCAGCCTCTGAAAGTGCTGAGATTATAGGCGTGAGCCACCATGCCTGGCCCAGAGAAATACTTTCAATGCTGAAGTCAGATATGTCACTTTTCTGCTCCAAATCCTCCAATGACTACCTCATTCAGAGTAAAAGTTAAAATCCTTACAATGGGGGATTCAGGGGATCATGGCAGTCGGGAGATAGGACTAGATTGCAGCTCAAGACAGAGCAGCATGCAGAGGCTTGCACTGTGAATTTTACCTCCATATTGGCTGCAAGAACAAACCAGCAATGCCGAGAGGACTCACAGACCCTCTGAAGGAAGCAGACTGCTCCTGCAAGACCCGGGAGACACTCCAAATACTGTGAGTGCCCCAACGGTGGAAGTGGGAGAGGGTCACCCTCTTCTCCCAAACACACCCCCCACTGGAGAAGCTGAAAGTCTGTTTGTGGGAGAAGTTTCCTACTTTACCTGGAGTTGAGTCAGCTTGGAGAACCGAGGGACATACAGGGGTAGAGGAAGCTGCAGAAAGGCCCCGGGAGCTCGCTGGGTCCCCAAGCAGCCCATGCCTGCCTGGCACCACAGGGATTCATCCAGAGGGTGTCCAGAGGAGCAGGGGGTAAAACTCCACAGGAAGAAGAAATTCTCTAGCTGAACTTTGTAACAATTTGAACAGGGCGAGAAGCCTCCTGGCCAGAACTCAGGGGAGGGAGCGAATCAGGTGTGCAGACTTCACAGGCTTGGGAAGAACTAAAGCCCTTTTCTCTTGCAGCTGGGAGGAGGATAGCCTTGGGCAAATTTTCAAGCCCATCTCCCCCTCAGCCTGGAAACAGACTTGGGGCTGTTGGGGGCAGGCACAATGGGAGTGAAACTTCAGTTTGCGTAGGAGCTGGGTGAGGCCTGTGACTGCCGGCTTTCCCCCACTTCCCTGACAACCTTCATGGCTCAGTAGAGGCAGCCATAATCCTCCTAGGTACACAACCCCAGTGACCTGGGAATCTCACCCCCATCCCCCACAGCAGCTGCAGCAAGACCTACCCAAGGAGAGTCTGAGCTCAGACATGCCCAGCCCTGCCCCCACCTGATGGTTCTTCCCTATACTCCTTGGTAGTGGAAAACAAAGGGCATATAATCTTGGGAGTTCTAGAGCCCCACCTACCACCGGTCCCTCTCCACACTACTACAGCTGATCGTTTCTGAAAAGTGCCGCCTCCTGGCAGGAGGCCAACCAGCATAAAAATAGAGCATTAAACCACCAAAACTAAGGACCCCTACAGAGTCCATTGCACCCTCTGCCACCTCCACCAGAACAGGCACTGGTATCCATGGCTGAGAGACCCATAGACAATTCACATCACAAGACTCTGTGCAGATAACCCCTAGTTGGGTAGACTTGCTAGGCGGCTAGATCCAGAAGAGAGACAACAATTACTGCAGTTGGGCTCACAGGAAGCCACATTCATAGGGGATGAGTACTACATGAAGGGAACACCCCATGGGACAAAAGAATCTGAACAACAGCCTTTAGCCCTAGACCTTCCCTCTGACAGAGCCTATCCAAATGAGAAGGAACCAGAAAACCAACCCTGGTAATATGACAAAACAAGGCTCTTCAACACCAGCAACAGATCCAAACCAAGAAGAAATCCCAGATTTACACGAAAAAGAATTCAAGAGGTTAGTTATTAAGCTAATCAGGGAGGGACCAGAGAAAGGCAAGCCCAATCCAAGGAAATCCAAAAAATGATACAAGAAGTGAAGGGAGAAATATTCACAGAAATAGATTAGCTTAAAGAAAAAAACAATAAAAAATTCAGGAAGCTTTGGACACACTTTTAGAAATGTGAAATGCTCTGGAAAGTTTCAGCAATAGAATTGAACAAGTAGAAGAAAGAAATTCAGAGCTCGAAGGCAAGATCTTCAAATTAACCCAATCCAACAAAGACAAAGAAAATTAACCCAATCCAACAAAGACAAAGGAAAAAAGAATAAGAAAATATGAACAAAGCCTCTAAGAAGTCTGGGATTATGTTAAATGACCAAACCTAAGAAACATTGGTGTACCTGATGAAGAGGAGAATTCTAAAAGCCTAGAAAACATATTTGGGGGAATAATCAAGGAAAACTTCCCCAGCCTTGTGAGAAACCTAGACAGCCAAATACAAGAAGCACAAAGAACACCTGGGAAATTCATTGCAAAAGGATCTTCACCTAAGCACACTGTCAACAGGTTATCCAAATTTAAGACGAAGGAAAGAATCTTAAGAGCTGTGAGACAGAAGCACCAGGTAACCTATAAAGGACAACCTATCAGATTAATAGCAGATTTCTCAGTAGAAACCCTATGAGCTAGAAGGGATTAGGTCCCTATCTTCAGCCTCCTCAAACAAAACAATTATCAGCCAATAACTTTGTATCCAGTGAAACTAAACATCATATATGAAGGAAAAATACAGTCGTTTTCAGACAAACAAATGCTGAGAGAATTCGCCATTACCAAACTACCACTACAAGAACTGCTAAAAGGAGTTCTAAATCTTGAACCATATCCTGGAAACACATCAAAACAGAACCTCCTTAAAGCATAAATCACACAGGACCCACGAAACAAAAGTACAAGTTAAAAGGCAAAAACAAAAAAGCAAAACCAAAGTACACAGGCAACAAAGAGCACAATTAAAGCAATGGTACCTCACATTTTAATACTAACATTGAATGTAAATGGTCTAAATGTTCCACTTAAGAGATACAGAACGGCACAATGGATAAGAACTCACCAACCAACTATCTGCTGCCTTCAGGAGACTCACCTAACACATAAGGACTCACATAAACGTAAAGTAAAGCGGTGGAAAAAGGTATTTCATGCAAATGGACACCAAAATCAAGCAAGGGTAGCTATTCTTGTATCAGACAAAACAAACTTTAAAGCAAGAGTGGTTAAAAGAGACAAAGAGGGACAGTATATAACAATAAAAGGCCTTGTGTAACAGGAAAATCACAATCCTAAACATATATGCACCTAACACTGGAGCTGCCAAATTTGTAAAACAATTACTAATAGACCTAAGAAATGAGATAGACAGCAACACAACAGTAGTGGGGACTTCAATACTCCACTGACAGCACTAGGCAGGTCATCAAGACAGAAAATCAACAAACAACAGATTCAAACTATACCTTGGAACAAATGGACTTAACAGATGTATACAGAACATTTCATCCAACAACCACAGAATACACATTCTATTCAACAGTGCATGGAGCTTTCTCCAAGACAGACCATATGATAGGCCATAAAATTAGACTCAACAAATTTAAGAAAATTGAAATTATATCAAGCACTCTCTCAGACCACAGTGGAATAAATCTGGAAATCAACTCCAAAAGGAACCTTCAAAACCATGCAAATACATGGAAATTAAATAACCTGCTCCTGAATGAGCATTGGGTCAAAAATGAAATCAAGATGGAAATTAAAAAATTCTTCAAACTGAATGACAATAATGACACAACCTATCAAAACCTCTGGGATATGGCAAAAGAAAAGGAAAGAGGAAAGTCATAGCCCTAAATGCCTACATCAAAAAGTCTGAAAGAGCACAAACAGACAACCTAAGGTCACATCTCAAGGAACTACAGAAACAAGAACAAACCAAACCCAAACCCAGCAAAAGAAAGGAAATAACCAAGATCAGAGCAGAACTAAATGAGATTGAAACAACAACAACAAAAAATACAAAAGGTAAGTGAAACAAAAAGCTGGTTCTTTGACAAGACAAATAAAATTGATAGACCATTAGCAAGATTAACCAAGGAAAGAAGAGAGAAAATCCAAATAACCTCACTAAGAAACAAAACAGGAGATATTACAACTGACACCACTGCAATACAAAAGATCATTCAAGGCTAATATGAACACCTTTACGCACATAAACTAGAAAACCTAGAAGAGATGGATAAATTCCTGGAAAAATACAACCCTCCTCGCTTAAAGCAGGAAGAATTAGATACTCTGAATACACCAATAACAATCAGTGAGATTGAAATGGTAATTAAAAAATTACCAACATAAAAATATCCAGGAACAGACAGATTCACAGCAGAATTCTACCAGACTTTCAAAGAAGAATTGGTATGAATCCTTTTGACACCTATTCCACAGGATAGAGAAAGAAGGAACCCCCACTAATTCATTTTATGAAGCCAGCATCACCCAAATACCAAAACCAGGAAAGGACATAACCAAAAAAGAAAACTACAGACCAATATCCTTGAGGAACATAGATGCTAAAATCCTTACCAAAAGACTAGCTAACAGAATCCAACAACATATCAAAAAGATAATCCACCATGATTGAGTGGGTTTCATACCAGGGATGCAAGGATGGTTTAACATATGCAAGTCAATAAATGTGATACACCACATAAACAGAATTAAAAACAAAAATCACATGATCATCTCAATAGATGCAGAAAAAACATTAGACAAAATTGAGCATCTCTTTATGATTAAAACTCTTAGCAAAATTGGCATACAAGGACACACCTTAATGTAATAAAAACCATCTATGACAAACCCACAGCCAACGTAATACTGAATGGGGAAAAGCTGAAATCATCCCCTCTGAGAACTGGAACAAGATGAGGATGCCCACTCTCACCACTCCTCTTCAACATAGTACTGGAAGTCCTAGCCAGAGCAATCAGACAAGAGAAAGAAATAAAGGGCATCCAAATTGGTAAAGAGGAAGTCAAACTGTCACTATTTGCTGACAATATGATCATTTACCTTGAAAATCCTAAGGACTCCTCCAGAGAGCTCCTAGAACTGATAAAAAAAAAATCAGCAAAGTTTTCAGATACAAGATTAATGTACACAAATCAGTAGCTCTTATATACAGCGACCAAGCAGAGAGTCAAATCAAGAGCTCAACCCCTTATAAAATAGCTACCAAAAAAAAACCAAAACAAAACTTCGGAATATACCTAACAAAGGAGTCGAAGGACCTCTACAAGGAAAACTACAAAACACTGCTGAAAAAAATCATAGATGACACAAACAAATGGAAACACATCCCATGCTCATGGATGGGTAGAATCAATATTGTGAAAATGACCATATTGCCAAAAGCAATCTACAAATTCAATGCAATCCCCATCAGAATACCACTATCATTCTTCATAGAATTAGAAAAAAAATTCTAAAATTCATATGGAACCAAAAAATAGTCCACATAAACAAAGCAAGACTAAGCAAAAAGAACAAATCTGGAGGCATCACACTACCTGATTTCAAACTATCCTATAAAGCCATACTCACCAAAACAGCATGGTACAGGTATAAAAATAGGCACATAGACCAATGGAACAGAATAGAGAACCCAGAAATAAACCCAAATAATTACAGCAAACTGATCTTTGACAAAGCAAACAAAAACATAAAGTGGGGAAAGGATACCCTTTTCAACAAATGATGCTAGGATAATTGGCTAGCTACATGTAAGAGAATGAAACTGGAACCTCATCTCTCACCTTATATAAAAATCAACTCAACATGGATTAAGAACTTAAACCTAAGACCTGAAACTATAAAAATTCTAGAAGAGAACACTGGAAAAATCCTTCTAGACATTGGCTTAGGCAAGGATTTCAGGACCAAGACCCCAAAAGCAAATGCAATAAAAATGAAGATAAATAGCTGGGACCTAATTAAACTAAAGAGCTTTTACATGGCAAATGGAAGAGTCAGCAGAGCAAACAGACAACCCACAGAGTGGGACAAAATCATTACCATCTATACATCTGACAGAGGACTAATATCCAGAATCTACAATGAACTCAAACAAATCAGTAAGAAAAAAACAAACAATCCCATCAAAAAGTGGGCTAAGGACATGAATAGACAACCCTCAAAAGAAGATATACAAATGGTGAACAAACAAATGAAAAAATGCTCAACATCACTATCAGGGAAATGCAAATCAAAACCACAATGGGATACCACCTTACTCCTGCAAGTATGGCCATAATCCAAAAATCAAAAGACAATAGATGTTGGCGTGGATGGGTGAACAGGGAACACTTCTAGGCTGCTGGTGGGAATGTAAGCTAGTACAGCCGCTATGGAAAAGAGTGTGGAGTTTTCTTAAAGAACTAAAAATAGAACTACAATTTGATCCATCAATCCCACTACTAGGTATCTACCCAGAGGAAAAGAAGCCATTATTTTAAAAATATACCTGCACATGCATTTTTATAGCAGCACAATTCACAACTGCAGAATCGTGGAACCAACCCAAATGCCCATCAATCAACAAGTGGATAAAGAAAGTGTGGTATATATATATATGATGGAATACTATACAGCCATAAAAAGGAATGAATTAACAGCATTTGCAGTGACCTGGATGAGATTCAAGACTATTATTCTAAGTGACGTAACTCAGGAATGGAAAACTAAACTTGTATGTTCTTACTGATATGTGGGAGCTAAGCTATGACGACACAAAGGCATAAGAATGATACAATGAACTTTGGGGACTTGGGGGGAAGAGTGGGAATGGGGCAAGGGATGAAAGACTACAAATATGGTGCAGTGTATACGTGGGTAATGGGTGCACCAAAATCTCACAAATCACCACTAAAGAATTTACTCGGCCAGGTGCAGTGGCTCACGCCTGTAATCCCAGCACTTTGGGAGGTCGAGGCAGCCAGATCACCTGAGCTCAGGAGTTCAAGAGCAGCCTGGCCAACTTGGTGAAACCCTCTCTCTACTAAAAATATTTTTTAAAAAATTGTGGGCACCTGTAATCCCAGCTACTTGGGAGGCTAAGGCAGGAGAATCGCTTGAACCTGGGAGTTGGAGGTTGCAGTGAGCCGAGATCACACCACTTGCACTCCAGCTTGGGCAACAGGGTGAGACTCTATCTCGAAAAAAAAGAGAAAAGAAAAAAGAACTTACTCATGTAACCAAATACCCCATGTACCCCAATAACTTATGGAAAAATAAAAAATAAAAATTATCCATACATATATTTACTATTAAATATATGATATATGTCCAGGCAGCAGTTGGGAAACTTTAGTACCCGTGAGAACTTGTTAAAACAAAGATTGCTATACTCCCTGCCCCAGGGTATGTGGTTCAGTATGTCTAGGGTGAGGTCTAAAATTTGCATTTTAACAAATTTCTAGGCTTCTGGTAGGAGACCACACTTTGAAAACCACTGATTTGAGAGATTAAAAGAAAAACTTTAGGTTTCTTTTTACTTGAAAGAAACCTGAAAAATCATCTAGTTAAATTTCTGTTTGTTATAAGCTTTAAAGAGCAGCTAGTTAGATCTTAAATAAGTATAAATATAAAGAGCATCTAGTTAAATGTTAAGGCCTTGGTAGGCTAAATGGTATATCCAATATTTCACATACAGGGAACAACAAATTGAGAGCTAGGACTCCTTGTTCACTCATACATTTTGTTGAATTGTCTCCATTGGTCTGGAGAATGTCTCCTTTTAATGTATCAACTGTTTTTGGCATGATGGCTATGTACTTTTGATGTATATAGGTTAAAAAAAAATGAGATCTGGGAGTTTAAATGCAAGTACTCAACACAGTATCCTGAGTAATTAGAACTGTGTCTGTTGCAAAATGGCTGATCAATAAATATTTAACAAAATGAAAAAAACATCCTTACAATGACTTACAAATGCCTGCATGGTTTGTCCCCTCATTAGCTCTACAACGTCATATCCTACGACTTTTCCTCATGCTCACTCTGTTCCAGCCACACTGTTGTGTCTGCCTGGAAAAATCTTCCCCAAAACATTCAAATAATTTACTCCCTTACCTCCTTCAGGTCTTAATTCAAAATATGTCCCTTTTCAGTGAGATCTTCCCTGACTACCCTATTTAAAATTAAAGTTATCCATACTCCTTATGCCTCATCCTCATTTCATTTTTCTTATAGTACTCATCAACACCTAATACATTTATTTCATTAATTTCCTTATAGTCTTTCTCTCCCTCTACAATATAAGCGTCATGAGGGCAAGGATTTTTGTCTTTAAAAAAAAACACTGGAAGATGGCCGAATAGGAGCAGCTCCAGTCTCCAACTCCCAGCGCGAGCGACACAGAAGACCAGTGATTTCTGCATTTTCAACTGAGGTACTGGGTTCATCTCACTGGGGAGTGCCGGACGATCGGTGCTGGTCAGCTGCTGCAGCCCGACCAGCGAGAGCTGAAGCAGGGCGAGGCATTGCCTCACCTGGGAAGCGCAAGGGGGAAGGGAGTCCCTTTTCCTAGCCAGGGGAACTGAGACACACAACACCTGGAAAATCGGGTAACTCCCACCCCAATACTGCGCTTTAAGCAAACAGGCACACCAGGAGATCATATCCCACACCTGGCCGGGAGGGTCCCACACCCACGGAGCCTCCCTCATTGCTAGCGCAGCAGTCTGTGATCTACCGGCAAGGCAGCAGCGAGGCTGGGGGAGGGGCGCCCGCCATTGCTGAGGCTTAAGTAGGTAAACAAAGCTGCTGGGAAGCTCGAACTGGGTGGAGCTCACAGCAGCTCAAGGAAACCTGCCTGTCTCTGTAGACTCCACCTCTGGGGACAGGGCACAGTAAACTAAACAAACGCAGCAGACACCTCTGCAGACGCAAACGACTCTGTCTGACAGCTTTGAAGAGAGCAGTGGATCTCCCAACACGGAGGTTGAGATCTGAGAAGGGACAGACTCCCTGCTCAAGTGGGTCCCTGACCCCTGAGTAGCCTAACTGGGAGACATCCCCCACTAGGGGCAGTCTGACAACCCACACCTCACAGAGAGGAGTACACCCCTGAGAGGAAGCTTCCAAAGCAAGAATCAGACAGGTACACTTGCTGTTCAGAAATATTCTATCTTCTGCAGCCTCTGCTGCTGATACCCAGGCAAACAGGGTCTGGAGTGGACCTCAAGCAATCTCCAACAGACCTACAGCTGAGGGTCCTGACTGTTAGAAGGAAAACTATCAAACAGGAAGGACACCTACACCAAAACCCCATCAGTACATCACCATCATCAAAGACCAGAGGCAGATAAAACCACAAAGATGGGGAAAAAGCAGGGCAGAAAAGCTGGAAATTCAAAAAATAAGAGCGCATCTCCCCCGGCAAAGGAGCGCAGCTCATCGCCAGCAATGGATCAAAGCTGGACGGAGAATGACTTTGACGAGATGAGAGAAGAAGGCTTCAGTCCATCAAATTTCTCAGAGCTAAAGGAGGAATTACGTACCCAGCGCAAAGAAACTAAAAATCTTGAAAAAAAAAGTGGAAGAATTGATGGCTAGAGTAATTAATGCAGAGAAGGTCCTAAACGAAATGAAAGAGATGAAAACCATGACACGAGAAATACGTGACAAATGCACAAGCTTCAGTAACCTACTCGATCAACTGGAAGAAAGAGTATCAGCGATTGAGGATCAAATGAATGAAATGAAGCGAGAAGAGAAACCAAAAGAAAAAAGAAGAAAAAGAAATGAACAAAGCCTGCAAGAAGTATGGGATTATGTAAAAAGACCAAATCTACGTCTGATTGGGGTGCCTGAAAGTGAGGGGGAAAATGGAACCATGTTGGAAAACACTCTTCAGGATATCATCCAGGAGAACTTCCCCAACCTAGTAGGGCAGGCCAACATTCAAATCCAGGAAATACAGAGAACGCCACAAAGATACTCCTCGAGAAGAGCAACTCCAAGACACATAATTGCCAGATTCACCAAAGTTGAAATGAAGGAAAAAATCTTAAGGGCAGCCAGAGAGAAAGGTCGGGTTACCCACAAAGGGAAGCCCATCAGACTAACAACAGATCTCTCAGCAGAAACTCTACAAGGCAGAAGAGAGTGGGGGCCAATATTCAACATTCTTAAAGAAAAGAATTTTAAACCCAGAATTTCATATCCAGCCAAACTAAGTTTCATAAGTGAAGGAGAAATAAAATCCTTTACAGATAAGCAAATGCTTAGAGATTTTGTCACCACTAGGCCTGCCTTACAAGAGACCCTGAAGGAAGCACTAAACATGGAAAGGAACAACCGGTACCAGCCATTGCAAAAACATGCCAAAATGTAAAGACCATTGAGGCTAGGAAGAAACTGCATCAACTAACGAGCAAAATAACCAGTTAATATCATAATGGCAGGATCAAGTTCACACATAACAATCTTAACCTTAAATGTAAATGGACTAAATGCTCCAACTAAAAGACACAGACTGGCAAACTGGATAAAGAGTCAAGACCCATCAGTCTGCTGTATTCAGGAGACCCATCTCACACGCAGAGACATACATAGGCTCAAAATAAAGGGATGGAGGAAGATTTACCAAGCAAATGGAGAACAAAAAAAAGCGGGGGTTGCAATACTAGTCTCTGATAAAACAGACTTTAAACCATCAAAGATCAAAAGAGACAAAGAAGGCCATTACATAATGGTAAAGGGATCAATTCAACAGGAAGAGCTAACTATCCTAAATATATATGCACCCAATACAGGAGCACCCAGATTCATAAAGCAAGTCCTTAGAGACTTACAAAGAGACTTAGACTCCCATACAATAATAATGGGAGACTTCAACACTCCACTGTCAACATTAGACAGATCAACGAGACAGAAAGTTAACAAGGATATCCAGGAATTGAACTCATCTCTGCAGCAAGCAGACCTAATAGACATCTATAGAACTCTCCACCCCAAATCAACAGAATATACATTCTTCTCAGCACCACATCATACTTACTCCAAAATTGACCACGTAATTGGAAGTAAAGCACTCCTCAGCAAATGTACAAGAACAGAAATTATAACAAACTGTCTCTCAGACCACAGTGCAATCAAACTAGAACTCAGGACTAAGAAACTCAATCAAAACCGCTCAACTACATGGAAACTGAACAACCTGCTCCTGAATGACTACTGGGTACATCACGAAATGAAGGCAGAAATAAAGATGTTCTTTGAAACCAATGAGAACAAAGATACAACATACCAGAATCTCTGGGACACATTTAAAGCAGTGTGTAGAGGGAAATTTATAGCACTAAATGCCCACAAGAGAAAGCAGGAAAGATCTAAAATTGACACTCTAACATCGCAATTAAAAGAACTAGAGAAGCAAGAGCAAACACATTCGAAAGCTAGCAGAAGGCAAGAAATAACTAAGATCAGAGCAGAACTGAAGGAGATAGAGACACAAAAAACCCTCCAAAAAATCAATGAATCCAGGAGTTGGTTTTTTGAAAAGATCAACAAAATTGACAGACCACTAGCCAGACTAATAAAGAAGAAAAGAGAGAAGAATCAAATCGACGCAATTAAAAATGATAAAGGGGATATCACCACCGACCCCACAGAAATACAAACTACCATCAGAGAATACTATAAACACCTCTACGCAAATAAACTGGAAAATCTAGAAGAAATGGATAATTTCCTGGACACTTACACTCTTCCAAGACTAAACCAGGAAGAAGTTGAATCCCTGAATAGACCAATAGCAGGCTCTGAAATTGAGGCAATAATTAATAGCCTACCAACCAAAAAAAGTCCAGGACCAGAAGGATTCACAGCTGAATTCTACCAGAGGTACAAGGAGGAGTTGGTACCATTCCTTCTGAAACTATTCCAATCAATAGAAAAAGAGGGAATCCTCCCTAACTCATTTTATGAGGCCAACATCATCCTGATACCAAAGCCTGGCAGAGACACAACAAAAAAAGAGAATTTTAGACCAATATCCCTGATGAACATCGATGCAAAAATCCTCAATAAAATACTGGCAAACCGGATTCAGCAACACATCAAAAAGCTTATCCACCATGATCAAGTGGGCTTCATCCCTGGGATGCAAGGCTGGTTCAACATTCGCAAATCAATAAACATAATCCAGCATATAAACAGAACCAAAGACAAGAACCACATGATTATCTCAATTGATGCAGAAAAGGCTTTTGACAAAATTCAACAGCCCTTCATGCTAAAAACGCTCAATAAATTCGGTATTGATGGAACGTACCTCAAAATAATAAGAGCTATTTATGACAAACCCACAGCCAATATCATACTGAATGGGCAAAAACTGGAAAAATTCCCTTTGAAAACTGGCACAAGACAGGGATGCCCTCTCTCACCACTCCTATTCAACATAGTGTTGGAAGTTCTGGCTAGGGCAATCAGGCAAGAGAAAGAAATCAAGGGTATTCAGTTAGGAAAAGAAGAAGTCAAATTGTCCCTGTTTGCAGATGACATGATTGTATATTTAGAAAACCCCATTGTCTCAGCCCCAAATCTCCTTAAGCTGATAAGCAACTTCAGCAAAGTCTCAGGATACAAAATTAATGTGCAAAAATCACAAGCATTCTTATACACCAGTAACAGACAAACAGAGAGCCAAATCAGGAATGAACTTCCATTCACAATTGCTTCAAAGAGAATCAAATACCTAGGAATCCAACTGACAAGGGATGTAAAGGACCTCTTCAAGGAGAACTACAAACCACTGCTCAGTGAAATAAAAGAGGACACAAACAAATGGAAGAACATACCATGCTCATGGATAGGAAGAATCAATATCGTGAAAATGGCCATACTGCCCAAGGTAATTTATAGATTCAATGCCATCCCCATCAAGCTACCAATGAGTTTCTTCACAGAATTGGAAAAAACTGCTTTAAAGTTCATATGGAACCAAAAAAGAGCCCGCATCTCCAAGACAATCCTAAGTCAAAAGAACAAAGCTAGAGGCATCACGCTACCTGACTTCAAACTATACTACAAGGCTACAGTAACCAAAACAGCATGGTACTGGTACCAAAACAGAGATATAGACCAATGGAACAGAACAGAGTCCTCAGAAATAATACCACACATCTACAGCCATTTGATCTTTGACAAACCTGAGAGAAACAAGAAATGGGGAAAGGATTCCCTATTTAATAAATGGTGCTGGGAAAATTGGCTAGCCATAAGTAGAAAGCTGAAACTGGATCCTTTCCTTACTCCTTATATGAAAATTAATTCAAGATGGATTACAGACTTAAATGTTAGACCTAATACCATAAAAATCCTAGAGGAAAACCTAGGTAGTACCATTCAGGACATAGACATGGGCAAAGACTTCATGTCTAAAACACCAAAAGCAACGGCAGCAAAAGCCAAAATTGACAAATGGGATCTCATTAAACTAAAGAGCTTCTGCACAGCAAAAGAAACTACCATCAGAGTGAACAGGCAACCTACAGAATGGGAGAAAATTTTTGCAATCTACTCATCTGACAAAGGGCTAATATCCAGAACCTACAAAGAACTCAAACAAATTTACAAGAAAAAAACAAACAACCCCATCAAAAAGTGGGCAAAGGATATGAACAGACATTTCTCAAAAGAAGACATTCATACAGCCAACAGACACATGAAAAAATGCTCATCATCACTGGCCATCAGAGAAATGCAAATCAAAACCACAATGAGATACCATCTCACACCAGTTAGAATGGCGATCATTAAAAAGTCAGGAAACAACAGGTGCTGGAGAGGATGTGGAGAAATAGGAACACTTTTACACTGTTGGTGGGATTGTAAACTAGTTCAACCATTATGGAAAACAGTATGGCGATTCCTCAAGGATCTAGAACTAGATGTACCATATGACCCAGCCATCCCATTACTGGGTATATACCCAAAGGATTATAAATTATGCTGCTATAAAGACACATGCACATGTATGTTTATTGCAGCACTATTCACAATAGCAAAGACTTGGAATCAACCCAAATGTCCATCAGTGACAGATTGGATTAAGAAAATGTGGCACATATACACCATGGAATACTATGCAGCCACAAAAAAGGATGAGTTTGAGTCCTTTGTAGGGACTTGGATGCAGCTGGAATCCATCATTCTTAGCAAACTATCACAAGAACAGAAAACCAAACACCGCATGTTCTCACTCATAGGTGGGAACTGAACAATGAGATCACTCGGACTCAGGAAGGGGAACATCACACACCGGGGCCTATCATGGGGAGGGGGGAGGGGGGAGGGATTGCATTGGGAGTTATACCTGATGTAAATGACGAGTTGAGGGGTGCAGCACAGCAACATGGCACAAGTATACATATGTAACAAACCTGCACATTATGCACATGTACCCTACAACTTAAAGTATAATAATAATAAATAAATTAAAAAAAATAAAAAAATAAAAAGCAATTTCCAAGAATTATAATTCAATAAAATTCTCTGAATATTAAAAAAAACAAAAAACAAAAAAACACTGGATTTTCCCAGCACCTAGCACAGGGTCTCCCGTTGGTAGATGCTTACAATTTTTTGTTAAATAAATTTTCTTAAAAAATGTTCGGCCGGGCGCGGTGGCTCAAGCCTGTAATCCCAGCACTTTGGGAGGCCGAGACGGGCGGATCACGAGGTCAGGAGATCGAGACCATCCTGGCTAACACCGTGAAACCCCGTCTCTACTAAAAATACAAAAAACTAGCCGGGCGAGGTGGCGGGCGCCTGTAGTCCCAGCTACTCCGGAGGCTGAGGCAGGAGAATGGCCTAAACCCGGGAGGCGGAGCTTGCAGTGAGCTGAGATCCGGCCACTGCACTCCAGCCCGGGCTACAGAGCAAGACTCCGTCTCAAAAAAAAAAAAAAAAAAAAAAAAAATCTTCATGGCTCAGAAAAACATTCCTTTCCCTATCTGGCTCTCAGTTTCGCCTATTGATAGCATAAGGGAGTTGGATTGGGTGATCTCTCAGGTCTCTTGTAGCTCTACGACTAAATCTAGAGATCGGGTGAAAAGTACAATCTCTGGAGCCAGATTTCTTGGACTTCTCCCCCTGCTGCCTTGAGACAGGTTACTTCATCTCTCTGGGCCTCGTTTTTATATCTGAAAAGTAAAGATGATAAAAATAGACCCTGTCTCAAAGGGTTGCTCTGGAGATTAAATAAGATCATCCATATATAAGAACTTTAACACAGTGCATAGTGTTTAATAAACACTAACTATTGCTTTTAGGGTGATCATTAGCAAGTAGCCACGTTAGCAGCCTTGCTTAGGCTCAAAACCAGCTTCTGTTGCTGATGGTATGAAAAAAAAAAGCAAAACAACTTCCATAACAACAAATTCACCTGAGGTTCATATGCAGCTCATATGCGACTCATATGCATACAGCTGGCCTTTCCCCCTTCCTCCACCCCATTACTAAGACAGAAGAACAGCCTGTTCTCTTGTAACCTGATGTCCCTGGATAAGCGGGAGGGGGAGAGAGGCAACGTGTGATTGCCATGGCCACCCGCTGCATTTCAAGTTCCACAGAGAAGCAGGGCATGGGGGCTTATTCACAATCACCCACAAACCTGGCCATGGGTGCCTTCAACCAGAGTGTGTAGAATACATGTTGTTCCAGTGGCAGAGGCCCATCACAGACGTTCTACTAGGAGGGCAAAGGATGATGTTCAAAGCCATCAGCAGCAGACGTGATTCAGACAGCTGGCCAGGTCTTTGGGGCCAGAGATGCGTGGGCTTGCCAGAGTAAGGCAGGATGTGGATAGGTTACTGGAATGGAAACTAGAAACAGTAACCAATAAAAAAGCCTAATAAAATGATAAGAATATTAATAACAACTTACATTTCTTTTGAATATATTGTGTACCAAATGCTTTGTACGTGCTTTCATTTAATTCTCAGTGAACTCAGTAGTTCTCAACTTTAGCTATACGTTGGACAAACTTGAAAAAAATCAGTGCTCTGGCTCCACTGCACCAATTAAATCAGAATGTCTAGCAAAAAAAATTTAATCTCCCCAGATAATTATAATGTGTAGCCAGGGTTGAGAACCCTCTGTTCACCAGATCTAGGCTTAATGCAGCAACAGCAGTGACATTAGACCATTATTTCTTTAACCATGGTATGCGTACCACTGGCTGTACACAAAATGATTTAGGAGATAAACAGGTGAGCATTTTGAATGTCAATAGTTATGTGTTCATCTTGATGTGTATTAGAAATATACATCTATCTACAATACATACAGCCCATGATTTCACAAACATTGCTTAAACAACGCTAAATTGATTTAAAATATTGAAAAGTGACTTGAGTTAAAGAAATATATGAAATAAATAATAATAAGTTGACATAAGAATACAGCTCCAAAAATTCACAATAGGATATATGAATGGCTGAAGAGGAATAAACACTATCTGAAGTCATTCATTTTTTCATTCAATCATTTATTCATTCAATAAACATTTACTGGATAATGATTATGTGACAGATATTATGTTAGACACAATGGAGAGATGAGTAAAGAGTAAGAAATGGTTCTTGCCTTCAAGGATCTCACAGAAAAGAAAATATATAATGGCAATTCAGTATAAATAAGCACAGGGTATAGTGGGAGTGTATGGAGCGGGCAGGTTATGGAGACAGAAACAGTGGGGATTTAGGAATATTTCCAAGAAAAGGTGACTGGTCATGTAAAAGGGAGAGGGAGGAAAAGATGATGTCAGGCTGAGGACAGTAGGAACAACGCACAGAAGTGAGAGGCAGCAGGGTGTAAAGATGTAATGGTTGACTTGGGGGAGGAGTGAAGAAGGGAGTATTCAATTACTAGAGCAAAACATACAAGGCAGGGAAGTGAGGAGAGAAAAGGCCAGAAAGATCTGCCTGAATTGGATTATTGCACTCCAAGAACAAGGGTTTGAGCTTTATTCTCTGAACAGGCTTGACTTTATATCTGGGTTAGAGGGTTAATATTCAAATCCTAGTTTTAGCACTTTTTTTTTTTTTTTTTTTTTTTTTTTTTTTACTGTGTGTCAGTGGGCAAGTTGCCTAACCTTTCTTAGCTTCAGTTTTCTCATCTCTCAAGTGGAAAATTAATAGATACCTTTCTTAGCATTAAGTGTAGGAGGTTAAATGAGATCTCATTTATAAATCATTTTTCATGGTGCTTGGCACACAAAGTAAGTCCCACTTCTTGTCTGTTCTTCCCTGGCAGAAAAAAAGAGCCTATCTCTTGTCAGCAGTGTGTGTTTATAATATGAGTCAATCTGTATTACTCTCTCATTTTATCTCTATATTCAACAAACTTTTAAAAAACATCTGCCATGTAGCAGGCCTTTTGCCTATTTTATTTTACTTAATTTGCACAAGGGCCCTGATGACAGGAAGACTGTGCAGTGAAAAGTCCAGTGAAAAGGGCAGCGTTGTTAATGCTATCTTAACTTCAACTAGAGCAGCTATGCTTTGGCTCCACAATGCTTAAGGTACAATGAATTCCACATTTCTTTATTATTTCTTCATAGATGAGAAAACATCAAGAACTGTTTTCCTGACTCTGGGAGAGAAAAAATAGCTGAAGACACAGGGCCTATATGCTGAGAATGTGCCCCAGTGACCTCTACTAGCCTGAGGGTCTGGAGGCATTATTGGTGTCTTCCAGAATTTGGCTGCTTTGTCTCCTGATATTCTATTTTTGTTTTTTATTTATTGTGGTTAAAAAAAATACAACATCACATAAAAGTCTAAGATTTGTTAATTTTTTTCTGTAGTTATGTCGTACTTTAAGAAACAGGTTTTTTTGGCCGGGCGTGGCGGCTCAAGCCTGTAATCCCAGCACTTTGGGAGGCCGAGACGGGCGGATCACGAGGTCAGGAGATCGAGACCATCCTGGCTAATATGGTGAAACCCCGTCTCTACTAAAAAATACAAAAAACTAGCCGGGCGAGGTGGCGGGCGCCTATAGTCCCAGCTACTCGGGAGGCTAAGGCAGGAGAATGGCGTAAACCCAGGAGGCGGAGCTTGCAGTGAGCTGAGATCCGGCCACTGCACTCCAGCCTGGGCGACAGAGCGAGACTCCATCTCAAAAAACAAACAAACAAACAAACAAAAAGAAACAGGTTTTTTTTTAAGTAATGACATTGCATAAAACACCAGTGACTGTTCCAGTTAAGTTATTGGTGAATGATCCAGTTGGCTATAGAAATTAGAGATGATAAGTTTCTTAAATGTAAAACAAAAACAATATATTTTTTAAATACCCTATACAATTTAGAAAGGGAAAGAAATTAGTTCAATACTAAGACATCTTAACCAGCAGAAAAGAGATCAGAGAGGTCTTCTAGTTCGGGTAAGATGACATACATAGACTCGTTTCTCATTGCTCCTCTCCACTAGGTACAACTATAAATTCTGATAATAAACCTTTTTGTTCCTGTGGGCCTGGAGACTCCCTTCCCTACTGTACTTGGTGGTTAGCAGGTCACCTCTAAGAAGAATCCCTTCAGAACAAGTGACCCAGCCTGGAAGCTTCTTTGTGTCCTTGGGCCTGAGAAGATCCTCTCCCACAGAGACAAGCCAGGTTGCCCTTGTGGTAGGGAGAGTGGATCCTGCACAACATATGGCCAACTGCAGGAACCCTTCTTCCTGGAGACTCCCTTTTCCCACCTAGAGGCATCATAACAACCTAGCCTGGGGAAGCACCTTCTGCCTCCACAGGCTGAATCAGCACAGACCAGTGAAAGCCTCAAAGACACCATGTAAACCAAGCAGATGAAAACACAGTAAAAGTTCTGAAGATTAAACTGTCATTGGAACCACAGCACACAAGAGTAGGCCAGGACTTGCATGCTAAACCTAAACAAGGAGACTTCCTAAAATAGAATATTGACATAGGACTCTCAGATTTCCTAACTCAATAACAAAAGTGTGGATATTTTGTAGAATATATTTAAAAATCACCTGTCATACCAAGAACCAGGAAAATAAGTTGAATGAGAAAAGATAACCAAATGATGCCAATATGGAGGTGAATCATATGCTGGAATTATCTGACAAAAGTTTTAAAGCAGTCAGCATAAAAATGCCTTAATGGGCAATTATGAACATGGTAGAAATAAATTAAAAAATGAAAATTTCAGCAAAGAAATAGAAACTATATAAAAAAAGAACCAAATGCAAACTCAAAAATACATTAATGGGAAAAAACACACCCAAGTAATTATGCTGAGTGAAATAAACCAATTTCAAAAGGTTATATACTGTATGATTCCATTTATATAAAATTGTTGAAATGACAAAATCATTGAACCTGAGAACAATTTAGTGGTTGTCAGGATTTAGAGTTTTGGTTCAGGAGAGGGAAATGTATGTGGTTATAAAAGGGCAAAATGAGAGATCCTGTGGGATGGAACTGTTCTATATCTTGACTATTGTGGAGGATAAACAAACTTACATATGTATTAAATTGTATAGAGCTAAATACACACACACACTTACACATACATAGAAAGGAGTAATACCAGAGAAATCTGAATGAGATCAGTAGATTGTATCAATGTCAATATCATGGCTGTGATACTGTACTATTTCCCACTGGGGGAAACTGAATAAGCGTCCATGCTCTGTATTACTTCTTGCAACTCCATATGAATCTATATCTCAAATCAAAATTTAATTAAAAATTAATCTACATTTTAAGTGCTTAATTAAAATAAAATCGATTCTCTGATTCAAGAAATAGAGAAAATAGTATTTTATTGTGAACTATGGCTTTGCTTTGTTTTATGTAAGTGCTAGTGTTGGCATAAATTTGTAAAACATAAGCTTTGTTAGTATATACATATTTTTGAAAGTTACATTTCGGGGCAATTTTGAGGTGTGGAACCTGAAGTTTAATTGCAGGACTTACTGCAGCTTCAGAATCAGTGCATTTAAAAGCTAGAACAATGTTGGCTTTTAACTCCATATATTAGACTTACCAATTATTAGAAATAAACTGCCATGTATATCCATTTTTAAAAGTGCACTAAAATCTATGTGGATTCAATTAGAAAACAAATAAATCCTATATGAGCTCTCACTCAGCAGAGTTGGCTAGAAGTCTAATATCAATTGCTTTGTGGGATTCTTTCATTTTCATTTGATTATACCCGAATCTTGGGGTTTAGGCAGTACGGGAAGAAAAGAGGAAAGGCCGTGGTTATTACGCTGTGGCAACAAAAATCTCATTGCTCCTCTTCTAGGCTGGTGTGGTCCATTCATTCAAAGGTGAAATTTGTAATTCCCTGCTAAACTCCCTCTATGCTGAGTTCTGCAATGGAGACTTTCACTGGGGTACTTCAGGCTTGCCTAATAACCAAGTCTTCACAGAGCTACCCACCATCCCAGGCCTGTCACCACCAACGTGTTCTGTATGAACAGAAGCAAAACTAGAAACCTGGTGGTTCTAGTTTGTTTCTTCCCCTGAGGGAAGCTGTACAACTTACCAACTCCCCACTCCTCTATCTTGGCAACTCAGCCCCATCCCCATGATGAGCTTATATGAAACTTCAGTGTGTATCACGATCACCCAAGAGCTTGTTAAATATGCTACAACCTAGGACCTGCCCCAAACCTCCTGGTGCCTTTGTTTATTAATCCACTTCACTGAAAAAATAAAGAGCAAGGTATTTGGGCATTAAATTAGTAGTATGTCACCCTGCCATGTACATAAAAATTTTATTTGAAACTGGCTAGCCATATGCAGAAGAATGAAACTGAACCCCCTACCTTTCACCATACACAAAAATTAACTCAAGATGGATGAAAGATTTATTTTTATATTTATATTTATTTTATTTTTCCATAAGTTATTGGGGTATAGGTGACATTTTGGCCACTTTTTCAAAAATTATAAAGAAATTTCAAGGCAGCTACAGCAGCACATTAAACCAGGTGCAAGGCCCTTCTAGGCATGGGGCCCTGTGAGACTGCACAGGTTACATGCCCATGATGACAGTCTGGAACTTAGCAGAGAGGTCAGGGTGGTAGGTGTGGATTTGGGAGTCACTGGCATGTAGATGGTCTTTTACATCATGAGAGTAGAGGAGATTATGTAAGGAGACCTTGTAGAGTGAGAAAAGCAGAGGAGGTTGAAGATAAACTCCAGGGAACACCAGCAGTATAAGAATAAACAGGAAAGAGCTCTCAGTGGTGTGCAGGCAAAAGAGGTGGAAGAGAACAAATTTTGGATCTAGACTGCCTAGGTTCAAATCCCACCTCTGCCACTTTTCTTGGTGACCTTTTTGTTGCCTCTATTTCTTTACATGTAAAATGAGTATGATAGCAAAGGTATCTATTGTATGGGATTATATGATGTTTAAACAAGTTACTATATGTAAGTACTTAGAATGTTGCCAAAAACAGAAAAAACTGTCATTGTTAGCTATAAGACAAATTTCTTCTTCTTAGTGGCAGTACTAATAGTAGCAAAAGGAAATCCAGGAAAGGAGTATTGTGGAAGCCAATGGTGAGCATTTCAAAGAATTTGATAACTAGTATCAAATACAAGAGAAAGGGCCACAAAGATGACACCTGAAACTTGACCACTGGCTTTAACAATGAGAAAGGAGATCATCAATGAACTTAAAGAGGATGGGAGGCAGTGAGAGGAAGTATGGAAACCAGATTTCAACTGATTGAAGAGTGAAACGGAGGTAGTGTTTGTGCACATTTATCTCTTAAAGTTTAACTATAAAAGGAGAAGGCTGAGGAGATATGGGGAAAAGAAGAAAAAAAAGAAAAATGGCCCAGACTAGATCATTTCAGTGTATTGATAGGATGAAGCAGTGGAATAAAACAAGTTGAAGATGTTGGAGAAAGAGAATAATTGGTGGCAAAAGGGCTCAGAGGAGACAGAAGAGAACCCTTACGTTTGAGGGTAGGGGGGAAAATGCAAGGATGGGTGTACATGCAGAGGCCAGCAAAGGGGTGGCAAGCTGAGAGACTTTTTATGTCCAATAGCCTCCATTTTTTCTTCTGAGGGATTTTTAAAATTGTGAAATGTAAGTGTCATACAGAAAGGTATATACATCATGAGTGTATAGCTTCATGAATGATCACAAAATAAATACACATATGTAACCATCGCTCAAGAAATAAAACAATGTCAGCACCCAGGAAAGCCCTCTACCAGTGTCTCTTTCTATCACATACTCTTCCACCCTGATAAAAGGTAACAGTAATGTGACTTTTGTGGTAATCACCTCCTAGCATTTCTTTATACCTTTACCACCTAGGTGTGCATCTCTAAACACTACAGTTAAATTTTGTCTGTTTTGAAATTTATAAGACTTCAGTAGCATACTATGTCTTTTTTTGTACCTGACTTCTCTTGTGCAAGATTACGTTTGTGGGATTCATCCATGTTGTTTTATGTACTGTAATATCTTTATTTTTGCTGCTGTATAGTGGTTTATTATATGAATACAGAAAAAGTTGTCATCCAACATTGAAGGAAATTTGGATTGTATCTAGCTTTTGCCTGTTATGAATAAAGCTACATATCGTTTGGTGTATATGTACACACATTTCTGTTCTCTTTATTACCCATGATATACCTGCTGTGTCATAGCATAAGCATATTTTTAAATTTAATCAATAATGCCAAACTGTTTTACAAAGTGCTTGTATCAATTTACATTCCCACCAATAGTGTATGAAGGTTATTTTTGATCCACATCCTCTCCTATGTTTGTCATTTGTCATACTTTTAAATGGAGACATATATAAGTCGGTGTATTTTTATGTTTATTCATCATTTGGATTTCCTCTTTTGTGAGGTGACTTTTCAAGTCTTTTCTTTATTTTTCTATTGGGTTGTTTGTCTCCTATTGGTGTGTAAGATTTGTGTATATGTATATTCTGGATATGAGTCCTTTATAGGATGCAAATGTCTTTATATGTTTTGCAAATATTTTCTTCTCACTCCAAGGTTATGAAAATATTCTTCTATATTATCTTCTGCAGCTTTATAAGCTTGCTACTCAATTTTAGGTCTATAATCTACCTGGTGTTGGTGTGAAGTAGTGTTCAAATCTAATTTTGTCTCCCATATGGATGCCCCATTGTTCCAGCACCACTTATTAGAAAAAAATCTTCTTTCTTCCACATTGTATTGAGTGATCCAATTCATGAATATGGCATATCTCTCCCTTATAAAGATCTTCATTATGCCTCTCAATTAATTTTCATAATATTCCCCAAAGTGTTATTGCACATCTTTTGTTAGATTGATGTTAGGTCTTCAATATTTTTTGAAAGAGTGGCTTTTAAGAATTTTGTTTTCTAATGGTTTTCTGATGGAATATAGATATGTAAGCAAGTTTTAGGTTTTATTTTTGATTTGGATACAGTAAAAGTTACTCTTTTTGGTGTGAAGTTCTATGAGTTTTGACAAATGCATAGTATTGCCTTCCCCAGCAACCCTTAACCTCTGTCACTAACTGATCTGCTCTCTATTCCTAGAATTTTGCCTTTTCCAGAAAGTCATATACATGGAATCATACAGTCTGTAGTCTTTTGAGTTTCACTTCTTTCATTTAGTGTAATTCATTTGAGATTCATCCAAGTTGTTTATGTATCAATAATTCTTTCTTTTTCATTGATGAGTAGTATTCCATTATATGGCTGTACTACTGTTCAAATGATGAATGATGTACCATTCATCATTTGAGGGATATTTGGGTTGCTTTCCAGGTTGGGACAATTACAAATAAATCTGCAACAAACATTTATATACAGACTGTTGTGTGAACATAGGTTTTCATTTAACTTGGGTAGTTACCCAGAAGTGGGATTATGGGGTCACGTGGTAAGTATATATTTAACTTTAAAAAAAATAATTATTGCAGATTTACTCGTAATTCATGCTACCTGATTTCAAACTATACTACAAGGCTACAGTAACCAAAACAGCAAGGTACTGGTACCAAAACAGATATATAGACCAATGGAACAGAACAGAGGCCTCAGAAATAATGCCACATATCTACAACCATCTGATCTTTGACAAACCTGACAAAAACAAGCAATGGAAAAAGGATTCCCTATTTAATAAATGGTGTTGGGAAAACTGGCTAGCCATATGCAGAAAACTGGAACTGGACCCCTTCCTTACACCTTACACAAAAATTAACTCAAGATGGATTAAAGACTTAAATGTAAGACCTAAAACCACAAAAACCCTAGAAGAAAACCTAGGCAATACCATTCAGGACATAGCCATGGGCAAAGACTTCATGACTAAAACATCAAAAGCAATGGCAATAAAAGCCAAAATTGACAAATGGGATCTAATTAAACGAAAGAACTTCTGCACAGCAAAAGAAACTCATCAGAGTGAACAGGCAACCTACATAATGGGAGAAAATTGTTGCAATCTATCCATCTGACAAAGGGCTAATATCCAGAATCTACAAGGAACTTAAACAAATTTACAAGAAAAAAAGTAGGTAAAGGATATGAACAGACACTTCTCAAAGAAGACATTTATGCGGCCAACAAGCATATGAAGAAAAGCTCATCATTACTGGCCATTAGAGAAATGCAAATCAAAACCACAATGAGATACCATCTCATGCCAGTTAGAATGGCAATCATTAAAAAGTCAGGAAACAACAGATGCTGGAAAGGATGTGGAGAAATAGGAATGCTTTTACACTGTTGGTGTGAGTGTAAATTAGTTCAACCATTGTTGGCGATTGTGGCGATTCCTCAAGGATCTAGAACCAGAAATACCATTTGACCTAGCAATCTTATTACTGGATACATACCCAAAGGACTATAAATCATTCTACTATAAAGACACATGCATACATATGTTTATTGCAGCACTATTCACAATAGCAAAGACTTGGAACCAACCCAAATGCCCATCATTGATAGACTGGATAAAGAAAATGTGGCACATACACACCATGGAATACTATGCAACCATAAAAACAAATGAGTTCATGTCCTTTGCAGGGACATGGATGAAGCTAGAAACCATCATTCTGGGCAAACTAACACAGAAACAGAAAACCAAACACCGCGTGTTCTCACTCATAACTGGGAGCTGAACAATGGGAACACATGGACACAGGGAGGGGAACGTCACACACCAGGGCCTGTCCGGGGGTGGGGAGGGGTAGGGGATGAATAGCATCTGGAGAAATACCCAATGTAGATGATGGTTTGATGGGTGCAGCAAATCACCATGGCACATTTATACCCATGTAACAAACCTGCACGTTCTGCACATGTATCCCAAAACTTAAAGTACAATAACAAAAAAAAAGTAATTGCCAAATTGTTTTTCAAAGTTTCTGTACCATTTTTCATCCCCACTAACAATTTGTAAGAGTTCCAGTTGCTCTGCATCCTTGTCAGCACTTGGTATTGTCAGCTTTTTAAAAAAAGTTTTAGCCATTCTAATAGTGGTATAGTGTTATCTTAATGTGGTTTTAACTTGCATTTCCCTAATGTCTAATAATATTGAGAATTTTTGCACTTTGCCAAGCACCTTTACATTTTAAATAAACTTTACTTTTAGAATAGTTTTAGATTTACAGACAAGTTACAAAGATGGTACAGAAAGTTACCATATCCCCCACACCCAGTTTTGCCTATTATTAATATTTTAAATTAATAAGGTATATTTGTTACAATTATTGAGCCAATATTGACACATTTTTTTTAAGTCTGTAATTTATTCAGATTTCCTTAGTTTTTACTGATTGTGCTTCTCCTGATCCAGGATCCCATCTAGGAAACCACATTACATTTTGTCATCATTTCTCTGTAGGCTCCTCTTGGCTCTGACAGTTTCTCTTGTTTTTGATGATTTTGACAGTTTTGAGGAGCACTGGTCAGGTATTTTATAGAATGCCCCTCAACTGAGATTTGTCCAGTACTTTTCTAATGACTACACTAGAGTTACTGGTTTCTACAGAAGACCACAAAGGTAAAGTGCCATTCTCATAACATCATATCAAGAGTACATACTGTCAACACAATCTTTCACAGTTGATGTTAACCTTGATTACTTGGCTAAAGTTAGTGTTTGCCAGGTTTCTCTACTATATTCTTTTTTCCTCCTTTTTAGATCATGCTCTTTGGAAAGAAGTCTCTACGCACAGCCCATACTTAAGTGGAGAGTTATGTTCCATCTCCTTAGGGGTGGAGTATCTGCAGAAATTATTTTGAATTCTTACGCATAAAAGATGTCTTCCCCCATTTGTTTATTTGGTCATTTATATCACTATAGACTTATGGATATTTATTTTATACTTTGGCTTATAGATCAATATTACTTTATTTTGTTGCTCAAATTGTTCCAGCTTTGGTCATTTAAAACTCTTTCAGTTGGTATGTGTGTCCCTTTAGCATGCCCCTATCATTGTGACTTTTTTGAGCACTTCCTTATTTTTTGGAACTACAAGATGCTCCAGGCTTGTCTTATGTCTTTCCTGTCCCAGTCCTAGAATCAGCCATTTCTCCAGGGAGCCTTGGTTCCTTTTATTGGAAAATGATTTTTAAGACTAATATCTGGGTTCTAGGTGTGCCTATTGCTACTACAGTGTCATTGTTTCTAGGCCCTCTCACGGAGCTAGGAAATACATGTATGTATACTAACCATGGATACCCACAATTCTTTCTATATCAGTTTCTATGCTAAGCCAAACATGAATTCATACTGATGTCGTGGACACTAATAGCAATACTACATGGTTCATTCTAGCCTTTCTCTCTTGCTTATCTGTAATATCTCACTCCAACAGTGAGAAACCTGTTTGCCACCATCCACTTATTTGTTCAATCCTGGTGTACATGTACAGTGGTTCCAGAATTGTTAACCTGTGCCCCTGTGAAAAAAATGACTTGTGGTAAAGTGCTTATGTATAGTTTCCGTGGTCTTTAGCTTTGCAGTTTTCGGCCATATTCAAAGTTACTGAGGTCAGTACTTCCTTTTCCCCAACACTTCGGTTAAATTGTGTCATATATTTGTAATACAGTTATATTATTTTGTTACAGTCTACATTCCATCCTAGGATCCCTAACTTCCCAGTTGAGTTTTAAAATTTGTATACATTAAGTTTACTCTTTATGTTGTAAAGTTCTGTGAATTTTGTCAAAAGGGTAGTGTCATGAATCCATCAGTACAGTACCATATATAATATATTTATACGGTACATAAATCTCCTGTGATTCACCTAATTAACCTTTTCTCCTCCCCAAACCCCTGGAAACCACCCATCTGTTTTCAGTCTCTACAGTTTTCCCTTTTCCAGAATGTCATATAAATGTTGTGTAGTATATAGTTTTCTCTGACTGGCTTTTTAAACTTAGCATATGCATTTAAGATTCATCCATGCTACTGCATGATATCTCATACCTTTTAATTGCTAAATAGTTTTCCATAGTATAAATGCACTACAGTTTGTTTATCCATTCGCCTTGAATGACATCTTGGTTGCTTCCAGTTTTTTGTAACTAGGAATAAAGTTGCTATAAACATTTGCATTGAGATTTTTGTGTGGACATAAATTTTCAAGTCAGTTGGCTAGTACCTAGGAACAAGATTGCTGGATCGTATGGCAAGACTATTTTTATCATTGTAGGAAACTACCAAACTGTCTTCCAAAGTAGCTGTATCATTTTGCATTCCCAACAGCAACAAATGAGAATTCCTGTTGTTCCACATCCTTGCCAGCATTTGATGCTGTCAGTGTTCTGGATTTTAGCCATTCTAAAAGGTGTGCAGTGAACCATTTTGAGTTTATTTTTGTATAAATAATCTCATTATCATTTTAATTTGAAATTCCCTGATGACATATTATGTTGAGCATCTTTTCTTATGCTTACTTGTCATCTGTATATCTTCTATGATGATTTGTCTGTTAAGATCTTTTGTCCATTTTTAAATTGAGTCATTTGTTTTCTTATTGATGAGTTTTAAGAGTTCTTTATATGTTTGGATACAAGTCCTTTATCAAATATGAGTTTTGCAAATATTTTATGTATCCTGTCTTTTCATTGTTTTAATATTGTCTTTCACAGGGAAGAAGTTTTTAATTTTGATGAGGCCCAATTTATCGAATTTTTTCTTTTATAATGTGCTTTCAGTGTGGTATCTAAGAACTCTTGGTCTAACCTAAGGTCACAGATATTCTATTTTTTCTTCTCAAAATATTATAAATTTTACATTTTAAATTTAGCCTTAGGAACCATTTTGAGTTTATTTTTGTGTAAAAATAATTCGGGTTCATTTAAAAAATATATGGATGTCCAAATATTCCAGCACCATTTGTTGAAAGACTACCTTTTCTCTTAAGTTTCCTTTGAATTTTTGTCAAAAATCAGTTGACTCTATTTGTGTTGAACTACTTCTTGGTCTGTATTTTTTCAGTTGATCTATGTGTCTATTCTTCTGCCAATACAATAATTACCTTGATTTTTTTTAGCTGAATAATAAGCCTTAACATCCAATAGAGTAATTCCTCCAAATACCCCACTGTGTTGATACAGTTAATAGTAAGTCTTGAAATAAGATACTATGAGTCCTCCAACTTTATTCTTTTTGAAAATTATTTTGGATCGCCTAGTTCCTTTGCCTTTCAATATGAATTTAAGAATCACCTGGTTAATATCTAGAAAAAAATCCTGCTGGGATTTTAATTGAGTTTGCATTGAATTTATAGATCAATTTTGGGATAATTAATATCTTAACAATATTGAGTCTTCCAATATATGAACATGGTTCATATCTCCATTTAGTTAGTTTTTCATATCTTTCCTATATGTTTCATAGTTTTTAGTATACATATCTTGAACAATTTTGTTAGTTTTCTACCTAAGTATTTCATTTTTTTTGGTACAATTGAAAATTGTACTTAAAAAAAATTTTGATTTCTAATTGTTCATTGCTAGTATATAGAAATGTAATTAATTTTTGTATATTGACCTTTTATTCAGAGACCTTGATAAACTCATTTATTAGCTTTAATAGTTCTTTTGTAGATTCCATGGAATTTTCCACGAGACAATTTTGTTGTGTATAAATAGTTTTATTCCTTCTTTTATATTCTGTATGCCTTTTATTTCTTTTTCTTGTGTTATTGCACCAGGTAAGATTTCCAATATGATATTAAATAGGAGTGGTGAGAATAGAGATGCTTGTCTTTTCCATAGTCTTAAAGAAAAAGCATTCAATCTTGCATATTAAGTATGATGTTAGTTGTAGATATACTTTATTAGATTAAGGAGGTTCCTTCTACTCCTAGTTAGCTGTGAGTCATTTTAAGAAACAGTTTGATTGAGGTATAATTTACATTCCATAAAATTTACCTATTTAAATAATTTCTAGTAAATTTATAGAGTTATGAAACCATCAAATCCAGTTTTAGAACATTTTCCCCTACCCCCAGTTCCATGAATCCTCAATCCCAGGAAATCTGCTTTCATTGTCTTTTCCTGGACATTTTATATAAGAAGGAAAACACTGCCTTGTATTCCGGTATTTGGTCACTTTTTGTGGAGGAATCACCCCCTTTCAGTGCCGCTAGGCCTTCCAGTGTCTTTAGGTGGGCGAATAGAGTTTCCAATCCACAGAGTACAAAAAACGCTTTCCAGGCAGGACCACTTGCTGTGGTGGGGTCACCCTGTTTGTGCCACTGGGGCCACTGGGTGTCTCTAGGTGAGAAAAGAAACTCTCTGGCCCATAAGAATGAAATGCACTTTCTCTGGTCACTTATCATTACTGGAGCTCCTACTTGATCACCAGGGCCACTGGGCCTAACTGGAGTAATTAGCAGGACTCCCATCCGATCTGGAGAAGGCATGAGCCTGCCTGAGTAGTCTTTATCTGATATGTCAGGGTCAGAAGATGCCAGGCCTAATTGCCTTCTGTTGCTGGGTGAGGGGTGGTAAGACACACAATTGCTATGTTGTTCTTCCAGTACTGGGGTCCCCAGCCAGTCCATCTTCCTCTTTCCACCATTCAGAGTCCTCTTATGGTTGCTTCTTGTGTTATGTTATAGTTATACTTAGCAAAGAGAAGCAGAAAGAGATCAGTTTATGTCCTCTTGTCTGGATCAAAGTCCCTAGATCATTTACATTTTAATGGAACTATATGTGTCAGGATTTAAGTCTTCCATTTTGTTGTGTGTGTGTATATGTGTGTGTGTGTGTGTTCTGTTTGTTCCCTCTGCTTTTCATTTCTGTTTTATTTTTCCTTTGGATCACTTCGATATTTTTTAAAAATTGGTTTTGATTCATCTGTAGTGTTCTTGAGTGTATCTTTTCATATAAATTTTTTGGTGGTTGTTGTAGGCATTACATTATACATACATAACTTATCAACGTCTACAGACATTTTAGCGGTTTGAGTGAGGTATACAAATCGCATATCCCCTTAAATTTCTATTCTTTCCCCCATTTATAATATACTTTTCTCAAATATTTCCTCTGTATACATTAAGAACCACATCAGACAATATTATAATTTTTATTTAAACTATCAAATGTAATTTAGAAAACTTAAGTGGAGAAGGAAAGTCTATTGCATTTACCCATATTTTAACTCTTCCACTGTTCTTTCTTCTTTCCTGATGTCCCCAAATTTGTTCTTTTATCAGTTTTTTATGCTTCAAGAACTTACTTTAGCCATAGCAAAGGTATATTGGTGACAAATTCTCTTAGTTTTCCTTTGTCTGAGAATGTCTTGATTTCCACTTCTTTCCTGAGAAATATTTTCACTGGATATACAGATTAGCCTATAATTTTCTTTTTTGTCATTTTGTTGTCTTCATTTTCCTTTGAAGTAAGACTTAAAGCCCTTGCAGGGCTGCAGTCTAGCAGAACACTAGATTTGTAATTCTCACTATTGTATGTTTTATTTTAGAGCTGTTATTCACATATGAGAGGGTGCCTCTGAAGTTGTGCAAAAGAAACAGCCGACTGCTGAATATAAGAGGAATTGGAGAGGTTTGAGGAATACAACTGGAGATTTTAATAGGCACTGAAAGAATGGGAGAGGGAACTGACAAGTAAAATGATGGCTGAGTGATGTTGAGGGTCCAGCTGAGAAAACAAGCCATCTCTTTGTAGTGGCTTCAATCTGCATAGCTGGGTGGTTTTCTTTTGTAGCCTGAAATAAAGGGTAGTTGGAGGCAGCAGTGAGAGAATAAATTTAAGGAAAGCTTAAAAAACTTTGTTATTGTCTCTCTTCCAATTGCCTACCTACATTATGTACCCTTCACTACAGAAATCAGCAGAATTATCTCCAACCACAGTTACCAGCGTATGGAGCGTATATCAGAGTATATCAGGGCAGCAAAAGAGCCCTGCTTGGTTGAGTGGGAGGCTGTTGAAAACAGATAGGGACTTCCCTGCTCCATTGTTCATTCACTCCTCCACCCTTTTCAAATCCCCAAAGTTGAAGGATTACAACCTGGGACACTGATACCTCCCAGCACTGCTTCTTTCAAACAGGTTTTAAGATGAAGCCTTGATCATAGCAGTCACTTATAGAGTGGCAGCAAATGGGAATTATTAACATGTTCTGCGCTACCTGGGGCTCTTCTTTCCTCACTCTTCAAACACAATGAGGCTGACATAGACTAATACAGAGAAGGTAAAGTGCATGCACATATACACGCACACACACAATCACAGAATTTAAACACAAACTTCTCAAAGTTTTCAGAGAGAAAAATCAAGTCCTCTACAAAGAAAGGAATTAAATTGACAACAGACTTTTAGCAACATTGAATACAAGAAGACAACTAATATTTTTAAAGGACTGGACCTATAATGTTTAAAATGACTTTGCACCTATACTTTTATATTCAGTCATTTTAAAATTAATACATTATTTATTTTCATAAATTTTTTGAGACGGAGTCTCACCCTTTTGCACAGGGTAGAGTACAGTGGCATGATCTCGACTCATTGCCACCTCCACCTCCCAGGTTCAAGCGATTCTCCTGCCTCAGACTCTCGAGTAGCTGGGACTACAGGCATGTGCCACCAGGCCCAGCTATTTTCTTGTATCTTTAGTAGAGACAGGGTTTCACCATGTTAGCCAAGATGGTCTCCATCTCCTGACCTCGTGATCCACCCGCCTCAGCCTCCCAAAGTGCTGGGGTTACAGGAGTGAGCCACCGCGCCCGGCTAATTTTTGTATTTTTAGTAGAGACAGGGTTTCACCATGTTGGGCAAGCTGGTGTTGAACCCCTGACCTCAAGTGATCCACCACCTGCCTCAGCCTCCCAAAGTGCTGGAATTACAGGCATAAGCCACTGTGTCCAGCCCATTTTTAAATTTAAATGTAGCATAGTAATAAAGATATTCTGTGGCATACACTGTCTCAGAAGGTTTGTCACACAAAAACCCTCATCGAAGACAATTTTGGAGGAGGTGTTCAAATTAGAAAGGAAAAAAATACAGGAGATGCTGCAAGAGACATGGGGAGTAAGGGCAAGTATACAATGGTAGTCTAGTTTATTGCTGACTTGATAACTAAATACTGAGCAGAAAGAAGAAAAAGTGTATATCCATAGTAACTCAGAACAGATATTTTTAAACATTATCAAAGTGATGGGGAAAGTGTGGTGGGACTCAAAGGACATGAGAACATTTTCAAGTACTTGTAATGTTAAGAGAAAAATATAGATACTGATAAATTTAAGAAACTAATATAGTTAACATGGGTGTTTGTTAGTTAAGGGCAACTACAATAAGAACTAAAATGGCAGGTATAACTTGTAAACCAGAAAAAGAAAATTCATTCTATTTTGTAGAAAATAGGAAAGAAGAAAAAGACAAATGATTCAAAAATGATTTACAATGTGGATCTTCTCTAAATGTTGAAAACATCCACCGTGTGTCCTGGGTGACAGTGGTTGAAGCGAAATAGAATTGAGGCATTCAACAGAACTGAGAAGTTAAAGTGTTGGGTGACATGTCTGCATGGATACCATTACCAGAGCTGAGAAAAGTTTATCCTCCTTTAAGACTTCTGTCTTTGGATTTTCCTCCCGTCTATCCTTTTGGTAAAACCCTGTAATTTATGGGGAACGAGAAAATTAACAATTTTAATCGGAGAGGGCTGTACGGGAAATAGAATCTTCAGTGGAGTGCCAGGTCTCAATTACAGATGTGCAGGAAATGTTCAAATATGAGGGACAACATTTCTGTATATTTTCATAGGCTGAGCTTATTTTACTGTGCAACAGGGCATCAGGGAGAATTGTGGAAAGGGTTAAAAAGAGGGGATTCTGTGATGGAAGATAGCTGGGGAAGGAATTCATGATTATATTATGAGAGTAGGAAGAGGATAGGTGATAGTGTGAGGAGGTGCTTGCCTTTGGGTGGTGTCTAGGGATTACAAGGATAAAAAGCATAGGTGAAATTGGCTGCTCACAAACTCCCCAATATTACTTCACATTGTTTTATACCCAGAATGAGCTGCATTGTTAGAGGATAAACAACCAGCGCCCCTAACACTGTCCCACCTCCTCACTGTAGTTTACTTGCTGTATTCAAAGCAGAGATAAAGCCTCCTCCAGTCCTCATTCTTCCTTTCATCTCTTTTCTTCCTCTCCCATCTCTCACTTCTCCCTCACATCCCCATATCACATCACTACTTACTGCCTTTGGACAGTTCAGTGGCTAGACAAGATTACACCTACCGTAACCTTATTGGACAACTCATAGGACTTTAGACAAAGGTTGCCACCTTGTGGTCAGAGGCAAAAATAACCAAGGGTCTTGGGTCACCAACTTGAGTGTACATCAGAATCAGCTACAGGGCTTGTTAAAACAGAGTGCTGGGCCTGGATCCCATATTTGCTGATTTAGTAGGTCTGGGGTGGGACTCAACTTGTATTTCTAACATGTTCCCAGATGATGCTGCCATTGTTGCTTCAAGGACCACACTTTGAGAACCACTGCTTTAGACAAATCTTTTTTAGGATAGGTAGACCTCCATTTGGTCATCCAAGATTGGTAGAATTAGAGTTTGAACACAAACATGTTTGAATTAATTTTTTGCTACCTTATTATTAGGATATGCATGTAGTACTGCTTGGGCAACAGCCTCACTTGTTTTCTTTAACCTGGACGAGGTAACCACTAAATAAAGAAAGAAGTAGCATCCATTCTCCCTGTATAGATTGAATATACTATGGTATATGTAACAATTCCAGTGCCAGGCACAGTGCCTCATGCCTGTAATCCTAACACATTGGGAGGCCAAGGCAGGAGGATCGCTTGAGCCCAGGAGTTTGAAGCTGCAGTGCACTCCAGTCTGGGCCACAGAGTAAGACCCCACCTCAAACAAACAAACAAACACAAAAACACCCAATTCTCTTACTGTTGAACATTTAGGTTGTTTCCAAATTTTCACAATTATTAAAAAAATTTAAAGTTAAGCCTCTTGTTCCAAACTCTTCTCTTGTCATTTCCTGAATACCATTGATAGAATAACTTTGATGCAATTTAATGATGCTAAAGTCTCCTGGGTGAGGATGGGTAGGATCAAAGGGAATATGGGAGCCAAAAACCCTGTTCCACCAAAAGTACTACTGTGAGCAAAACTGGACACAGGCTCCTGCTCTCTTGGAGATTACAACCTAGCACAGGATTCAAATATTAATCAGCTATTCATACAAGTAAATATAGAGTTGTGGATGTAAAAATGCTTTGAAGGAAAGATCAACAGTGTGGTAGGCCGCATGATAGTACTTGGGAATTTTGTTCCAAGATTGTAATAATAAACTTTTAAAAATTGGCTACTAACATTTTAATAATAAATTTATTATGATTAATATTTTGACATATTTTCAAATTTATGCCTGTATACTAGAATTTCAATATATAATGAGGATCTTCGGATTTGGCCTTAGTTTTTGCTGAATATTGATTTTGATACCTAGTTGTGGGGGTGTGTTCTGCAGACTTTGACTTAACGATGGATGAATAACGTATACTGACACAGATATTTTGCCTATCAGTCTGGCTGAGGGTCTGGGCCACTTATAGACACCAGGAGGGTGGTGTAAAGAGTTGCAGCTGCGGCCCTCACTTGCTGGTGCTACTGGCATTTATTTAGCACACATTAAATGACAAAGGCTTTGAGTCAACACCATTAGAGGGTAATTAACCTGGTAGCCTTCTCCCTGAGAGAGCCATCCTGCCCTTGAATGATCAAAGGTTAGTATTAGGACCACATGAGTCAACAAGTTATTTAGATAAACTCCTCTACATTCCTATGTATCTATGCCCTAAGTTTTTAAGAGAATTCAGCTGCCTTCAGCCAAACACTTTACTGAAACCATGCAAACTCCCAGGCCTTCCAAGAGGGTTTGTGTTTATTTCCTATAATTTTACAATTTCACCCACCATCCTGACTGAACCTCCACACCTAGCCAAGCATCATTTGGCTAAACTGCAGATTAAGTGAACCTCTACCACCTATCTTATACCACTTTGCCTCTCTGTGGGGGACAATTTTTCAGGTGGTCTTTCTGATCCCCACCTCCTGGTATTCACACCCCTGTATAATCCCCTCCCCTTGAGTGTAAGTGGGCAGTGTGGCTTGATTCTAAATAATAGAATATGGCAAAGGTGATGGGATGTCACTCCTGTGATTATAATGTATGACTCCATCTTGCTAGCTAATTTTAGAGTCTTTCTCTCTCCATTGCTGGTTTGGAAAAAGCAGCCTGCCGTAAGTCTTTTTTTGTTTTTTTGAGATGGAGTCTCACTTTGTCACCCAGGCTGGAGTGCAGTGGTGCGATCTCGGATCACTGCAAGCTCCACCTCCCTGGTTCACGCCATTCTCCTGCCTCAGCCTCCCAAGTAGCTGGGACTACAGGTGCCTGCCACCACGCCTGGCTAATTTTTTTGTATTTTTAGTAGAGACGGGGTTTCACTGTGTTAGCCAGGATGGTCTCAATCTCTTGACCTCGTGATCCGCCCACTTAGGCTTCCCAAAGTGCTGGGATTACAGGTGTGAGCCACTGCGGCCAGCTGCAGCCTGCCATAAGTCTTAAAGCCACAAGGAAAGGAACTGCTGAGAACTGGAGTGAGCTTGAAAGTGGACCCTTCCCCAGTCAAGCCTCTAAATGAGAGCCCAGCCCTGACCAAGACCTTGATTGCAGTCTTAAGAAGACCCTGCTAAACTGTGCCTTGACATGAAAAACTATGAGATAGTAAATGTGAGTCATTTTAAGCCATTTAGTTGTGGCAGCATAGTAAAGGAATACACCTCCTCAGCACTTCAACCCCTTTCACTTGTATTCAGCATTCTTGGTCTCCCATATGTCACTCCCTCTACCTGGATTGTTCCCTCTCCTTCTTCACTTCACTTTTGCCTAGCTAACTCTTTCAGGTTTTAACTGAATTGTTACTTCCTTTGGAAAGATTATCTTAACCTCCATTTTGGAGATTTTTCTTCCTTGAAAAATTTGGATTGACAAAGTAGACACACTGGGTTTAAGTCATCCTCATAAGATGTGAAAAATTCCCACATAAGATTTTTTTCCTAAAGGAATCATGAAATGATTAACTAAAATTTAATATGCACGTAAAGGTTATTTTGGTTACTGTCATGAATGCTAACACCTCAATCAAGTCTATAGTTTAAAATGATAATATACTTGAATCTCTATTATTTAAAGTTTTAAAAGACTGTCTCAAAATTGATATAACATTCTCCCTAAGGTTATTTAGTGAGTGTGTGCTCTCATAATTTATATTAACTACCAATCTACTTCCATATTTAACTATCTGGAAGTTAAGTTTTGTGGAGATAAATTTAACAGTTCTTACAATCAGCATTACTGTATTTTATTCTTGCAAGGATATACATTTATTTTTCAACGGATTGATAGAACTAAAATATATAGAACGTAAGAGATTTTCTCTCCAGTTTTATCTAGAATGCTTAACTATGTTTTAAAGTGAATATTAAAATATTAATAACTCCAAATGACTTCCATTATTCATATTACTGTCATTATTATGCAGTAGCCTAGGTGATCACCTGATCATTGATCATGCACAAGTTTAAGAATATCAGAAATAATGGTTTTGGTAGACTGTATTATTTGTTAAAAATTATTCATTTCTTCCCCACCCTATAGGTAGAGTATACCTTACTGTCCAATTGTCCTTAGGACTGGCTAGTCAGTGACTTGCTTTAGTCAATAGAATGTAAGTAGATGTGATGTGCAGACTCTAGGATGGTCTCCATGTTCCTCACCTCCTGGTATTCATGCCCTGGTACAATCCTCTCCCCTTGAGTGTGACGGGACCTGTGACATGCTTCTAAGTGATAGAATATGGCAAAGGTGATAAAATGTCTAATTTGTGATTATATTACATTCTATAAGATATAGTCTTACTATCAGACTCACTTTAGAGACTCTCCTTACTAGCTTGATGAAGTAAGCAGCCATGTTGCCATATTATAAGAAACCGTGGCAAGGCTTCTAGGAACTCTGAGCAGCATCTAGGAACTGCAGGCAGCCACTAGGAGGTGAGGGTGGCCTTTAGGATCTGAAGGTAATCTTCAGCTGATAGTCAGAAAGCAGTGCCCTCAGCTCTACAGTCACAAGAAAATGTATCTGCCAACAATATGAGTGAGCTTGGAAGTGGATTCTTCCACAGTCAAGCCTTCATATGAGATTGCAGCCTGGCTGACACCTTGACTGCAGCTTTGTGAAACTGTTAAGTAGAGGACACAGTTAAGTCATGCCCAGATTTCTGACCCACAGAAACTGTTAGGTAATAAATATGTGTTGTTGTAAGCTACTGAGTTTGTGGTAATGTCGCAATAGAAAACTAATACAATGGGCATGACATACCCTACATAAGAGCAGCCATTTAAATACCCTTTCATGGTTTGGCTCTCTCTCTTGAGCTTTTGATTTCCAAAAGTAGAAACATGTGCCCAAGAGAGTAGCAGTTCTTTCATCTTCAGTCCCTGAATCAGAAGATTCATGATGCTACCTGAATCCAGCCAAGGCCAGCAAAGTTGTAGCTAGCCATTAGCCTTCATGTGAGATGCAAAGAAAATGTTTGTTGTTGCAAACCACTGAAAACGGAGGGTCATTGGCTGCTGCAGCAAAAGCGAAGTAATTCAATGTTGAAGAAGATATTTGGCTATTCAGTCTTCAAATATTAAAGCCAAAGCTATAAATGAATCTGAAAAGCAGGTTTGCCCAGATAATGAGGTTGAAGCTGATGTTGGTACATCATTAGGCATAGATGGGCATGCACAGCCTCATAGGCAATGGAAAGGGCTTTGAAACTCATTAAAATGACCTAAACAGGAGAAAGGGTGATATAATCATATTTGAGTTTTGGCAAGATCGCCCTGGCTACAGTATGAACAACAGTCTACACAAAGCAAGAAATGGCATAAGAATAGTTAGGCTAATGATGTAGGTCAGAGGATAATAGTTGTGGAAAAATAAGTGAATAGATTTGAGACATATTTAGGAGACAGAATTGATAGGACTTGGTGATCAATTCTATATGGAAGGGGTGAGAAAGAGGAGGATGTCTGGGATTACTCTAAGACTTCTAGCTTTCCTAGTTGGTTGGAGAGGAGTATTAATCACTAAGATATAAAGAACACTAGGGGGAACCAGGTTTGGGAGGGGAAAATCAAATGTTTAATTTTGGATACATGAATATTTGGGTTTTGGGGTGTCATTGAGCCAACCAAACAGATATAAAGTTTTGGAGCTAAGAAAAAATATGAACTGGAGATATAAATTTGGGGGCCAGCTTTATATAGGAGATAAACTAACCATGGGTATGTATGATTAAGAAAGACAGAGGGTTGGGCAAGAGCATACAGCAAGAAGAGAAGAGGGGTCTAGGACCAAGTTTTAAGAAAGTCCAACATTTAATAATTGTTTTGAGGAGGATAAGCCAGTGTAAGATATCACCAGAAATATGAAGCCTACAGCAAAGCCTCCATGAATTGTTACTACCCTGTATTTCTGAAGTGTTTACTATGAGCTTGGGGCACTGTGCTAAGTGTTAGTGGTATAAATTAGTTTCTGCCCTCAAGAAGCCCACAGCGTAAAAGGAGAGACAGAAAGTATAAACAATGATCATATCTGAATACTATACACTGTTATTAGTATATCAACAGGATGTTTCTGAAGGAGGTGAAATCTGAGTTGACACCAAAGGACCCGCTGGAATTGGCTAAATAGAACTCAGGGAGTGGGGAGTGGGGCGGTGGATTTTCAGGCAGAGGGACTAGCCTTTGTGAGTGCATAGAGGGATGAGACTGCATGACACGTTTGCAGAACTAGCTAGAGCTAAGGATGACTGTGAGAAGGTGTCAGGGGTCATGGCTGGAGAAGCACACAGGAGACAGAACATGAAGGGCCTTATATGCAAGAATCAGGACTTCATCCTCTGGGCAGCCAAGCCAATTAGAGGGAGGTGGGCCAGTGTGCAATTTGGAGGTGAAGTTTGGAGCATGGTGTTATGCAGCTAGGCAGGGTGTTTGTTCTTCAGTTTAATAACCACCAAAATATCCTCTTCACAGAACTGATAAAAGAGCACGAGGTCACAGAGTGAGGAGGGCAGAGCTGCATCCACGTCTAAGAGTTTTGAGTGCCATTCCAGCAAGCTCCCAAAGACACATGGTTTTTCTCACTCAGAGATTGTTTCAATAACAGACGTGGTTTGGGTTATCTTTTGTCAAAACTGGATTTTTTTTTAATAAAAGGTTTTAGTAACGGTCTGAGTTTTATGACAGGCTTATTTGATAGAACAAAATATCTACCAGCCTGTGAGAAAGTGGCCAAAAGTATGTTCTAAATGCATAGTATTATCTAATTTATCTACAATCTCATTACTCTTTTCTTTTTTTTTTTTTTTTCCAAGACAGAGTCTCGCTCTGTCACCCAGGCTGGAGTGCAGTGGCCGGATCTCAGCTCACTGCTAGCTCCGCCTCCCGGGTTCATGCCATTCTCCTGCCTCAGCCTCCCGAGTAGCTGGGACTACAGGCGCCCGCCACCACGCCCGGCTAGTTTTTTGTATTTTTTTTTTTAGTAGAGACGGGGTTTCAGCGTGTTAGCCAGGATGGTCTCGATCTCCTGACCACCTGATCCACCCGTCTCTTCTATCTGCCTCTCCTCACTCTTACCACTGCCCACTTTTCTAAAACTAAAGGTTCCATATTTGTAAAAGGTGCTTAAATATATAGTCATTTATGAGACTTCTAAATAGTAGCTGTTTAAATTTAGTCCAAATAAGAGTTTTCTCTCAATTATAAGTTATCATTTATTGTATCTGCTGAGGTTGGTCTGCTTTTTCATCTTTATCAAATTTAAAAATGAGGAGAAATCAGGGAACAAATTGTTGTTTTTTCAGCACTTTGACTTATTCACATTTAATCTAATGCATTTTCAAGCTGGAAAGATTTTTCACCCATGGCCTTTTCCCAGATTTTTTCCTTTGCAAAAAATAGAATCAACTCAACACCCAGGGAGGTGAGTTCCATTAATTATCCTTTTCAGATAGAAAATAAGTAGCTAGGAGGAAAATGGGAATTCAAAGCCATGTTATGTCACTCTGTTAATGGCAGTAAGCAACTCCAGAATGAAGGGTCATATTGAAGAAACTTAAGCAGTTTACAAACAGAATGTGGTCTGTTAAGGTTTACACTGCTCAGGAGGAGAGGAGTTTTTGCCAGAAACCCTTAGTCTTTGGCCATGTTTGAACGTTGCACAGAATGGGCAAGATTTCCATGTGACATGAACTGATTTCTCTATCAACAGTGGAATTCAACCTTTCTGTCTAAACTACTTTCAAATCCTACCTCTTCAGTGATAGTTTGTCATCTTTTGTTAGACAATTTTTTAAAAATCTCATCGCAAATCCTATTGAGAAAATATCTTTGGTGAAAATCTTTTATTGTATGTATTTAACATGTACAAATGATGTTTTGACATCCATATACATAGTGAAATGATTGCTACAGTCATGCAAGTTAAATATGCATTTCCTCACATAATTACCCTCTTTTGCAGTAAGAGCACCTGAAATCTACTCTTAGAAAATTTCCAGTATACAATACAGCATTATTAACTATAGAACTTATGCTGTACATGAGATCTCTAGATTTATACATCTTATGTAACTGCAACTTTGTATGCTTTGACCAACATCCTTATTTCTTCCACCTCCATGCCCCTGTGTGTTTGACTTTTTAGCTTCCACATATGAGATAATGCAGTATTTTTCTTTCTGTGTCTGTTTTATTTCACTTAGCATAATACCCTCCGGGTTCATCCATTTTGTCATAAATAGGCTTTTATCAAAAAGACAAGGGATAACAAATGTTGATGAGGGTATGGAGAAAAGGAAACCCTGGTACATTGTTGGTGGGAATGTAAATTAGTACCCCATTTTGGAAAAGAGTGTATATTACTCAAAATATTAAAAATACAAAGACCATATGATGCAGAGATTCTTCTGGGTAAATACCCAAAGGAAATGAAATCAGTATCTTGAAGAGATATCTACACTCTCATGTTCACAGAAACGTTATTCTCTGGCAAAAATTAATGCAAAAAATATTTTAGTTACTGCAGTAGCAAAGAGATTCATGAGTTTAGCCTATTGCACATAGCTGAGGAAATCAAGATGTTTTGCATTGCTGTACCAGGGTAAAAAGTGATTGTGTGTGTATTTCTGCATATAAAGTATTATATAATTGTATATTTATACTTATCTATCTATTCCATTAGGATAAAAGCCCCACGAGAGTGGGGACTTTGTCTATCTTGTCCAATTCTGAATCTCTGGAGCACAAAACAAATTATTGGCACATTAGTTAAATGAATGAATGGCAGTGGGCACTTAAAATCCATTTGGTTTAATTTACAAACAGCAAAAATGCTACCACGATTCTGAATTTTGATAAAATAGTGCTTAAAAATCACAGACCTGTTTTAAAGATTAAATGAGGATTTCTGCTTTTAAAACGTACATTTAGATAGAAAAATAGTGTAAGCAAAGATACGTGAAAGTGCTTAACCCAGGATAGGAAACTCAATAACATTTAAGTTGACTTTAAGTCTAAAGATAGGTTTGAGGAGGAGTAGATGTTTTACCTAAACCAGCCTCAAATTGGACCTTAAGTGGTCCACATGCAAAATAGTTCTTTCTCTACTGCTCTGAATGGGGTGTTTTCTTGGGAGTATAGACAGTCATCTTGCAGGCAGCCAACAGACTACATTGTTCTCATCAGATGGTAGTATTGAGCTTGCCAGAAAATTTTACTTCAGTGGGGAACTCCTAAGGCTGAAACATTTTATCTGCAGGTCCAAAAATATCTTGACCTGGTGCACACAGCAGGGTAGGTAAGGAAAGGAACCATCATCTATAGAGAACCTACCATATGAACAGCTCTACCAGAGACTGCATTTGATTCCTACTTTAGCTTTATAATAAAAGTTAACATTCATTGAGTACTTACTGTCCTAAGTACTTTGCATGGATTAACTCAATAATTGCTCACATCAACACAAGGATGTATTTTTGTTTCCACCATTTGACAGAAGAGGACATCCAGGCACAGGGAAGTTAAACATGCTCAATGTTACACAATGTGTAAGTGGTGGAGCCAGTGTGAAAACTTACATGGTGTGGGTTCCAGTGTCCAGGCTTGGAACTGCCTCCATAAGAGAAGGGTTACTATCCTCATTATTTACTAAGGCTCAACAAATAAAGTGACTTCCAAGGTCACATTAACAGAGTTGTCTGACTCCAAAGATGAAGATGCTTTACTTTTCCTTATATTGTTCTACTTCAATCTCACCTCAATAAAAATAAATCTAGCAGCTAACATTTATCAAATACTTACTACATGGCAGATATTATTTTAAGTGCTTCATGTGAATTATCTCATTTAATCATCATAGTAACACTCTGAGGTGGGGCTTTTATTAGCCCCCTTCTGTAGATGAAGGCATTAAGGTTGAGAGGAGTCAAGTAACTTATTAAGGTGACAAAGTAAATTGGTAGAATCAGGATTTAAAACTTGGTTTATTTGCCCAATGAGCTGAAGCTCTTATTCATTCTACCACAATATTTGCCTAGAAAGATTGCCCCTCCTTCCCAATAGTAGTCCCTCCCATCTCTCTTATTTTCGCTGAAGTCTTAGTACAAGGCTGAGACTACTCTTTCTCCTTATGTTGCTGGGTCTTCCAGGTCTTCAAGGGGAAGGTTGTAATAGTAAAGTCACTCCCAAATTCAAATGGTGTAAATATTGTACCCTTTGGAGTCAGGAATGAAGTACATGCTCACCATCAACTCAGATTTTTGTCAAGAGGAATGAGACTGATGGAAATAATCAATAGCTTTTTTAAAAAAAACAAACACTTATTGAGAAATAATTCATATACCATTTAGCGCACCCATTTAAAATGTATACTTCAATGGTTTCCAGTACATTCACAGAGTTGGACAACCATGATGACAATCTAATTTTATAATATTTTCATCATCCCCAAAAGAAACCCCATGCCTATTGTCCCTGAGCCTCCAGCCTTGACAACCACTAATCTTCTTTCCACCTTTATAGGCTTGCCTGTTTGGGACATTTCATATAAATTAAATCATATAATATGTGGTCTTTTGTGATTGGATCCTTTCACTTAGCATATTTTCAAGGTTCATCAACATTGCATGTATCAGTATTTTACCAATTTTTATGGCTAAATAATACCCTACTGTATGGAATATCAAAGTTTGTTTATCCATTCCTCAGTAGATGGACATTTGGGTCATTTCCACTTTTTGGCTATTATGAGTAATGCCGCTTTAAACATTCATGTTCATGCTTTTGTTTGAACACCTGTTTTCGGTCCTCTTGGGTATATAACTAGGAATGGAATTGCTAAGTCACGTGGAAATTCTACGTTTAACATTTGGAGAAACTGCCAAACTGTTTTTCAATGAGGTTCATCAATTTACATCCCCATCAGCAATGTATGAGTTTTCCAATTTCTTCATTTCCTCACCAACACTTGTTATTGTTTGGCTTTTTGATTATAGCTATTCTAGTGGGTATGAAGTGGTAACTCATTGTGGTCTGATTTGCATTTCCCTAATGAATAGTAATGCTTGAGAATCTTTCCCTGTGCTTGCTAGCCAGTTGCATATTGCTATAAGCTGAATGTTTGTGTCCTATCCAAACTCATATGCTGAAGCCCTAATCCCCAATGTGATGGTATATAGAGGTGGGGCCTTTGAGAGGTAAATTGGTTTAGATGAAGGCATTCATAATGAAATTATAATGCCGTTATAAGAAGGGGAAGAGACCAGATCCCTTTCTGTCTTTGCTGAGGACACAGCCACAAGGTAGCCATCTGCAAACCAGAAAGTGGGCCCTCACAAGGCATTGAATCTGCTGGCATCTTGATCTCAGATTTCCCAGTCTCCAGGACTGTGAGAAATAAATATTTGTTATTTAAGCCAGTCAATCTATGGTAGTATGTTATAGCAACCCAAGCATACTAAAACACATATTTTCTTTGAAGAAATGTCTATTACAATCTGTTAACCCATTTTTAATTGGTTATTTTTATCATTGAGTTGTAGGAGTCCTTTTGTATTTTGAAATATCTGATATGCAAATATTTTCTCCCATTCTGTTGCTTATCTTTTCACTCTTTTAATATGGTATATCTTTAGCACAAAAGTTTTTAATTTTGATTTACTCTAATTTATTTCTATTTCTTGTATCACTGGTGCAAATTGTCTTAACATTAGGAAGACTCACTACAATGTTTTCTTCTAAGAATTTTGTAATTTTGACTCTTATATTCTGTGATCCATTTTGAGTTGATTCTTGCATGTGATTCAAGGAAAACTTCATTTTTTCCCATGTAGATACCCAGTTGTCTCAGCACCATTTGTTAAAAAACGATTTATTCTCTCCTCAATTTCTCTTGGGACTCTTGTTGAAATTAACTAGCCATATACATGAGGATTTACTTCTGGACTCTCAATTTAATTCCATTTATTTATACATCTATCCTTGTGTCTGCACCACACTGTCTTGATTACTGTAGTTTTGCAGTAAGTTTTGAAGTTGAGATGTATAAGCCCTCCAACTCTGTTCTTTTTAAAGATTGTTTTGACTGCTCTGGGTCCCTTGTAATTCCATATGAATTTTAGAATCAGCTTGTCAACTTATGCAAGGAAGCCACTGGAATTCTGATAAGCATTGGATTGAATCCGTAGATCAATTTGGGGGCACATTTCATCTTAACAATCCTAAGTCTTCCAATCCATGAACATGGAGTGTCTTTCCATTTATTTTGATCTTCTCTAATCTCTTTCAACAATATTTCATAGTTTTCAGTGTAAAAGTTTTGTACTTCTTTTGTTAAATTATTCCTGTTTTTTTTTCTTTTTGATGCTATTGTAAATGGAACTGCTTACTTGCTTGCCTTCTTTCTTCCTTCCTTCCTTCCTTCCTTCCTTTCTTTCTTTCTTTTTTTTTTTGAGACAGAGTCTCGCTCTGTTGCCCAGGCTGGAGTGCAGTGGTGCGGTCTCAGCTCACTGCAATCTCTGCCTCCCAGGTTCAAGCAATTCTCCTGCCTCAGCCTCCTGAGTAGCTGGGACTACAGGTGCGTGCCACCACGCCTGGCTAGGTTTTTGTATTTTTAGTAGAGGTAGGGTTTCACTGTGTTAGCCAGGATGGTCTCGATCTCCTGACCTCGTGATCCACCTGCCTTAGCCTCCCAAAGTGCTGGAATTTCAGGCGTGAGCCACCGCGGCTGGCCAGAACTGTTTTCTTAATAACATTTTAGGATTGTTCATTTGATCTCGTTTTTTAACCTTGTATCCTGCAACTTTCCTGAATTCATCCAGGCAGGTAGTTGTGAGCAACATGAGAAGAGCAAGAATATGCCTGGGATAAGGAGAAAATGAATCGAGTAGATCAGGACTATAATAATGGTTACCACGTACTGAATATGTTTTCAACAAGTCAGTACTTTCCACGCTCTAATATGTTCATGAATCTCCTGGAAGTCTAGTTAAAATTCAGACTGCTATCACTGGGTTTGGGGTGGGCCTGGGATTCTGCCTAATAACTTATTGGATTGTTAGTGGCTTTTATTTATTATTTTCAAGTTACAATAACTCTGCAAGCAAAATAATACTGTTCCCATTTTACAGATAAGAAAATGACCTCAGAAGTTGAGCTAGTAGCCCAGGTTCATTGGATAAGTGGCAGAACCAGGATTTGAACACAGTTCATTCCAATGCCAAAGCTGGACTCTTTCTACTCTACCACACTGGATATCTTGAGTAGGAGGAGGATAGTTGGAATGTGAACAGAATATGGATCAGGAAAAAAGAAAGCTTTTCAATGTCAGAGTTGCTACCTGGAATACATTTGAGTCTAATCTTTGAGGTTGCCTTGGAGAGCAGATCAGCAAGGCCCTTGCTTTCCAGGGAGCCAAGCGTGAAGGTGTGAGATTGGACTATCAGCTAGAAGTAAGATGAAACTATTAGATAGAATTCAAGATTGGAAGAAGTCTAGAAAGAACATGGCTTACCTTCGATCAGGCTAGACTCCAGAACTGGACTCTGTATACTGCTTAGGTCTATACCTGAGATTACACCCATTGTTGACTTTTTCTGCATTCTAAACATGGGGTTAGACTGGTTGTGATGTTGTCACTGAGTAACCAGAGAGGAAGAAATATATCCGTAAGCTAAAGGGCAGAGCTGTGATCCTGAGGTCCTTCTAAGTAGAAAAATACCATGTTTCAATACCGTGATAAAACAACAGAAATATCCAATGGCTTGAACTCTGTGCCCTCTACTCAGGATGCTCTTGAAATAGATGTCTAAAAGCTGGTCGCCTAAAAAGGCTATGGCAGATTCTGCTATTTAATTGGGGATGATGAATGGTACAGCATCAATACCATCCCTCAGAGGCCAGGGAAAGGGTTTAGGGATGTGGGTAATGGTCTGGTCATATGTTTATCTGTGAAGGACTATGGATAGGTGACCAAATTCCTTTCCAGTATTTTTCAGCAGAATCTTTAGACTTCCATCACCTGAGTCAAAACACAGGATATATATTTTTTTTGTCCTTAGCACCTTTTATTGAAATATGACCCTTGATGACAATCTGGCAGGCATATCTATGTCAGCCAAGAAGGGAGTGGTGGAGGACACAAATGCAGAAACAATAAGATTCGGAAAAAGAATAGCTTCACATGGGATAGATGACCCCCAACAGCTGTACAACCAACATTGGTTCTTCATCTATAGCAACTGCCCCCGTCCCACCCCCCACAAAAGATCTACTAATCTTCAAATAATATAATATGCTGTTGCAGAAATATTATTGGCATAGACAACTCCTCTGGCAAAGACAGTGGGAGTCACCAAGCTCCAAATGGGTGCAAGTGGCCAGAAATGGGCCCAGGTTCCTCCATCTGGGGCCTGCTACTGGCAGAGCAGCACTGTCAGGGAGGGTTGGGTTCAGGATGTGGCTCTGGTGTGCCTGGGCAGCTTTTTGGCACACGAGGTTAAATGGAAAACAGAACCTGAACCTAACCTTGAAAGAGGCTTTTTATCTTTTCACCTCTCCTTTTCTCTGCTTCCAATTTCTTCCTTTCTAGGGCTTTATTTTCAGTGTCTCTGTCTTATTCTGTCAGATTCTACTTGGGCATTTACGACTATATCCTGGCTGAGTCTCCAGCTGTGGGACTCATGGAGATTCAATTATCCAGAGCCCCGGGAGGTGGCAGGAGGGGTTGGGGGGACATGTGATAGTAACTCACGCATTGACTTCTCTATCGATCAACCATCATGCTTGCCTATTACCCATGGGACCTACATAAGTATTTGAAGGGAAAGAGCAGAAGTCAAGACCAATAACTGTCTTTGGGGACCTCCCTTGGCCTGCCTTCCAAACTGCTACTCACCGGCAGGCTGTGGAGGAGGGCTGAGCCCAGGAACTGAGAACAGGGGGAGAGACACTGCATCTCAAGTAATACTGGCAGCTTTGCAGCACTATCACACACAATGAGATTGCCCTGGCAGGAGTGTGGCACGCCAGTGTCTGTTTAGCAGTTCACCTTTATCTACCAAGCTTCACTGCAAGGTATACTTTTGGGGTTATTTTTTAAGTGCTTTGGCAACTTTCCCTCCATGTGAAAATGAGCATCCTTGTGTTCTGATTCCAACTCTAGAAAGTAATTTGAGATGGAATTAAGAACAAAAATAATAGAGTTAATAGTTTTTTTTGTTTTTGTTTTTGTTTTTTTTTGAGATGAAGTCTCACTCTTGTCCCCCAGACTAGAGTGCAATTGCATGATCTCGGCTCACTGCAACCTCTGCCTCCCGGGTTCAAGCGATTCTCCTGCCTCAGCCTCCCGAGTAGCTGGGATTACAGGTGCCTGCCAGCACGCCTGGCTTATTTTTGTATTTTTAGTAGAGACAGGGTTTCACCATGTTGGCCAGGCGGGTCTTGAACTCCTGACCTCAGGTGATCCACCCGCCTCAGCCTCCCAGAGTGCTGGGATTACAGGCGTGAGCCACCGCACCCGGCCTGGAGTTAATAGTATTTTTGGTGTCATAAACTTAAGGTGCAACCAATCACATGCTGACTAGAAAAACTCAGACTACGGCCATAGTGTCCAGGTAAGTGACCATTCTTTTCCCTAGACCCATATTCCCAAAAAGGTGTTCTAGCCAACAAATCGGAGAATGATGAAACATATCAGCCTCATCCTCCCAATAGAGGACATCTCAATTTGCTCATTCTTTGTCCTAGAGCCTGCTCAGAAGAAAAGATGACAACTATGGCCTCCATTGAAAGCACTCCTCTGCCTTCTCAATCTTGGCTGGCTTGTGTAAGCCTCGCCCTTGCAAGCCACCAGCCTTCCTGAATAAAGTAAAATCTTCCACTGGAGGGGAGAATGGCAGGGTTGCCATTCTAACAGTGTTTCTGGCAGCAGTACTAAGAGCAAACCCAGGGCTCCACAGAAAGGCTTACTTACCCCACCCCCCACCCCAGGACACCCTGCTGGCCAAGATTCTCCCATTGTTTTCAAACACAATGAAGAGGAAATGGAAGCTAATGACAAGTATTTGTAACAGCAGCAAAAGTTCCTTGGCAAATTCTTTGGTTGAATGAGACATCCCTGCTGCTACAGTTGACCTTCAAGGACCCTGAGGAACTCAGCAGTAACTAGAAGGGATGCCAGGCCTTGGCTAGGTTGTGTGATACCAAGGATTGGCCCCAGTTAGTGAGGAACAGGGAGCTGAGCTGGATAACAGGGCAGCATTTGGCCATAACCCCCTTCTTGCTATCATCCACCTAAGGGCTGCTTTTCCAGCACAGAAACTAGCTACTGGTGTCAAGGCCTTGGCAACAGCAGCAGTTTTAGTTGTTTGTATGCCTAAGATCCTGGCTGGGTCATCAGTTGCTCTGGGGAGCTGGCTCTGGCTGGAGCTCCCAGCTACCTTGAGTTTTGGTTCCCTTGAGCCAGGCCACAGGCTGAGAAAGCAATGGTTAGAGGAGTTCCTCCTGAGCTCACCTCTACTCATCCCATAGCTTGGAGATGGTAGAGAAATGGCTGAATCTTTCTCCATTTCAGGAGATTTCTTTGGTTTCAAAAAGAAATCAGTAAGAAAAACTTGAACCCTGCTGGGGAATGCTAAACTCACAGTCACTTAGACTTTAAAGGAAGCACAAGACCAGGCCACAGTAGGGAGGCTCTGAGTTCAAGGGGAGAACTCCTTCCTAGACATTGGTGGCTATGGTGGGAACAATTCAATGCCTTGGCACTTGCTTACCTAGCCACGGTGGATTCAGGCTGATCTGCAGAAAATGCTTTCCTTCTGGGCTAACTTTTCCCTCTCCAACTCCCCTCTTCTCGCCTTATTAGTTAAAAAAGAAAAATAATAATCAAAACACAAAAATAAATAAAATCAAAAGGCCATTTAAAATATAACAATAAGAACCCCCTCCCCCAATAATGAAACCTATATCTAGAAGTCAATTTTAGTAGAGCTATTAATGGCCCATACGGTGAAGCCCTGGGGTAGGCACCTGGGCTAACCCCCAGCAATGTAAAGGAAAGATGAAACAAGAGGTGGTAGGACCAAAGTCTTAGGACAGGAAGAGGGTCACATTAGCCAGGGCTAAGACTAGGCCTCTTCCCCTGAACTTGCTGCTGGGAAAGGTAAGGGTAGAGCTGATTGAAAACTGGTTCCTTCCTAAGGAGCACCTGGGGGTACTCAACCTTTGCTTTGTTTTTTCAGTGTAATTCCTCCCTCTGGGCTTTCCCCTGCAAAGCTTGGGTGAGGCCCTGAAACTGGTGCCAGGTGAATGCCCTCAAGGTAGCCAGCTCTCCGTGAGAAATGGCTGGGCCACAAGCCCTGGGGCAGAGTAGAGCTGCAAGGCAGCTTCCCTTTGAGCCTTTAGAGGCTGTTGATGATATGGGTGGGTGATGAGCACTTGGTGTCTTTGGTGTCCTAGTACAAAGCAGAATGAAGGCACTTCCTTGGTTCTCTGTGCAGCAAGTACTTGCCCTTGGCAACTGTGGGAAGGAGAGTGTGGTTGTAAGATCACACCTTGCTGCAGCTCCCTTGGGTAGAAGCTTGTGGCTTCCCCAGGGTCTCCTAGCTGGTTAGGACCACTGCTAGGGAAGGGGCAGTGAGAGACATCCAGGGTAGAGGGCTGGAACAAACTGCTAATTGCTATCTACTTGCTGAGAAACTGCTAACAAAGATTGAAGGCACTTCCCACTGTGGCTGGGCAGGGATGCCGTGGCAGAGTGCTGGTAGAATTAGAAATTGCTGGGCCCCAGGAGTAGACTCTCCCTGAGACATTTGAGCTGCTCTTCCCCAAGCTTGATCTTCTCCTCCAGCTCTCGCTGTTCAATGATGAGAGCAGATTTCATCTTGACAAAGTGCTGGTAATCTTGGAGCTGGTCCTGAGGCAGGTAGCGGGAGACCATGCCAAACACCAACTTCTCCCGGCGGTCCACGTGCTCCTTCAGCTCCTTGGCATCTGCCAACTGCCCCGTCAGCTGCTGCTTCTTCTCTATCAGCACCAACTGGGGAAGCAGAGGACCAATTAAGGGCTCTCCCAATTACCAGACATCTGTCCAACAGTGCTGCCTAGCAGTACTCCACCAGAGATGCTGCCACAAAGTGGCTATACATTCTGCTAATTAGTCAGTCCTAGATTTTCTGCCCTGAAGTCCACCTCCATGCAAAAGCCTTTGTTTCCTGTAGCAGGAGGGTAAACATGACAACAATTCTGGATAGGGGATGTGAAATCACCTCTTTCCATCCCTTTAAGGCTGTCTTCAATGTAGGGACCACCACTGGGCTTGGGGTAGAGGAAGGCTCTGACAAAGCCAGCCTGTGTCCCTTTCATCTGGTGAACAACTGTCACTGTGGAGGTACTTTCTGTATGGTGTGTGTGTCTGTGTGAGTGGATATGTGTGAGTATATGTGTCCATGTATGTATGTATATGTATGTGGATATGTGCCTTTTGTTGTGGATTCAAAGGTATATCCAGAGCCACTTGTATAGGGAAAGGTGAGGCAATTTTGTTTCAGGAGTATATGCATAGTGACCCAACCTGTGAAACTGACAGCTTTCCAATCTCAACTACTTGATGAGACCTCCCCCTCCAACTCTAGAGTGAGGCAAAACTGCTGCTGCTACTACTACTACTGGGAGTTAGCATTGATTCAGTGTTTACCCTGTCCCAGGCCCTGTTTTATGTAATTAACATAAACTAATTTAATTCTCACAATAATCCCATAAGGCAGGTAGTATGTTCACCTCATTTTATAGATGAAGAGATTGAGGCAGAGTGACATTACGTGAATTGTCCACAGTCACACAGCTAATAAATGGTAGGGCAAGAATTTCAGGGCACTTAAAAGCCAGTGTTCACACTCATGTTTTTTCTTTTCTTTTCTTTTCTTTTTTTTTTTTTTTTTTTTTTTTTTTTTGAGACAGGGTCTTGCTCTGTCACCCAGGCTGGAGTGCAGTGGCACAATCTTTGCTCACGGCAGCCTCCGCCTCCCAGGCTCAGGCAAGCCTTCCACCTCAGCCTCTGGAGTAGCTGGGATTATAGGCATGCACCACCATGTCAGGCTAATTTCTGTATTTTTAGTAGAGATGGGGATTCACTAAATTGCCCAGGTTGGTCTCAAACTCCTGGACTGAAGCAACCTGCCTGCTTTGACTTCCCAAAGTGCTGGGATTATAGGCATGAGCCACCATGCCCCTCCTCAGTGCTCACACGCTTTTAACCCTATGTTCTACTGTTTCCCATAGTAGCCCAACTTGAAAGAGGGAGCCTTGAGAAGAAATAAATGGCATTTCCCTCTACCCACACCCCAGAGACCCCAACTCTACCTTCTCCTGGTTGGCTTCTGAATCGATGCTGTTGAGAGCATTCTCCACCCGGGCCAGTCGTCCAGAGAGTGACAGCAACAGGTTGACCACTTTGTCCAGGTCCCCAACAAACGAGCGGTACTTTTCAAATTCATTGGATTTGCAGACGGCTTTTAAGTTGGCCTCCACCTCCTCCCCAAGGGCAGAATTGGCATTGATGTCCTCTAGCAGCCCTCGCTGGGCCTCCCGCAAGACAGAAAGTTTTCTGCTGATGCTTTCAATAAGCTGTATCTAGGGGAATTAAATAGGAGAAGACAAAGGATGAGAATGGGAATCAACAGAAACTGATTTGTGCCTGTAACCTCTGTTTTGGAATCCAAGGAACAGATGGTGGGCTCTATCCTAGTCACTGGAAACAAAGGAAACTTGGGTAAGTCATGAGCAACTCCAGTCTTTTGGGCAAGCGCCTTCTATCCATCTGGCAGGGATCTCCATGTCACCACCAAAGTTTTTGGCATTGGGTAAGTGGTACCCATGCACTAAGCTTCATTTACCAAATGCAACTTAATAAATACTTGCTGGGACTTTTTTTTTTTTTTTTTTTTTTTTTTTTTTTTTTTTTGAGATTGAGTCTTGCTCTGTTGCACAGGCTGGAGTGCAGTGGCACCATCTCAGCTCACTGCAACCTCTGCCTCCCAGGTTCAAGCGATTCTTGTGTCTCAGCCTTCTAAGTAGCTGAGGTTACAAGTGCATGTCATGGATGCCAGGGCTAATTGTGTGTGTGTGTGTGTGTGTGTGTGTGTGTGTGTGTGTGTATTTTTAGTAGAGATGGGGTTTCATGATGTTGGCCAGGCTGACCTCAAGTGATCAGCCCCCCTCAGCCTCCCAAAATGCTGGGATCACAGGTGTGAGCCTCTGCACCCAGTCCCTTCCTGGGACTATTTAATAAATAGGAGCTACAGTCCTTGTGAGAGCCTAGGATAGAAAAGCATTTGCCCTAAGGTATTTGCCTATCACTTCATTCATTCTCCTTCAATCCATTTAAGTACCTCTCAAGTTCATGGCACTTTGCTAGATCTTTGCTTCCTTAGCTCGGCTTTTGAGGCCTTTTGGTAGGACTGTGAGTTCTGGAGTTAAAACGACTGGGTTTGACTTATAGCTTTGCCACTTCATAGCTGTGGGACTTTGGGTAACTTGACATTATTGAGCTTCACTTTCTTTATCTGTAGGATGGGGATAATTGCTTTACCCACTGCCTTGAGTCATAATAAGGAGTCAATGTGATTACGCATGCAAAGTGCTTGGCCTATAGTAAGTGCTGCATAAAAGCTAGGCTGCTATTATTTATTACTCAGTCTGGCCCCACCTTGCCATTCTAATGTCCCTCCTCAGAGCCTTTCAGAATTAGCTCCCCACTCTCCTCTGTGTTCACAACGCTCATTTTTGTGTTCCTGAGTAGCTTATGCAGTTCCACCTACTCTTTATCTCTTTCTTCATTTTAATTACTCCTAAATTTCTTCAGGGGACAGCTCTGCCCCTCCCCTCCCCTCCCCTCCCCTCCCCCACAGGAAGCCCTCCTCTGTAACTCTTCTCTCAGTGATCTTTTTTTGTCTGCGCTTTTAAGTATTTTAGAATTAGAACTCTACAGTGTAACTTGAAGTTCCTCACTTTCTATTCTGTGTGTGTGTCTGATCCCTCACCTGCTATTGATTGTAAGTTTCTTAAGGGAAGTGCTGTCTGTGTCTTCTGATTTGTCTCCCCTATAGGTGAGTACAGTCACAGGGAAGTACAGTGGAGTTTTAGAATCAGGGACATCTGAATTCCAATTCCACCTCCAAACCCTATGGCCTTAGGATAGATACCTAATCCCACTAAGACTTCCGTTTCCTCATCTGTAAAGTGGACACCTCCCCAACTCCAGAGATTTTCTGATGGTTAAATGAAACCACATAAGTAAAAGACTTAGTATTATGACTGGCACTTAAATGCACAATGCATGTTTACTAATGCTATTATTATTATTAAATTAGTTCTACAACATACTCCAAGCTAATAGATACTCGTCTAGCTGCAAGGTTATGACAAGAATGGCCCTGTCCTAGGCTGCCCATAGCCTCTGTAGCCAGTATTGCTTTGTGGTTAAGAGCACAGAGACTCCAGTGCCAGACTACCAGAGTTTGAACTCCTGCTCTGCCGCAAAGCAGTGGTATTATATACAACCTTGAGCAAATTACTCAACCTCTCTGCACATCAATTTCCACATCTAAAAACTAGGAAAACAAGAGGACCTACCTCATAGAGTTGTTATGAGAATTAAATTAAATTATCTTGTACATAGGAGTATGCTTCAGCGTATGTTTTAATCTTATTCTAGCCCAAGCACTGGGACCACAGGCTTGTAGTTTTCTGGAATGTATTCCTCTCTAGTAGTTCATTTAGAGATGTCCAAAGTGACCAAGACTAAGAAAGCCTCCTCCAGGTTCCAAGACCTGTTGTCATATTTCAGAACTCTTCAAAAGTCAGGAGATCACCATGATCTCAGTCTGAAGTATAATAGGTTTGCATCTGGGGAAAATTCCAAAACCCACTGGGAACTGGGGATCAGTGATATGAATAAGGCAACACAATTAGATGCCAAGAGGCTGCCAGTTATATTCCCACCATCTGCTCTCCCAAATAAAAGTCAATGCTGGGGACAAAGGATGGCTGGGGGCCATCTGGAAAATGATCCACTTGGAAAATCACCTTCCCATCCCAGTTCCCAGGCTCCAGGGATAGATGGAAGGATAAAAGTGGAGAGAGCCCTTTATTTCTTGGAACTTGTGCTCTACAACCTGAACCTCAATCCTGGGGAAGTATGGTAGATAGAGTTGTGGAGTCATCACAGATTCAGCCAGAGCTGAGTTGTTTTTTTTCTGGGACATCGCAAATTGGTGACATTCCTCACCTTTCTTCCTCAGAGACAAAAACTGTCATAGCCCACCCACAATCACTTGAGTTCACTTTCTATTGTTCTGTGCTCTGCCATTTCTGATCATCTTTCTCTTTTCCTGGTCAGACTTCTTTTGTTAGGTTTGTCCCCGTAGACGCCAGGCCCTGAGTAAGCTAGGAGTACCCCTGCTCAGGGAACATGGAATCCAAGGAAGCAGACATCTGCATCAATAAAACTTTAACACCACCGTGCTTCCAATTCTTCCCCTGACATTTTGCTTCAGATGGAAAATTGGAGGAAGGACTCTTGCAAATGGCCCTTTACCTTTCTACGGGTCATGTCCTGAAAGAAATATGGGCAGAAGAACAATTTACAATGAGTTCAGATGTCCACAAAGAGGTAAATTGAGCCTTTGAGGTTGCCATGACAACCCTATTTACTTATGAAATACAATAGGTAAGTGCAGGGAGGGCAAAGTGATTCCAAGAATTCCATTAGAAAACCAGACTAGTGGTACTTAGACAAAGAAAGGAAAGCTTTGGAACAACAACAACATCATCATCTCCACTTAACTATTTTGTACTTTTAAGACATAATTGACTATCCTTGCAAATAAATACCAAAGTTTGCCAGCCTATAATTTGTCCTTATTTTAGTCTCTTCTGTCTCCCAGAAAGTTGCACAAAGAACAAAAACCAATGGCACTGCCATTGGTTAGAAGAGCCCACTGGCAGAAACTCTGATGTGCCCTGGGTAGTGAATTACTTACAAGGCTGGCTTAATTCAGAGAGACAGCATGTACTGCAGAGTAGAAATTCAGACCGTCTTGACTTTAAGTGCTGGATCTACCATTTAGTCTGTAACCCCTGGGCAAATTAGTCCCTTCAACTAGTAAAAAAGGGATAATAATATCTGCCTTGTTGGGCTGTTCCTTTTTTTTTTTTTGAGACGGAGTTTCACTCTTTGTTGCCCAGGCTGGAGTGCAGTGGCGCGATCTCAGCTCACTGCAATCTCTGCCTCCCGGGTTCAAGCAATTCTCCTGTCTCAGCCTCCCGAGTAGCTGGGATTACAGGTGCCCGCCACCATGCCTGGCTAATTTTTGTATTTTTAGTAGAGACGGGGTTTCACCATGTTGGCCAGGCTGTTCTCAAACTCCTGACCTCAGGTGATCCACCCGCCTTGGCCTCCCAAAGTTCTGGGATTACAGGCATGAGCCACCGCACCCAGCCCTTGTTGGGTTGTTCTAAGGATCACAGAGATAATAATGATGATTATGACTGTTATTATTATTATTGACTGGATCAAAAATAGACTGGAATTGGATCTGTGAGAAACCCAGAGAGGCTGTATGATTTCCATACTGAAAATATGGGAATGCAAGATGTTCTAGAGAGTGTAGAAGGCTGGTCATCCTCCAGACACATTCAAGCTAAATTCTGAAAATCTCTAGGGCACATCAAAACACTTTACCTTTTTTTGAGCCAGTTCATGGTCAACTTCCTCCTCTCCTAGGCCAATCTCTGCCATCTCAGGTTGGTCTTTCAGTTTGTTCAGCAGCTCTGCCTTGGCCACAGAAATATTGTAATAAGCCGAGTAAGAGGTAGGGATTGCTGGGGCCCCTGGAGGAGGCGAAAAGGGCTGAAACTCTTGTCTGTGGAAAGAAAGAATGACCATTTGAGCACCTCTGCTGAGAGATTGCTGACATTTCTGCTTTTTACTTACTCCATCTGAAAAATGGAACCCTGCTTCACCAAGGAGCTGAGAAAAATGGAGAAGGCACTGTTCAAACGTAAACAGGCCACATGAAGGCAAACTGGAGTTAAGGCAAGTTTTAAGAACTTAGAAGGCTATTTCCATGCTCCTGACTTCATCGGCTAGGGGGACTTCTTTCGAGATCATATGGTTTGGTCATTAACACTCAATTAAAATCCAGAAAAACTGGCAGGCCCTAAAAGTTCTGGACTTCTGATCACCATCCCTTTGGTGCATGGCCCCAGTATGTGGATCCCAAAGTAGGGGCTAGGTGGTAGAGAAGTATTTGAGACTTTAGCTATTGGTTCTCCAAGCCTGTTGGCCTCCCTCAGACCTACGCCTGGATCTCAACCCATCCTGGCTCTATCTAGTCGTCTTGCATACAAAGGCACCCTGTGGCTTTCCTGGACACTCGCATCATTTTCTCTTTTCCAATGCCACTCCTACTTGAAATGGACCCTCTGCTGCAGATCTCCCATAGCAAAGAGGTCACCCATGACCTCAACAGTGGCCACCATGTTGGAAGCTGTGGTTAGCACCCTGCCAGGGACTTGTCACCGCCCAGCACATATCTCATGAGCTCTTCTGACACTGCCTGCTGTAGGGAAGGCCTTCAGCCTGAAAAGGGATAGCATCTCTCCACTTCTGGCATATTCCCAATGGCTCCTGCCTCCTCCATGGTTGTAGAATGAAATGGGGAAAAAAAATGGAACCAGTTGGCACCCAGGGGCTTGACAAGTGTAGCAGCAGACCCTGTTGTCTTGGGTTCACCAAAGCCTGTGGGGCTGAGGCATTGCTTCTCAGAGCACCAGCTCATGAAATAGAACTTCTCCTCAGGAAAAAAAGTAGTTCTGGTTCCATACTGGCTTGGGTTTGGCCTCTTCTGCCATCAAAGCTTCCGGTCTGGTATGAGGAAGGAAGTAGAGAGAAATGCTACAATGTCAGGTCTCAGCGACGGAGGGGCAAATAATTTCGCCCATGGTTTATGCTAGGGAGTGGTCCACCCTCACTATATTCTCACTGCCTGCTAGCCACTCCCATCCTCTACCTGTTTGTGTCACTACCCCTTCACTAACCTCTAGCTGTTTGAAAGGGAAAATAGGAGAAACTCATTAGTCATTTTTGCAGCTATTTGCAATTCTTAGATAAAGGTCAAAAATAATGGTTAAAAGGCTCCACAGCTATTTACTGATTCATGTTATGCTGTCTCCTAATTCATCACACAAAAGAAAGTTTGGCACACCAATATTCTTTATCCTAGGTAAATTCATTTATATGTAAGTTTCAAGCTTGTAACATTGATAAAAGAACAATACTAGTTAACATGCACACCATACTTACCATGCCCCAGAAACCATCCTAAGATAGATACACACACACACACAGGTATATAAATATACAATTGAATGTTCATGAAAACCATTATACAGATAAGGAACATGAGGCAACAAGAGGTAAAGTGACTTCCCCAAGGTCACCAGACATTAAATGACAGACCTGCGATTTGCACCTGGACAACCCGACTCTAGAATCTGTGCTTCAAGCCACTATGCCATCCTGCCAAAGGGACAACTTGAGATCATATAAAAGCCTACATGTAAGGAATTTTCTGGCTGGAGTATATCTATGTTAGCAGATAACAGAGAATATTCTGGAGGGAATATGAAGGTCTGAACTTAGGGAATTCCTATCTACAAGAAAAATATCTAGGGTGCGTGTGAAAGTTCTGTGTCAGAAGGTGTTATAAAGGAAAAAAAAGGATGTGCTACTTGGAGACTCAGTTCCCCAGCATAAACATCCCTGCATCATATTATAGTATATCATATTAGGCACTATGTTCTAGGGATCCTTTCCTTATCACTTCCATTAACAAGGAAGGGATTATAGGTGATCTATGAGAACATAATTGGAATTTGATAGTAAACATCAAAGCAAAAATCGGATTCCTTTCACAGGGCACTGAGAGGAAATGCATAGAGTCCATAAAGCAAGCTATACCTATACCTGAATCAGAGTTATTAGACTTAAATAATACTTGATTATTCCACTAACTGGCTTCTGTGTGTACCCAGCATTTTTTAATAGAATAGTATATAGGTTATATAGGTACTAGAGTTTAACTTGGCTGAAATTAGGATGTCTTTGTTTGCATTTTAGATTCAAAATATTATGCATCTATATGTCCCTTACAAAATCTTAAAGCTGCTTCTTTCTGGCTAGGACACTGTCCTCTCCTAGGGTCTGGAACAGAATCTTCTTCAAGAGCCCAGAGATCCTGGGATGATACAGCAAGCATAGTGAGCTACCTGAGATCTTGTGATAAAGTTACTTTATCTCCCTAGGCCTCACCTTTCTCATCTAAGAAATGGAGAAGATGAATGGTAACTATTTCACAGGTTTACTTTGATGATTAAATCAATTAATACACAAAGTGCTTAGAACAATGCATGGCACATAGTAAGCAATCAAAAAAATATTAGCTATGTTGGGAATGATGCTGTTCCTTAAATTTCCGTCACTCAAAGGAGCATCTAATTGATTTTGTAGCCACAAGCAGAGCTGTGTGCAAACAAATGTTTTCCCTTACATCCCATAGTCATTTAAAATAAATCTCTGGAGCAAGTTACAAGATCTCTAGTAATAGTGATTTCTTTCTGTCTGACCAAGGTGCTAAGGCAAAGTGAGCTACATAAAGAAGGAAGAACCAGGGCCTGTAACTGCTGCCTCTGGTACACCTTGCCCTACAGTAGAGAAGAGGACCCTGTGACTCCTGGCCTATGGGAAGAACAAGATCTCTCTGGGAGAGGCTGCCTAGGAAGGCAAAGTAAGCATTGGCTTTGGAGTCAGACAGCCCTGGCTTTGAATCTTTGCTGTGTAACTTGGAATTAGTTTCCTCATCTGTCAAACGGGGATAATAATGGCTAATAGGGCTATTGGGAGGATTAAATGAAATAATGGACACATAACATCTAGCAGTATCTGGTATATAATAAATACTTAATAAAGGTTCATCCATTCATTTATTTGTTCTGTCTTCTTAAATATTTGTTAAGTGCCTACTATTTGGAGGTCATTTTCCCTTTTCCCTGCTATGATAGATAACAATCACAGGTATTTTTCACAAAATGTTTTCTAATTACAATGAGAATGCTCCCCAGGTAGAAGAACAGCTTGAGAAGCAGCCACACGGGATCTAAGGACGGATTCTTACAGTGCCTGGGAGCCAGGGCCTGTAAATGCTGTGCTTATGGCATCTTGGGCTGGAAAACTGATCAACTAGCTCCAGATAGCCAATTCACAGATTTGTCTGTCAATAAAAGACATGATAACAAGGTACTTCTAACCACAACAAGTCTCAGGCAAATTCCTGCTATAAAGAGAGTTAAAGAAAGCACTCATAAGCCACCTGCCTCCCGAACCTCAGCCCTAGCAGAGAGTGGGCTGAGCTCTCCACAGGAGAGCAGGCGGAGCCGGTGACAGCCAGAGCGCTGAGCAATAATAGCAATGATGGTCCTGGAGCTTTTGCTTTGGAGCAAAATAAATTTAAAAAAAAAACCAGTCATGCACTATAGGGCATGCAGATGACAACTGGCTCAGTGGAGTGAACAAACACTGGCAGTTCTGCTGCCAGAACACACTCTTGCTTTGGCCTCCCTGCCCAGGCAGCTCCCCCTGTCAAATACCACCTATTACCCACCCACGTGAATGCAAAGAGGCAGGTAAACAAGGAGGGGGAGAAAGTGGAAGAGAAAAAGAACGTCCTTAACTATTGTAAGGAATTATCAAGGCATAAAGCACCCAGTCCCAGGAATACCTGTGATGCTGGCGGTTGTTGGGGGAAGAGTTTAGAAGCCCAGGCTACTTGTCCTAGAGCAGAGGCAGGTCAGGTTGCGAGCTGGCCTCTTATTCTGGAGGGCAGTCAGAAGAGAAGACAGAAAAAATGCCCAAGCCAGGTTTCTGGGAAAGACCTAGTACAGGAAACAAGTGTTCAATGCCTTTGGGATCAGGGGCCAGAAATTGATGGTGATGGATACCGTGAAGACACACTAAGGAAAAGTACAGTATTTTAATAAAGATATTTAGGGATAAGAACATGATATTTACTGAGTATCTGCTATGTGCTAAGCATGGAGCTATATCCTTTATGTAGATTATCTTAATATTCACAACAATCATGTGATGCAAGTATCATTATACCCATTTTCCAGGTAAGAAAACTGAGGCTGGGAGCAGTTTAATTGGCCAGCCTGAGGTCATCCAGTTAGGAAATGGTGGAGGTAAAATTCAAACTTGTGTTGCCTGCCTCTTCAGGGGCCTCGTATCTTTCATATGTACTTACTTGGCGGCTTCAGCGGCTTCCTGTTCCGATGTCCTCCAAAGCCCACCAATGCCATAGTAGCAAGGGGGCTGAGCCTGCTCAGGTTGAGATCCCAAGTGACCCCTTATTGGAGGCAGGAAGTCACTGGAATGGAGTGCAAAGGATTCTTGCTCTGCTGGGACACTTTGTGAACCCTGTCCCGAGCCCTCCAGGTGGCCAAGGCTGAGGGGTTGTGGCTGCTCCAGGACCTCCTCGGGATTGAGAGCACAGGAACCAGAGGTTTCTGAACTGAAATACTGGGGTGGCAGCTCCTCTTCCTCCTCCTCTGCCTCCTCCTCCTCCTCTTCCTCTTCTTCTTCTTCCTCCTCCTCCTCCTCCTCCTCCTCTTCCTGTTGCTTCTGCTGCTGCTGTTGCTGCTGCTGTTGCTGCTTTTGCTGCTGGGCTGCACTAAAGAGCCTGTACTTCTCCCAGTTGGGAGGAGGAGGGCGAGGAGGAGGAAAGGCCTTCTTCCTGGCTCCGAGAAGATCTGACTGGGTCTCATCGCCTTTGCTAAAGAGCTCCCTCCTATGCTGCCCCCAGGCCCGGGTGCTTTGGGGATCCAAGCTGATGTGACTCTCTGAGAAGGCACGGCTGCGCAGTGGGTGGGGCATGGAGGCAAGGGAGCTCCCCTCCTCATAAACTGAAGTTTCCTCTGATTTTTTCAAAGCATGTTTGAAGTCTCCAAGGAGGTCAAGAGAAGAAATTGCTCGGTAGCTTGACAAGTCCAGTGCTGGGTTCTCAAGGCAAGGATGGAAAGGGGTTGCCCATGAAAAGCTATTCTTGGAATGAGCCATTTCCCTGCAAAACATCAGATGAGTACTGAGAAAAACAAGCAAGTTGCAGATAGGCCCATAGTTTGGATGACAACATTTATATAAAATTTAAAATGTCCACAAAACAATGTAGTATGTGTAGTAAATGTAATAATAATAGTAATAATAATGATAGCTAACACTTACTGAGCATATACTAAATACTAGGCACTGTTTAAGTGTTTTCCATGTCTTCACTTATCTAATCCTTACAATAACCCTAGGAGGTAGCTATTACTATTGCACTGATTTTACAGTTGGGGAAATTGAGGCATAGAGCATTTAAGTAACTTGCCTGGGGTCATAAAGCTAGTACATGGTAGAGCTTGGATTTGAACTTGAACAGTTTGCTCCAAAGTCTGGATATACACATACTACCCCAGTCTGTTTATAGGAGTCCGATTGCATATGCTGTTTTCTGGGGCGTACAAGCCTGGTTATCCTGCCTCATCTGTTGTTTTTGTTTGTTTTTCATTATAAAAATTTCGAATATTTGGCCGGGCGTGGTGGCTCACCACTGTAATCCCAGCACTTTGAGAGGCCGAGGTGGGCGAATCACTAGGTCAGGAGATCGAGACCATCATGTCTAACAAGGTGAAACCCCATCTCTACTAAAAATACAAAAAAAAAAAAAAATTAGCCGGGCGTGGTGGCGGGCGCCTGTAGTCCCAGCTACTCGGGAAGCTGAGGCAGGAGAAAGGCGTGAACCCGGGAGGTGGAGCTTGCAGTGAGCTGAGATCGCGCCACTGCACTCCAGCCTGGATGACAGAGCAAGACTCCGTCTCGAAAAAAAAAAAAAAAAAAAAATCGAATATTTAGAAATGTACAGAGATTGATTGCTATAATACCCATGTTCCTACCTATCACCCAGACTTAGTAAGTTTGAACACCTTGCCATTTATGTTTCATGAATTTTTCTTAAGAAATAAGAAATAATACCTACCCTTCACATAACTCTCCACTTCCATTCCCCTACTGTCTCTCTAGATGCAACCTGTATTATGAATTAGATATATACACTTTCCATGTTTTTATACTTGTAACAAAAAACACCAAACAGGTCATTCATAGTTATCTGCTATTTTGGATTTAAAATATCTCTTTCTGGCCAGACACAGTGGCTTATGCCTATAATCCCAGCACTTTGAGAGGCTGAGGTGGGTGGATCACTTGTGTCTAGGAGTTCAAGACTACCCTGGGCAACATAGCAAGACCCTGTCTCTAATTTTTTTTTCTTCTTGTAATTAGCTGGGCATGATGGTGTGTGCCTCTAGTCCCAGCTACACGGGAGGCTGAGATGGGAAGACAGCTTGAGCCTGGGAGGTTGAGGCTACAGTGAGCCATCATTGCACCACTGTACTCCAGCTGGGGTGACAGAGTAAGATCTTGTCTCAAACAACAACAACAACAACAAAAAACTCCTTCTAATGTAATTCCAATCAGAATTCTCAATAGGAATTTTTAAACTACATTTGACTACAGAATTTTTAGAAAATTAACTTGTAATGAAAGCAGGATATAATATTAAAGAGTATTCTGCTTCAGAAGAAATGGGGGAGGGGGTAAGTAAGGGATAAAGTATATCATAAAATAATTGTAATTAAAACAGTGTGTTATTGATCAACAAAACAGAATAGAAAGTTCAGAAACAAAGCAGACTACCTATAAAAATGTCATATACATAATCTTCCCCCAAAAAGGAGATAAAGAAATATTACTTAATAAATCTTTTTGAGATAACTGCAAAGCAGTGCTTTCTTGAGCTACATCATATCTTATATACCAAAATAAATTCCAGATCAAGAGTCATGGATATGTGTGTGTGTGTGTATATATAATTTTAATATATTATATATGTTATATGTGTATATATTATGCACATACATAACATAAGAAAAACCTATCAGAAAATTAAAAAGACTATCATTTGAAGTGAAATAAGATTCTCATAAGCAATAGAAGAAAATCTCCAAATAAGTCCAGGTTTATTAGAATATACATAAAAATTCAAACTTCTGTATAATAAAGACTGACTAAAGTTAAAAGACATCTCTTTAGTCTCAGAGTATAAAGAGTTAAGCCCTCTAAGCCACAAGATCTGGTTTCCTGCTGTAGCCTGTGAGCAATCAGCATCATGCTAAGTCCTGCCCAGTGACAGGAAATTCCAGGGGTTCAATTAAATCATCATACAGAATATCCATTCAATAATCATGATGAAGATTGGAAATATTTCTTTAAAAAATAAGAATACACATAATGATAGCCAAACTCACACAGAATGGAAGGCAAAATGTCCTTGATTCTCCTCTTATCCCGCCCCCATTCTGGTCAGCTCACCACTCATGTGGATCAGAAATTCATATCCAGACATACCCACTATTTTCTTATTTGGGCCTTTGCAAACCTATAGATCATTAAGATTGTAACAATCCCTTTTGTGCAAACTGTTCCACCTGGCATATTCTCTCTCTCTCTCTCTGACACACACACACACACACACACACACACACACACACACACACACACAAAGGTGATGGACAAATGGAAAGTAAAAAAATGACAAACGTGTACCGGGCAGAGAAGCCTTTCCTGACTAGTTTATCAAAAATACAGGCAACTTATATTTAATTATCCTTATTCTACTTCATTTTTTGAGTATTCATCTTCATCCCCACCTAATATCATATCACATACCTATTTTTACTTGATTATTTTCTGTTCCAATCTCTAACTAAAATGTAAGCTCCATGAGGGCAGGATCTTGTCTGTCTCATTCATAGGTTTCTAGTGCCTGGCTCACAGTAGGTGTTCAATAAATATGTTTAACAAAGGAATTATGGTCAAAATTAAAGAAAAAATAAATTATGATACCCATTTAATACATAAGTTGAATTAAAGGCAAAATACAACAAATAAGACAAAGAAGGGCACTATAATGTTAACAACTAGAACACATGATGAAGATCTACCTCCTCTGATCTTTTATGCACCAAAAAACATAGCATAAAAATTCTTAAAGCAAAATCTACAGGAAATGCAAAGGTAGAAAACAAGTAGAAACAAAATATGAGACTGTTTCAGCTGATGACAGATCATGACAGTCAAAAACTAAGATAATGAGAAAGTCTAAATTTCTTCATATACTGAAACAGACTATATTTTTTTAATCAAGGGTCCATTGAGTATATTTTTAATTGGCTATATACTGAGCCAGAAAATGGAAGTAGTACAGACCATATTTTCTAATGACAATATGGTAACACTAGAAATTAATAACAAAATGAAAATTAAAATCTTTAGCATGTAGAGAATAAAGAGGGAAAAAATTCTTCCACTTTAGTCAAAGAGAAAATCTAATTTGAAATTGTTGAATACCTAGAAAATGACAACAATGGAAATATCAGAAGCTAGAGGATATGGTTGACTAAAGCAGTAGTTAAAGAAAAGCTTGTAGACCGGGTGTGGCAGCTCACTCCTGTAATCCCAGCACTTTGGGAGGCTGAGGTGGGTGGATCACTTGAGGCCAGGAGTTCCAGACCAGGCTGTCCAACATGATAAAACCCTGTCTCCACTAAGAATAGAAAAATTAGCCAGATGTAGTGGCATGCGCTTGTAATCCCAGCTACTCGGGAGGCTGAGGCAGGGGAATTGCTTGAACCTGGGAGGCGGAGGCTGCAGTGAACTGAGATCGCGCCAATGTACTCCAGTGCTCTAGCCGGGTTGACAGAGTGAGACTCTGTCTCAAAAAAAAAAAAAAAGAAAAGAGAAACTTGTAGCCTTAAATACTTATATTAGTATGTAAGAACAAATTAAAATAAATGAATTAAGCATTTAACAAAAGAAGAAAAGAATCATAAAAATAAACCTAAAACAAAGCAGAAAGATAATAAAACTAATTGCAGAAATTAATATACTAGAAAACAAATGATAGAATAATTAAAGCCAAAACCATTTCCTGAAAAGAAAATAGAAAACAATGAAACAGGTTAACCACTTGCTAATCTAATTTAAAAAACACCCAAATGCACAAAATTAGAAATTGAGAAATAACCACAGTTACAGAGTAAATGAAAAGGGTAAGAAAATACTTTGTTGTATCCCATAAAACAAATTTGAAAACTTAAGGTATTTCTCTACAAAACAAATATTACCAAAACTGATTGCAGAAAAATGAGAATATATAAACCCACCAGTTACCATAGGGAAAAAAAGTATAAATTTGACCAAAAAATAGCTCAATCACACAGTCTTGTGTTAATTCTACCAACCTTCAAGGAAAAAAATCAAACCAATGTTATTTACACTTTCTAGAATCTGGAAATCTAGAGAATAGAGAGAGAAGAAAAGATTCTTGCATTACATTGATACTAAAACCCAGCAAACAGAACAGAAAAGCAAACTAGAGACCAATCTCATCTGAGAATACAGATGCAAAAATCTTAAATAAAACATTAGCAAACAGAATCTAAGAGGATGTTAAGAAATATAATACACCATGATCAAGTGGGGTTCATCCTAGAAATGTAAGACTGGTTCAGTAATAAAAAATCTACTGATATAATTGACAACATTAATAAATCAAAGGATAAAAGGTACATAACAATTTCCCTAATGCTAAAATGTATTTGATAGCAATTCAACATCATTTCCAGATTAAAAAAAAACCTAACAGAAAAAGATGTCTATTTCCATAATACCATCATTATCATCAGACTTTTTTTTTTTAAGTCAAAAGTCAATATTGTGCTTAATGGCAAAACACTAGAGGTATACCCATTAAAAACAAGAGCAAGGCAAAGGTGCCCACTTTCCCCACTAATATTTAATACTGTTCTGAAAGCAATAGTGCAATTTGACAAAATAAAGATGTACGCATTGGAAGAAGGGTATATCTTCTCATTATGTATAGATGACACAATTATTTATCTGGAAAATTCATCAGAAACTTTTTTTTTGAGACAGAGTCCAGCTCTGTCACCTAGGCTGGAGTGCAGTGGCATGATCTCCGCTCACTGCAACCTCTGCCTCCCAGGTTCAAGCGATACTCGTGCCTCAGCCTCCCAAGTAGCTAGGACTATAGGCATGCACCACCATACCCAGCTAATTTTTGTGTTTTTAGTAGAGACAGGTTTTGTCATGTTGCCCAGGCTGGTCTCAAACTCCTGGCCTTAAGCAATCCACCCACTTCAGCCTCGCAAAGTGCTAGGATTACGGGCATGCACCCCTGAGCGCAGCCTCATCATAAACGATTTAAAAACGAATACCAACAACAGGAAAATTCAGTAAGGTGTCAGGGTACAAAATTCATATATAGAAATCATCTTTTCTATATAGATGCAACAATTAGAATATATAATGGAGGGGAAAATCACATTTACTGCAGCAATTATAAAGATAAGATGCGTAGAAATAAACCTAACAAGATATATGCAGGATCTATATGCAAAAACTTTAAAACTTATTGAGAAACATAAAACTAGATGCACATAAATGAAAGGACTCACAATTTCCTAGTGATGATGACTCAACATTGTTAAGATGCCAACTCTAAGTGAATCTATAAAATTAATAGAAACTCAATAAAATTGTCAACAGATTGCATTTTGGAACATTATTGTAAATTTCATATGGGAAAAATAAAATCGTAAGTATTATTATGAACAGTATGGAAAAAGTAGAGTAATGAAAGAGGGAAGACCAGCCCTAACAATTATTGAAATAATCTCTAAAGTCAGCAGTAAATAAGGCAGTCTCACAAATAGAAAGGGAGATCCATGGCACAAAACAGAGAACACTAGAACACTGAAGTCAACTCAAATGCATTAGGGAAGTTAGCTTGTGATGAAGCATTTCAAATAGTGGGGGAAGGATGAATTATTCAATACATAGTTTTAGAACAACTGGATAGCCATTGAGACAAAAATAAAGCTGAATCATCATATCACTTTTTACACTGAAATAAAGTTTAGATGTATCAAGACTCAACCGTCAAAAAAATACCATAAAGGTACTAGAAGAAAACATTTTAAAAACTATAAAATAATCTTGGCAGAACAAGTTCTTTCTAAGTAAGACACAAAACATAAAAGTAATAAGGGAAAGTTGATAAATTTGACTTCCTAAAACTTAAAAAATTATGTCCAGAAAAAACATCATAAAGTCTAAAAGTGAAGATATACTGGGAAAAATATTTGTAACATATACAACTAAGACTAAATATCCTTAATATGTGAAGTATGCTTACCAATCAATAAAAGGGACCAATAACTCCATAGGGAAAAAAACGTATAGTTCACAGAAAAATACAAATGACTTATCAATTTACCAAAAGGTGTTTGATCTCACTTAAAATTTAAAAAATGCAAATCCAAACAATAATGAAACTTTTTTAAATAAAAAAAGTTAAATAATTAATGAGGATATAAGGAAACAGGTGATCTTATATGCTGTTGGTGGGAGTTGAAATTAGCATAACTCCTAGGGAGGGCAATTTGGAAGGCAAAGAAGGTAAAATGTGCATTTCCTTTGACCCAGTAGTTCTACTTCTAGGGATTTATCCTACAGACACATTCCAACAAGAACACAAGAGACATCCATAAGGATATTCACTGTAGATTTGTATGTAATCACAAAAGACTGGAAACCATCTAAATGCCCTTCAATGGGACTAGTTAAATAAAATAGGGAATATCTATATATGGAACACTATGTAGCTGTTAAAGGTGATGCAATAGATCTATGTGTAACATAGAATAATCACTAGAGTAAAAAAGCAGGATGTAGAATAGAAAAGATGTGCAATATGTTCCCATTTTTGTAAAAAAGAATGTATATACATACACACACGTTACTTTTCTGGAAGGATACACAACAAACTGCCAGTAATGTCTCTTGTGAAGAAGAGTTGTACTGATGGTTTGGGGTGAGATTCTCTTATTGTGTGTGTGTATGTGTGTGTACACTAAATGCATTTATTACTTTTTTCAATTAGTAAACAGAAAAAGCATAAATCTGATTTTGTCATACATTTTTCTGCTTGAAGCCTACATTATTCATAAAATACAGACCCCTTACTAGGATTTGTAAGGTTCCTTAAAATTCTGCCTTTCCTACACCGCCCACACTTCTTTTTGCCTTTACATGCTCTGTTTCCTCTTTATCCTCTCTTTCCCCGTCTTTATCTGACTTACTTTCAGATTTCCACTGAGATATCATTTCCTTCAGGAAGCCTTCCCTGATTCCCCCAAAGGATGGGATAGGTGCCCAGACTCTCCTTTAACGGCACCCATTAATTTTCCTAGCACACTACTCCTTACTTGTCTGCCCCTTCCACATAACCATATTGAGGGTGAAGGCCATGTAAAGTTCACCACTATGTCACCAGTATCCAGCACAGTGCCTGGCACACAGTGGGTGCTCAGTACGTATTTCTTCAGTGTGAAATAAATGCAGGTTTGTGTGACTATGGAAAAGAAGAAAAGTTAGATCTCTTTTACTGTAATCTCGCAGCCCAGGTTGCTAGGCAATGGGAACAATGAGTAGCAGAGCAGGTAAAGCAGTCGGCAGCTGTCCAATTGCTCCAGAATCTGATTGGGGTTTTTGTGTGGTGGAGGGAGGGGGAGCGGGCTGGGATTTATCTCGAGGCTGTGTTTGCATAGCAAGTCTGTTGTTTTTACCTAAATTGCATATTTCTTTGGGGGTAGCGCAAGCTAATGGAAATTATTTGTTTTGCTCAACCTTATCAAGCTTCCTAATTCTATTACTGGGCTGATTTACCCTACGGTGCTTAAAGAGCACCACACTTCATGAGCTGCATGGAGCTTTGCTGCTTTGATCAAAGCTGGTGCCTTGTCAATGCCGTCCTTAGCTGCACATCTCAAAAGATGAGGTGCTTGTCTCATGTAGGTGCTTTCATAAAATGCTGCTTTCTACTTCAACTGGGTGCCTGGCCAACGCCCTTCAGCCTTGTCCAATCATTTTTTCACTTTTTGGTATCCAAAGATTAAGGATTAATGGGTTATTGATATTTACCTTGAAACCTTTATGGTCAGTTCCCTTTTTCTTCATTCTGGAGGAGTTCTGGGTTTGTAGAAAAATGAGGTCAAGTTTCCACTCTACTGGGCTCTTACCATTCTTTTTTCCTTCTCCCTGAAATGGGATTTCAACCACCTACCCTTTTTTTTTTTTTTTTTGACAGGTCATTTATTTTTTAGTCTAGGGTAGTTGTCTTCACAGAATTTCATTTATATTTGTTTTTTTTTCTATTTCTTGCATTTCAAAGTATAAATATGAGGACATTAGCACATATAAGAAATTAATAAATATACTGCCAACATATGTTGAGGGTACATGCTTAAAAAATCTTTCTGAGAAGGGTACATGATCCAACTTTTATTGGAAACCACTAGTCTGGGAAAACAGCTCATAATCAAAGTGGCTCCTCATCAGAATTACCCAGGAAGTTGTTTAAAATGCAAATTCATAGCCCCCAACCCTAAAACTGGGATTTCATACCTCTGTGGTGGGCTCCAGGAATCAGCATTTTAAGCAATTCACCTAAAGGATTCTAACACAGGTGGTTCAGGGACCATATCATGGAAACAAAGGTTCAGAGTAAAAGGGTTGGGAGTGCTATGATTTGGGGGCAGTTATTTGTTCCAATTAGGTTGGTTTCCAAACTATACCTTCTGTCCCCCACCCCTCACCACACACACTTGGTTGCCCATTTCTATCTCCTGTCCCTGCCTCTCCCCCGACCTTCATCTCCAATCTAGATTTTATGAAATGCAGCAATATCCTCAAAGGCAACAGTTGGGCTAATGTATTGCAGCTGTGATGAAAACAACCCTGCTCCATGATAACAATCAAATTTACCACATTTTCTTCTTCCCTAACCAGGGCACAGGACAGGCAATAGAGCAAAGCAGAAAGAACACAGTGTTAGAAAGACTTGGGTCTGAATTTCAATAAAATTTAAAAATCTGGCTCTATAACTCAAAAGCTGTATAACCTTGAGCAAGGCATTTCACTTACCTCACTTTCAACAAAATACCTGTCTTACAAATAAGCAGTCATGAAGATGAACTATGTAAAAAGGACCTAGAACTGATGCTAGGAACATGGAAAGTTGCCTTCACAGCTGTATGCTTTAGCCCTGCTCCTTGTTCCCATCAAAAGAATTGGACTGCACTCCCTGATGAATGTTCAACCCTGCTCAATAGCCAAGAAACCAGGAGACCTCAAGTCCCAGCCCAACCACATGGCTGACTAGCCAGGAGGCCCTAGTTTACTAAGGATTTTCAGCCTGGACTCATTCACTCACTTTTCTTATCTACTAAAAAGGCAGATATAATAAAAGGCAAGTCTAGGCTTAAGAGCAGTGTGACAATCAAAAGGACTGGATACTCAAAGTGTCTTGTTTAAGTACTAACTACGTGTGTTAGCCTTAAAAAATCCCTCCCACCCACCCCACCCCGGTAATAAACTCCAGAAACAGTTGGAAGAAAAGAACATGCCCTTCTAGGGACATCTGGTGCCCCAAGTCATGGAACTGTGACCCTATCTGGAGGTACTGGGCACAAGGCAACTTGGGAATTGCTATTCTCTGTGTCAGCCCTCATTTTAAAAGCACTGCCCTCCCAACTCATCTGCCCTGTGTTGGGGCAGCCTGAGACTTGCAGAGTCACTTACTTTGAGCGGGCAGAAGGAGACCAACTCCAGAAGGGGAAGGGCTACCCTTAATGGGATCGTCTGGGCCAATGTGTGTATTAGTCATTCCTTCAACAAATCCTTGCTGAATATTACACTGTGCAAGATAACCAGATCAAAGGGGAGCAAAACTGATATTGCTCCTGTCTTCCTGGCTTTAACAATTGAAGCAAAATGGTGATGGTGAAAGGGAGGCTTCCACTGAAGGGTGTCAGCCTCAAGCCAAGGATATTCGTTGGCCTCTAGAAGTCCTATTTTCAAGGGTATCAGGCCTCCTAAATGTACAGAAATTTGCAACTCTGCTTTGAGACCAAGTAAGGATTCTTTCCTTGGAGTGGACGGCAAGGACCTTCATTAAGGAAAAGCAACAACTCGGTTTCTTTCCTTTTTTTTTTTTTTTTTTTTTTTCCTGAGACAGTATCTTGCCCAGTCTGGAGTGTAGTGGTACCATCTTGGCTGATTGCAACCTCCGCCTCCCAGGTTCAAGTGATTCTCATGCCTCAGCCTCCCGTGTGCCACCATGCCCGGCTAATTTTTGTATTTTTAGTAGAAACTGGTTTTTGCTATGTTGGCCAGGTTGGTCTCAAACTCCTGACCTCAAGTGATCTATCCACCTTGGCCTCCCAAAGTGCTGGGATTACAGGCGTGAGCCACCATACCCAGCCGACTACTCTGGTTTCTTACTTCTTGCTAAGTGTTGGGCCCCGTGCTAGGTACTTTCATGTATGTATTTCCATTAATCTTCACAACAACCATTATTATCAGTTTGCAGATGAGACTCCTGAGGCTTAAAAAGGATAAATCATTTTCCCAGCTAGTAAAAAGTGCAGTGTCCAGACCTGCCTTGTCTGTCTCTGAGAGATAATCGCAGGGAAGCAAGGACTCCTGGGGTAGAGCAAAAGGTACTTGCGCTACATTCATCCTCAGGCGTCCATGAAGGCTTTAGCTCCTCACTGAGGAAAGGAGAGGAAGCATAAAAGCAAACTATGAGAAAGGGGTTTGTTGACATCAGCAAGGAGACTATATCTCAAAAACAAAAGCAAATTGCCTGCCAAGACGAGGGTTGTTCATCTCTTTTCCTCTTCCATGGGTTGCCTTTTCTTCTGAAGAATAGATTTTGCCTTTTTGTTAAAATATATATATATATATATATATATATATATTTTTTTTTTTTGCCTAATAGGAATTGAAAATGAAAACCAGTATTTGCAGAGATTGAAAAGTCTCCTCCCACCTCTTCCTCCACCCTTTTGAAGTTTCTTGTTTGGAAACTTTATTTTTAAGCTCACCACAATAGCTTGGCATTCCAGAATCTCAGTAGCAACAGCACACAGGTCCAAAGCCTCTCACCTTTCCCTTCCCTCAGCAGCCGTGTAAGACTGCTCCAAGAGAAACAGACACTCCCAGGTTATTGCCGAAGGAAATATTTGCAAGATCCAGGATGTAAGACACAAGGAGGATATACCGGGAGGGGAGAAGGACCCAGAGAGCTTGTTGCTGCCACCCCTGCTTGCCCCTGGGTCCACAGAAATTCAAGTAATGAACAATTAGCTTAGCAACAACAAACGCAAGTGGCAGTACTTGCCCTGAACCTTCTCTAGTCCTCAGGAGGCTGATGCAAAGTGTACTGTGAAGAAATCAGAGAAGTCCTTGCTTTATTGGGGCTGGCCCAGGTGAAGCTTAGCTCCTTCTCTCCAGTGACCTCAATCTATATTTGTTGTCAAGTAATACATACATATGCAGTCACTGTGGTAGAGAGAAAATGTGCTTGTTAATAATGGCACTGAAATGCAAACTAGTGCTAGTGACAGAAATGAAGGGAAATGGAAAAGCCTTAAGAAAGGGATGTTTCTGAGGCAGATAATAAAATTTTTATTGGTGGGGGTGTGTGCGAGGGGGTACTATGTTGTGGTGGTGGTGACAAATTTGGAGATTCGTAGAGGTCTGGTGATGTCAAAGTTCTCGTGGATTTAAGTAAGCAAAAGTGCTAGTGGATGGAGAATTCCAGCAAACCAAATTCTAGCTAGCAGTGAGATTAAGCATGTCTGGTAAGTAACACTGTCTGTCATTGGTACAGGAATTTTTTACAAAGCCCTTGATCTTTAACTTCTCAGGCCTATATCAAACCAACATGGGCCGCCTCTTCTTCAGATTTTCTTTTTAATTATAAATTCCAACAACTTGACATGTACCTAAAGAACACCATGTACATTCATATCTAGCTATTTACATTTTACCAGATTCCTTCCTGAATTTTCTTTGTGTATGGCTACTATCAGATTCAACATGTCGTTTCATATTTTATTATTATTATTATTATTATTATTATTATTATTATTATATGGAGTCTCGCTCTGTCACCCAGGCTGGAGCGCAGTGGCGCGATCTCGGCTCACTGGAAGCTCCGCCTCCCAGGTTCATGCCATTCTCCTGCCTCAGCCTCCCGAGTAGCTGGGACTACAGGCGCCCGCCACCACACCCGGCTAATTTTTTGTGTTTTTAGTAGAGACGCGGTTTCACCGTGTTAGCCAGAATGGCCTGGATCTCCTAACCTTGTGATCCGCCCGCCTCGGCTTCCCAAAGTGCTGGGATTACAGGTGTGAGCCACCGCGCCCAGCCATATTTATTATTTATTTTTTGTTAATATTACAGCCACTCATTCCTGGGAAAGATCCAACATTTGCATACCTGTCACTGTTAGTGGCTATTCTATTTTGTTCCAAGATGATGATATATTAGATTGGTAAACTCTTTCCATGATTATATAAGCACTACTATGAACATCTTTAAATAAATTATTTTTTCCCTTTTAGGTTATTTCCTTGGGGATATTCTAGGCCAAATAATACGAACACATATTTCCAGATTGTCCTCTAGTAAGACTAAACCCAGAAACACATACTCTTGTCACATTTTTCTAGATTGCCCTCTAGGAAGACTAAACCAATTTATACTGTTTCCAGAAACACATGTTTCCTCACAGCCTTGCCAAGGGTAGCATTTTACAATTTCTATTTATTGATTTTTTTATTGTTGATAGTTTAATAAGCAGATTATGATGCCTTGAAGTTGCTTCTATTTGTACTTCTTTAATTGCTAGAGAGGTGGTACTTTTCCATGCAATGATTTCACTCCCTTTATTGTCTTATGTGTAAATTGCCTGTTCATTTTCCTTACCCACTTATGAAGCTAAATCTGAAAGCTGACCTTCTACATCTCTACCCATTTTTTATATATATTTTTTGGACAGGCAACTGTTGTGAGTGATGCTGATCCCAGACATTTTCCTCATTCTGTTGCTTAGCTTTTTATTACATTTTGTTGTACAAAGGCTTTCCCCCAACCACCAACTTTTATATATTTGAATCCATCGATCTTGTCTCTGATGATATCCTCCATTTAACAGACACAAATTTATCTTCCATCCACAGCTGGAATAAATATGCGATTCTACTGGTCCACTTTCTGTACAGTATGTGCTATGAATCTAAGTTAATTATTCTCCATGTTGATATCTAAAATTCCCAACAGTTTTTAAAGAAATAGTAATTGCTTTCCCCAGTTCAGGGTTGCTTCCAATGTGTTTTATATTCTTAAAATAGCTTGAGTCTGTTTCTAGAAGCTCTTTTTAAATTTCACTGTTTGACTTTTTTTTAACCCACTATCATGTGGTTTTGATAATTGTTGCTTTATGACAGGTTTTAAAATCTGATAGGGTAAGTCTACCATCATTAACTTTTAAAATAAATGTACTCTTTGGTATTTCTGCCCACTTACTTATTCTTCCAGATAAATTTTACTATAAATTTGACAAGTTCTATAAAGTATCCCATGGTGACTCTAATTGGAGTACATTATGTCTACACATTAAACTTAGGGATAATTGTAATCATTACTATATTTAGTCTTCCTAAATTAAGGCAAAGTATATGCTATGCATTTATTCATATTATTTCTCCCGTTAGAGTTTTATAATTTTCTTTGAATAAGTTTTGTGTGCCTGGTGTTAAATTAATACCTAAGTATTTAAATTCACTTAGTTATACTTGTGACAAATCCTTCTGAGCCCCTGAAGGTTGCATTCTTCTTAGGTAGTAAAGGCTTCCTGAAAAGTGTACTCTTCCTAATGAAATCAGATTCAACTCTGAATTACCCATATTCTTCCACTCAATCAGTACATAGGAAATCTGTACTGGGTATTTCACACTCTGCTCATGATGTGATGTGACAAAGGGAAGGAAGAGAACCCTAGGCTGAGAATGGAAAATCCTAAGTAGAGCTCTAGTTTGGTCACTTACTTGCTGTATAATCCCTGTAGTAATGGGCTCTGAAGTCAGATGCCTGTTTGACCTGGGGCAAGTTACTTTAATCTCTTTGTGAGTCAATTTCCTCAACTGCAAAACTGGGTCAATAAATAGTAATGCTCTCATGGGGTCATTATAAATAATAAATAAAATAATTCATGTGAAATGCTTACAACAGTGTCTGACACAGAATAAACACACTCAATAAATGTTAGCTATTATACCTGTTGTTGCTGCTGTTAATAGTATAATACCTTTCCTGAGTCTTGGCTTCCTCATCAGTAAAATGGGAAAAATAAGGCTTAACCTCAGTGTTGTTGTGAGGATTAACCGTGGTCATGCATATAAGAACACCCTACACATTCTAAAGTTCTGTGCAATGTGAAAAAAAGAGAAAGGGTCACAGCAGGCAATCATAGGTACAGAAAACCAAGAGAGATAATCCAGAAGATAACTTATTTTGGCTTTTAAATATATCACAGTAATGTAGCTTTTTCTCCCAGTAGATCTACTCATCATTTTTCTCCCTCCTGCTAATATTAAAATTTTTACATTCTCTTCGCAGAAAACCAAATAACAGTGGAGGAAGACGACTAAGAGTATAACTACCTGAAATTATCAATTCATTGCAGGCTTCCAGGCAAAGAGAGTGGCTTAAGAATATACATTTGATTTTTCCACCTACACCCATGATTCCAGTTGTGACAGAAATAACATAGTAAATGTTAAAATTTGTGTGTGTGGTGGTGGGGGAAGGTGTGAGGGGAAACTCTATCAGGATTTCTCCTCACAGATGTCATCTATGCCCTGGACATTTCCTAGTCCTTCTCATGTTTCCTGAGATCTTCAATTGGGACCTGCCTCTTCCATCTTCAGTGTCAATACTTCTTCCTTTTCTGCTGCGCTTTCCTTTCTGTTTTAAACTTAATTCAGTTTTCTAGATCCTGACTGAAGCTTCATTCAAACTGGTGGTTCTGAAACTTAGCTTGTGTCAGAATTGCCTGGAGGGCTTGTTAAAACAGAGATTGCTGGGCCACATCCTCACTTTCTGAATCAGTAGGTCTGAGTATAGCCTGAGAATGTGCATTTCTAACAAGTTCTCAGGTGATACGGAGGTTTCTGGGCCTGGGACCACATTTTGAGAACCACTAAATTAAACCCAATTGCTCCCTCTATCATCCTATTTCTCTCTTTACTTTTCCTAGCTAATTTATTATTTTTAAACATCTTCCTTTTTAAACATTTTTTTTTCTTTTGAGACAGAGTCTCGCTCTGTTGCCCAGGCTGGAGTGCAGTATCACAATCTTGGCTCACTGCAACGTCCGCCTCCCGGATTCAAGCAATTCTCCTGCCTCAGCCTCCTGAGTAGCTGGGATTACAGGCGCCTGCCACCATGCCCGGCTAATTTTTATAGTTTTAGTAGAGATAGGGTTTCACCATGTTGGCCAAGCTGGTCTTGAATTCCTGACCTCAAGGAATCTGCCCGCTTCAGTCTCCCAAAGTGTTGAGATTACATGAGCCACAGTGCAAGGCCCCTTTTTAAACATTTTAAAAATCACACAGTAACAATTAATCATTGTATTAAAATTAGCCAAAAGAAACTGGAACTCTCTTTTGCTGGTGGGAATGTAAAATGGTGCAGTTGCTTTAGAGAATGGGCAGTTCCTCAAAAAGTTAAACAATAAAGTTACCGCTTGGCCCAGCAATTTCACTCTTAAATATGTACCGAAGAGAATTAAAAACATAAATCTACACAGAAACTTGTACATGAATGTTCATGGCAGTAATATTCACAATAGCCAAAAAGTTAAAACAACCCAACAATCCATTAGTGGAAGGACTAGTAAACAAAATATGATGCATCCATACAATGGAATATTATTTGGAAATAAAAAGGAATGAAGTACTGATACATGGATGAACTGCTAAACATTATGCTAAGTGAAAGGAGTCAGGCATTAAAAGACCACATATTGTGTGATTTGAGTCATATGGAGTGCACAGAAAAGGAAGATCTATAAAGACAGAAAGTAGATTAGTGGTTGCTTGAGGTTGAGAGTGGGAATGGAAAGCAACGGCTAAAGGGCATGAGGGGTCTTTTTAAGGGTGATAGAAATGCTCTAAAACTAGATTGTGGTGATGATTATACATCACTGTAAATTTAGTAAAGATCATTGAATTGTACACTTAAAACAGGTAAATTTGTGATGTGTAAAGCTGCTTGCATTTCTTCTCTTAATGCTTCCCCCTTACAGACCACCATGCCATCTATTTTCTATGCCCACAGCTTTACTGAATTTGCTTTCTTGAAGGTCACTTGTAATTCCAAACTGTTAAGGACATTAACAGTCATCTGCTTATCTTCTACACTGGCAGATTTCTCCTTCTACTACGTTAGCTGCTTGACCCTTCAGTTTCCTTTGTTGATTCTTCTTCCTCATCCTGTCCCCTGGCTGGGTGCTTGACAAGCCTTGAAAGCCTCAACTTGTATCTTCCACTAACTTCAAATACAACATATCCCAATTCAAACTTAGCAGCATCTTCACCAAACCAGCTCCCCTTCTCAACTGCCCCATATATGCCAATAACTTTCTCCAAGTCACTGGGGCTCAGAGTTGTTTTTTATCTTTTTTTTTTTTTTTTTTTTTTTTTGAGACTGGGTCTTGCTCTGTCACCCAGGATGCAATGCAGTCGTGTGATCACAGCTCACTACCGCCTCGAACTCCTGGGCTCAAGTGATCCTCCCACCTCAGCCTCCTGAGCAGTAGGACTACAGGTGTGCACTATCATGCTTGGCTAAGATATATTTCCTTTTGTCTCCTCAAGTTCTAGTCACCAAGTTTTCTCTACTTTACCCTTAAAAGGTGTCACATATTTGTGAGCAAATAATCTGAACAGATAATTCACATGAGAAGCAATACAGATATTAATATATTAATTAGACACACAAAATATTCAGATATTAATATATTAATTAGACACACAAAATATTCAAACTAGAATGATCAAAGTAAGCAAATTAAAACTATAATAGGTCCCATTAAACTGTATGGCATTAGAAAAAGAAAATTTTCAATGGTGACATAATTTTGGAAAACTGGTATTCTCATATATTGCTAATGGCATGTGAAACATCTCGTGGGGAAAACAGATTGGTAAAATCTATGAAGAACCATAAGAATGTTCATATTCTTTGCACTAGTAATCCCAACTCCACATAATTGTTTTTAATGAGATAATTCAAAATGAGAAAAAAAGCTATAGTGACTCAAAATGTTTCTGCTGCATTACTTTATAATAGCAAGAAATTGGAAACAACCTATTTACCCAACAATTTGGGAATGATTAAGCAAATTCGAGCACATTAAGCTGGTGAAATATTATACAGCCACTAAAAATTATGACTTAAGGAAGCCTGCATAGCAACATGAAAAATTGTTTACCAAGTAATGCTTAGAGAGGAAAAAGAAGTAGGGCACACAAAATTACATCTACATGGTTATTATAACCATGCTTAGAAAAATCTCTATACCTACAGATAAAGCTGACAGGGAAATGAAAATAACCAGGGTGTTACGGTGGTAACAGTAAGGTTATTTTTTTCTTCTATTTTTAATTTCCTGTAATATTGTTTTCACAATAAACAAACTCCCCTCCCCCAAATATCACACATATTTATCTATTCCTTCTGCTTCATTTCTATCGCACCTCTACCTCCCCAATCCAGGGCCACATTCTGTCATGCCCAGATCACCTTCCCTAACTGGTCTCTCTTCAACCCACTTAGGCTGCAAACACTGCAAAGTTGCCTAAAGGGCCACATTTTTCATGTCACTTACCTGATAGTAACCTTTCATTGCTCCCATGTTTATGATCCTACCTAGGTTTACCTAGGCTGGTCTACCTAGGCTGGTCAAGGCCTGCCTAGGCTGGTCCAGTGCTTCACTACTCACCTTTCTTCTCTGCTGCTGCTGTTCTTCTTCCTCCTCATTACAGATAACATTTCCTGAGAGTTTATGATGTCAGGTTTTGCTCTAAATGCTTTACATATATATTAATTCATTTAGTCCTCATAACAACAAACATTTGAGATAGATACTCTTATCCCATTTTATAAATAAGGGGGGAAGGGAAAGAGAGAGCGGGAGAGAGGCAGGCAGGTAGGCACTTGCCAAAGTCACATGGTTAGTGAATAGAAGAACCTGGCTTTGAACCCAGGCAGAAGTGACTCCAAGGCCAGAACTTAACTGGTGGGGATTATTCCTCCAACACACCCTTCTTAGTTTCCTCCATGGGCCTTTCCTCCTGCAGCTACCAACCTCCAGCTGTTTTTATCCTCCAATGAACTTAAATAGTGTACAATAATAGTTACCACATACTGCCCCTTACCAGGTGCCAGGTGCTTCTTAAGCCCTGTATTTGACAGGGTTTCATCTTCTGTCAACTTGTGTGAGAAAGAAAAAGCTGGGCTTAATTCATAGCTTATCCCTTTACTAGCTGTGAGACCTTGAGTAGATTCCTTAGGCTCTCTGACTGTGATCCTTTATCTGAGTTACCAATTCTCAAACTGGATCCCAGGACCAGCTGCATCAGCATCACCCAGATGCTCTTAGAACCTATTAGAGTTACAGGTTTTGAGCTCCACTCCCCCCTTACTGAATCACTCTCAGGGCGCAGGGTGGGTCCAACTGTTTATCTGTGTTTCAATTGCACACTCAAGTTTGAGACCCACCGCCCCAGTTGTAATCATATCTACCTGACAGAGTTGTTGGGACGATAAAGCATAACATAGTACGTATAACTCGGCTTGCAGCACATAGGTTGTTTGGCAAGTGGTAATTTATTATTACTGCCATTTAGCTTTGTGTGGGTTAGTCTTCCCTGCTCGAGCTGTGGGCAGGCACTGTGCTTCCTGCTGCTCTTTTGCTCGTATTTCTCACCTTGCCCAGAAAAAGGCAGAACCTATACTAGGTTTTCAAGAAAGTCCTCTTATTTCACTGACTAATCAGTGAAAGAACCACTTCAGAGAAACACTGTAATGTAGTATAGTGTCCCTGAAGCTAGACCACCTGGGTCTAGTCAACTGATTAGCTGTGGGACTTTAGGCAAATGAATGTATCTCTGTGTGTGTCTCAATTTCTTCTCTCTGTCAAACGGAAAGACTAATATTACCAACTCCATAAGGTCATAGTGACAAATACATACTTGTAAAATGATTTGAATGGGGTCTAGAATAGAGCACTATGTTCAAGAAACGTTACCTAGCATTATTACTTTTGTGTCATTTCACCCATTGAATGGTGGAGGAGGTTCCATTTCTTCATTTGGCAAGCAAATGACAAATACCTCTTGAACAACTTCTCTGTATCAGGCACTGCGCTGGGTACAGAGAATAAAGCTATGACCAAGGTATGGTGTCCTCTCTCAAGGGTCTCAGTCTAATAGAGGAAACTTGCACATTCCAAAATGTCCTAGCAATCAGTTTGGTCTGTACCCACCTATCTAGGAGTGCAGGGGGCGGGGGGACAGGCTGAATTATATCGATGGCATCAAGCCCTTAGTCTAGACACCAGGCCCCAGTTTCCTCAAAGGAAACTAAGCAAACCAAAGACCTTAGCAATTTCTATAGAAGCTCCAGAGGCACCAACTCACCCCAACTCCCTGAGCACTCACTTACCTCCCTGACTGGCTGGTCTTCCTGTTTCCTGTTATTGGATTCCACTTGTCCCCAGGAAATTCCTGTAAAGCAAAATCCTGATAAGTTAGAAAGCTTTGAGCAGCCAGGTATCTAGATGACCTAAAAAATGTGAAGAGGTCAGGAGCTGGTGTCTGGCCTAGCCCCCCAGCTTGTTCCTTCTACTCTGCTATGCAGGCTGATAAACGTGTACCTGGAGTGGCTGCCTTTCTGTCGGGAGGCTTGCTAAACTGCCACAGGCATGCAGAGACTAAGGGAGCACTTAGTGACCCGGACACCGTGGTCTAGAAATGCTGTTTCCCTCTTTCTCCACTCCCCTCCCAAACCACATTAAAAACCAGTTTAGTATGTTTGCTGTTTGCCCTGGCTCTTGCCTGCATGGAGGGATGGAGTTCTTTTTGTTTGTTCTGCTGGGTGAACCTGCTCATTCCTCCTGCCTCTTCCAACATAGAAAGCATCTTCTTGGGAGCCCTGGTACTTGAGGGGGCTTTGAGGGCAGAAGCTCCTGCTGCAGCAACCCTCTCCCCAGGTGAGGCAGAGGGATAGCAGGTATGTCGGCACGCCTCCAACTGCAGTGGCTCCTCCTTCTCTGCCCACATCTGCTGGCAGGGGATGAGGTGGGCCCATCTCTGGGGAATATGAGTGCAGGGTGCCACAGTCCCTACATTACAAGAGTAGACTCTCTACCCTGGGCATTTTTTCCTTAAGGGCCATGTCCAAGCAACTCTTTTTTTTTCTAGACCAAGCCATATGTGCCATTTGTAAAACCGTCCCTGCCTTCCTGTTTTAGCTCCAAACTGAATGCAAATTAGCCTTTCAGATTCTCTCTGACTTTGTATCCAACACTCCGTACCTAGAGACTCAGAGTTTAGCTCAATGGGAATGCATACTTTTTCCTAAAATTCACCGATCTTCCAAATTCCATCTTTCTCCAATGCTGCTATTATTAGCCCCATTCAAAATGTTATTACCTTTGCCCCAGTAGGTCTCCCTACTAGAAGTAAGACACCTGGTGAAGCAGAATAAACAGATCCTTGGTGCAGTCATACTGGCTAAGACACTTAATAGTGGTGTTATTTGAGGTTATTCATATTACCTCCCTGAACCTCACCTCAGTTTCCTATCTGGTGACCAGTAGTGATGATAAATAAGATATGCAGACAGAACTCCTAGCACATTGTTTGGCACATAAGAGGCTCTGGATGTTAGCAGCAATGGAAAAGTTGAGGTTTATTTCTTGGCTTCAGCATTTAAAGGACCAGAGCAGTCCCTGCCTATATCTGGCATGTCAGAACAGCTCTAACCACTTGTACTTTAGACTCTGCCTCGATGCCCTTGTGAGATGTTCCTGCCTGCAAAGACACCATTACTTGTTCAACCACAGTGGGGGCCAGGATTTCCTGTCCATGCCCTGTCTAGCCCTGTGGACATGCTCAGTAAATCGCAGTGGCCAAACCAAACAGAGTCCTGCACCAACTCCCAACCACGTTCCGAGGTTCACAGTATTACTCTACTTTTTTTTTCCTAGGCCACATAAGTTCCTGGTACATTGCTTGCATCCTTTGAACCAAGGAGGCAGTTATCCCCACGGCTTGCTGCAAATGGAGATTGCGATGGGAACTTGCTGCCCCAGTGGAATTGATACTGCTAGAGGGCACCCTGCCACACTAGACAGGGCCTGGGCTTTTCAATCAGCTTATGGAGAGGCAGTGTAGCACAATCAGGAGCTTGGCCTCTGGAGCTTGATAGCATGGATTCCAATTGCACACCTGCCTTTCACTTGCAGCCTCAGGCAAGCCACTCAACTTCTCTTTACCTCAGTTTCCCCAACTATATCATAGTATAATCACGATAATAATATTGCTTGAGAACTCAATGACTTGATACATGTAAAGCACCTAGAATAGTACCTGGTGCCCAGTAGACACTCAGATGCTAGTTACTGTCATGTTACTCAAATTCTGGCTCTGCCACTTGCTAAATGTGTGACCTCTCTGAGCCTTGGCTTTCTCAGCTTACTCAGTTGTAAAGTGGGAGATTCTATTATAACTTATCTCATACAATTGGTAGGTGAAATAATTTGACGATGAATGCAAAACAAGCTGGCATGAAGTATGAAGGATGTGAGTGCATGCTGATTTCAGTCTTCACAGCACTGAACAGGAGCCAATTAGCTCACTAACCTCATCCAGGGGCATTAGGAGCAGGATCTCAGCCCTACTTCAGATAGCTACCACCACAAGTACCTTAGTCATCAGAGCTAGAGCATCTTAACCCATGCTGCAAGTTTTTCTCATTTCTTGAGGGGGTGGAGTGGGAGTGGAAGGTTCAGATGACAGGGGCAGAAATGGGCATGTGTTGTCTCCTAGGCAGCTATCCACATGTCTGAATGCCTAGTTTCTAAGCAGACCTGCTTAGCTGGTCTAACAAGCATTAGGAACCCAAAGTATCCCTCCCTCAGAGTACAAAAAATAGAGGCATGGTATAAGCACAGCCTCATCTGCATGCATTACTGCTGCCAATTGCTGCAACCTGCAAATCGTACCTCCTTTTCTTATAGAGTTGCTGGTCCTGGGCTGACATCACTGCAGCCGTCATCTCCTCACTTCCCCCACCCCACTCACCCCCAATCTCAGCCCACTTTTTCTACTGTCTATCTGTGAGTCCTTCTTCCAGCAAAAGTCTCTCAAGCTAAGCCAAAATGTCCCTTTAAGGGATGATAACTCACTTATAAGATGATTACAATCTGGCAGTCACTGCTGTGAGTCTTACACGTGTTACATCACTTAATCCCCAGAACCAACTTATGAAGTAGGTGTTGTTACTACCCCCATGCTTTTAGATGGGAAAGCTTAGGCATTGTAAGTTCGGGGGAAGAAATTCAAAACCAGGCAGTCTGGTGCCCTTAAAACCATTATTTTATATTTCCTCTCCTCTTTTTTTCAACATTATGAATATATTCAGACATAAAAAATGTTGAAAGAAGTTCACAGTGATCACCCATATACCCAGCACCTACATTCCACAATTAACATTTTGATATATTTGCCTTATCATATATCTATTTACCCCTCTATCCATCTACCAATCCATCTTAAATTCTTGGTGCATTTTAAAGTAAGTTGAAAACAACTATATCCTCATAAATTTTAAAATGTAAATGAAATGGACAAATTTCTTGAAAGACACAAACTACTAAAGCTTACTCAAGAAGAAATAGATGACCTAAATGTCCCCATATCTAATAAAGAAATTGAATTTGTAGTTAAAAAGCTTTCTACCAAAAAACTTCCAGGCCCAGATGGCTTCAATGATGAATTCAAGCAAACCTTTAAGGAAGACATTTTTATACAAACTCCTCCTGAATAAAAGAGAAGGGAATACATCCCAACTCATTTTTTAAGGCTAGCATTACCTTGATACAAACAAACAAACAAACAGAAAAAGATGTTATAATAAAACCATAGACTAAAATCCTTGATAAACGTAAAGGCAAAATCCTCAACAAAATATTAGCAAATCTAGTAACATATAAAAGGATAACACATCATGACCAAGTGGGATTTATCCTGGCAATGCTAGGCTTCTATTTATTTTAAAAATCAATCAGTGTCATTCCCCATATCAGTAGACTAAAAGAGAAAAACTATATGATCATCTCAACAGATACAGAAAAAGCATTTGAAAAAAATACAACATCCACTTCTGATGAAAACGCTCAGCAAATTAAGAATAAAAGAGATGTTCCTCAATTAAAGGGCACCTACACAAAAATCCTACAGCTAACATCAAACTTTATAGTGAAAGATTAAGAAAAAAGCAACAACGTCCACTCATACCATTTCCTCCAAACATTGTATTGAAGGTGAGACAGTGCAATAAGGCTCTTCTCTCTCCCAGAAAAGGGCATGTACAGGAGAAAGGAAGATACAAAATTCTTTTTGCAGATGGCATGATTGTGTATGTAGAAAATGTTTTATAATCCACCAAAAAGCTATTAGAACTAATAAGTGAGTTTGGCAAGGTTGCAGGATACAATGTCAATATACAAAATTCAATTATATTTCTATACAGTGGTAATCAAGAATTTCAACTTGACATTAAGAAAATAATACTCTTTATAATGTCATCTAAAAACATAAAATCTAAGGGACAAATATCCCTGGTGGTTGAGTGGCTAGGATTCGGTGCTTTCATAAAATCTCAGGGTCAAATATAACAAAATATGTACAAGATTTGTATGCTGAAAACATAAAATAAGTTGAATACAGCAGCAGTATACTTCAAAAACACTTCAGCATACATATTAAATAAAGTTTGATATTTGTTTACAACATTTTTAGGCAAAATTTACTTCCAGTGAAATGCACAAATACTAAGTGCATTGGCTGCCTAGGAGCCTTGCTATACATTTGTTGAGTTCTAACAGGTACATATGTTTAACTCAAACTCTTACCAAGATACAGAACATTGTCACCACCCCACAAATTCCCTCATGCCCTTTTCCAGTCAATCTTTGCGCCACCTCCCATTGGCAAGCAGTGTTCGGATTTTTTTCCCCCCATAGAATAGCTGTTTTAGAATTTCATGTAAAAGGAATTGTAGAGTTCATAGTCTTTTGTGTAAGGCTCTTTTCACTCTTGAAGTTCCTTTTAACCAAGGATATATACTGAGCAAATTCAGATACTAAGTCATTTCAAAAGTGTCTGTGTATGCAACAGCTGAACACAGGAATTAACTTCTGGTTTGAATGCACTGGCCAAAAGATGGCATCAGGGATGCCATGGGGAAGTAATTTGGCAGTGAGTGGGCAAGGACCTAGGGAGTCCTCCCAGAAGTAGCCTGGAGGATAGTGGTGGCTTGTGTTATGGTGATAGGTCATAACTGGGATATCAGAGCAGCCAGTTTAGACCTGGGTCTCCAACAGAGACAGGATGGAGAAAGGGGAAAGGATTTGTCTTTTTAAAAACCCAACTAGTCAGATCTCTGAAAGCAAAGCCTGGGGATATTTGCAAATTTTGCATCTCTAAATACTTCTGAAGCAGAAAATGGGAGGCAGTAAGTGATATTTGTATCATGCACTGGGCCTAGAACTCCATAAACACAATCTCATTTGACTCTCACAACTGATCCATGAGGCAGCCATGGTATTCCTCTATTTTAGAGATGAGGTAGTGAGACTCTTCTTAATACTGGCTATTTTATGAGGGAAAATTATTTTTTCCCTTTAGAATCACATACTTCAAATTTGTGTGGTTGAATGACTTGCTTTGGGTCACTCAGATATCAGTTTTATAGTCAGGATATAAATCTCGGTTGTGTCCATTTTATGAAGCAAAAGTTACTTTTATCTAACTCTAAAGATGAGACAACTGCAATTTTGGTGGCTGAGTATCTTGTTCATGGTTACTAAGCTAACAACTACTGGAGCCAGTGCTGTACAGTTTCAAGGAATTATAATTGTTATATTTTTAAATGATTTATCTAGCTTTCTCCTCGCAAAGAGAATGATGAAAGTTACCCACCCAAGAACCAAGTCCTCACCTGCACTGTCGGCTTCCTGGGTTTCCAAGTGTTGCCAGGTGCCAAGCTGCTGTCCTCGAGGGTACTGTGCTGAGGATTATGATAGCAAACTGAACACCGAATGCACTGGTGGTGGTGGCACCGGCAGTTGTAGCAATTTGGCATCATATTTCTCTTTAGCAAGGCAGGGCAGATTTCCCCAGAACAATAAATGCAAGGATCATGGACTAGAGCTCCCTGAACGCTGCAGGAGTAAGAGCAGGTCCTGTGGTAATCAAAATCACCACAGTGTAGTGGCTTACAACACATGGAATTTTCTAGACCTCTACTTGCAAAACATTCTGAGTAAGTGGGAGTTTCTGACTGAAGGGGTGACATGGAATGATATGATTGGTCTGTGGCATGATATGGTTGGTCTGCAGAATGATATGATTGGTCCATGGGATGGCGCCTCAATTCCCTATAGTTGGAGCTCACTGGCTGGAAGTTTTGGTCTATAGGTTTTGGTCTCTGGGTAAAAGTCTTGTTGCTATGAGTGGTTAAACCTGGCAAATGAGATGTAGATAAGGATTTGCTACTCTCTTCAAAGAACTTTCTTCTGTCTGCGAAAGGCAAGAGGACGGCATCCTCCCCAGCTTGAGCAGTAGAAGCCTTCAATTCCTTGTTGTCACCTGGGTTGGAAGGGCCTTCCATGGCTACTGCCACAAGTGGCTGTGAATTATGCTCTCGAGACCATCTCCAATGACCTCCATGGACTCCACAGTGAGCATGTGCTTTCTCAGGGTCTGAGGAGGATGGGTCGGGTGCTTTCCACCAGGTGTTCAGGACCAAAGAGGACTGGCCAAGCCTCTGGCCAGGGCTTATTCGTCCCTCTAAGCCTGTCCTAGATTCATGGCTCTCAGGGGCTTGGCTGAGGCACTCAGAAGACCTAGCTCTGAGCATCATGCTTTTGTTGAAGAGCTTGTCTCTGGGGCTAGGAGGTTTTTTACATGAAGATAGAAGAGATGTGTTAGAGGCAGTGAGTGGAGGACTTTCTGGGGGCTCCTGGGTCTCTTCCACTGGCTCCTTAGTGTCACACAGCTGTGACAAGGGACCCTTGCTTTTCTGGAGCTGGGCCTTCCTCCTCTGAATTTCATTACGCAGATTGGTAGCAAAACGCTCACTCTTCCGCCGGTTTTGGATTGAGCGGCCCCGGGTCCCTCCACTTCGCCTACCACCCATCCGGCTGCACTCCTTGTGCTCACTGTCCCCTTCTTCACCTGCCTCTGTGCCACCAGCTACTTTAGTGGTTGAAGAACAGTCTCTGGCTTTTTGAACAAGGGAGCCAGAGGCAGAGGGTTGCTGGTTGGCCAATTCATTGCCTGCTCTGCTTGTTCTGTTTGGGTCCAGTAAACCTTTTTCTGAGGGGTGTCCATCAGCCTCTCCATGTGGGGGACTGCTTTGGCTCTGGTGTCCCAAAACCAAAGACCTGTCATCCATTTGTCTGGTCTTTCTTTCTTTGCTGGACTGGTCATGGGTTCCTCCTGCAGGGGGACATGGACTTTTCTTCCCTTTGTGGCTGCTGTGCAAAGGGGACAGAGTCCACTGCTGCCCATCCTGTCCGGGTGGAAGCTCCATCCCTTTGCTGCCCCTGGTATCAAGGTGCACGTGCTGCAGGTGGGATGCCAGCAGCTGTTCAGGGGCACTATGGCGATGCCCTGTGGGTCCTATGAGATGTGGAGGTCTGCCAAAAGAAGCCTTAGCTAGCTCTGCGGAAGCCTCATTGAGTGGGTTGGAATCCGTGCTGGAAGCTTTGTCACAGGCTTTTGGGGATCCAACAGCTTTGGTTGAGGCCTGCATCAGTAGATGCTCAGAGCCCTGCTGGCTGGATTCAGGAGGCTGACTGAACTCACAGTTCTGATGGCCCTCACTTGTCACTTGGTCATGCTCACTGAGGCAACAGAACCTATTAGGGTTCCTTGCGGGTAGCACAGTCTCTAAGCTCAGTTTCTCCTTCTGTGGCAAGGGGACCACAGGCTCAGATGCCCTGCGCTGCTCTCCATTGAGGAGTTGGGCTCTGGAGGCCTGAAGGCTGTCCCGCCTCACTGGAGGTTGTGGTGGGCCCCTGACTGCCTTGGCAGGCCCTGACTGGTGTCCCTCCTGTGGACGGGATGACATCTGAGAGCTGGGGGTCAGGTGGCCCCCATTGGTGCGCCGACTACCTCCTGAGGTCTCAGCCACATTAGGCCGGCAATTGGGGGCCTTAGTTGGCCCTGGGCCTTGCATGATGCAGTCTGTAGAGGCTGCCTCCTCTGGCCTGAGGGAAAGGGCACAGTCAGAAGCATTTGAGCTGGCCGAGAAGGAGCTGTAGGCAGAGTCACGCTGGTTAGGGTACATGTTCTGGTCAATAGGCAACAGATGGCTCTCATAGGTGGCTTGGCCTGGTTGCTCCAGGCTCTCCATGCTGCCAATGGAGCTGCTTTTCTCGGTGCTGCAATGCCGGGAGAGTGGACACCACTGCACACACACGTCACTGTAAGACACAGGGCATACTGGTTAGTTAGCGAAGTCACCAGATCACTTTCCCTTCATGGCCAGCCCTACCATAGGAGAGGGCAGGCCAGCCCAGAGGTACCCATGCCACAAATGAGAGGAGGGTAAGGCCGGGCGCGGTGGCTCACACCTGTAATCCCAGCACTTTGGGAGGCCGAGGCGGGCGGATCACAAGGTCAGGAGATCGAGACCACAGTGAAACCCCGTCTCTACTAAAAATACAAAAAATTAGCCGGGCGCGGTTGTGGGCGCCTGTAGTCCCAGCTACTCGGGAGGCTGAGGCAGGAGAATGGCGTGAACCCGGGAGGCGGAGCTTGCAGTGAGCCGAGATCGCGCCACTGCACTCCAGCCTGGGCTGGGCGACAGAGCGAGACTCCGTCTCAAAAAAAAAAAAAAAAAAAAAGAGAGGAGGGTAGGCCAAAAAAAGGGAAGAAAGGGAAACAGGGAAGAAGATGGACATTGGGGTGCCTCAGGGGCTTAGTAAAATGGGACACAAGATGATATATGGAAAAAAGATGGGCAAACACCCCAAAGACTAAAAATGGGAGAACTCTATGGGGGTTATCCTCTATTTCTTTGACATTACCAAGTCTGAAATTGCTTCTAGGCTGTCCCTGTCCCTAGGGAGTCAGCATGTGGCTCCCTGCCAAAAGAGACAATCACAGAATATCAGCATTCGAGAGGTGCCCTAAAGGGCTGATTCAATTGTAGCCAGACCATTTTGTAAATAAATCAGCGATTCTCAAACTTGAGCATGTGCATTAGAATCACATGGAGGGCTTGTTAAAACACGGGTCACTAGTCCTCATCCTAGAGCTTTAGGTCTCGGTGAATCCTGAGAATTTGTACTTCCAACAACTTCCCAGGTGCTGCTGGTGCCGCTTGCTCATCCAGCAATCACACTTTTGAGAACCACTGGTGTAAAGCAAGCCCAGCAAAGGGAAGTGATTTTGAGGTGGTGATTTACTCAAGAACACCCAGCTCTAACTACTGGCACAGACAGGGCTGTAATTCAGGTGTTCCCCTATTCTTTTCTTGATAATAGCAATCCTGACTATTTACTGAGGACCTACAATGTGCCGGACACTTTACAAGGTTTCATTCCAAGCTGAAGAGGACAGATCTTTTTTTTTTTTTTTCTTTTCCAACCTTTATTTTAGATTCTGGGGGTACACGTACAGGTTTGTTACAAAGGTATATCACATGATGCTGAGGTGTGGAGTACAATTGAACTCATCACCTGGGAAGTGAGCAGAGTATCCAATAGGTAGTTTTTCCGACCCTTGTCCCACTTCCTTTCTCCCAGCTTTTGTAGTCCCCAGTGTCTATTGTTCCCATCTTTATGGGACAGATTATTATCTACACTTTACAATGGAAGAAACTTAAGCTTAGAGAGGTAAAGTAAACTGACAAACACTACGCTGCTAAAGAAGCACAGCTGGAATTTGAATCAGGCCTGAGTCCAGTGTCTTAGCACTACTGCCATATGGCCTTTTAAATAGGAATAATAGTAATAGCTATATCAGAGGGTTGATGTGTAGATGAAAGCAGATAGTAAATGTAAAGTCCTTACCACAGCCCAGGTACCTACCAAGGGTTCAATACATAGCAGCTGCTACTCTCTTGATTATTAGCTTTTGTCATCAGGATCCTCTCTAATACTAGTATTGATAGTATAGGGACCTCTGCCCACCCATGCCTCCCCCAACTCCCACAGCAAAGCCAAACCTGGAAGACCAAGGGAATGGCTAGGATCAGATGCAATCTTCAATTTTAAGTACCATTTCCCACACACAAAGCCAAACTGAGCCAAGTCATGCCAGTAACTCCCTTTGACTAGAACCCCAGAGGTTGCAGGCTGCTCTCAGAAAGGCCATAGTCTAGAAAGCCAGAGTTGAACTGTGGCAGCAGCCCATGAGACCCTCAGGTCAGCTTCTGCTCATTCTTGCTCCCTGCCTTGCCCCTTAGCCAGTCGGCTCACTTGTTCTCTGGGCAAGGAATCCATCAATTTCTTGTTGGCAAGGGAACCTGCTACCCACTCCACCACTATTCTTGCTGAAAAAAACAAAAACAAAAACAAATCCTCACTCAAACAGGAGCCAAGCTCAAGAATGTCAAAGTGTATTTCTGCATATTCTTCCACAACAAAACTGCCTCTGCCCTGAGCCCTTGGTTTCCAAATAAAGTGACCAAATTGGGGTAAACTCAACCCTTAGTTTCTCTGAACCTCCAACAGAAATCTCTTCTTGGAGGGAAGATCTTGTGGAAGGGAAAAGGCAGTGAAGGGCAGCACCTTTGCTGGCTCTCAGCCTAAAGAAAACGTTGTCTGCCTCTTGGGCAACTGTTTCAACAATGGTTATTCAGGGAGGTCCCTATTTTGAAGACTTTGGCTATGTGACAGAGGTAATAAAGACCAGATAAGGGCACCAGTGAGTCACCATTGATAGAGAAGAGGCCAGAACTGAGCCCTGGGGTCCTCCTATATTAAGAGACAGGAGAATGAAAGGAATTAGGAAAAGAGATACGGAGAAAGAACAGCTAGTGAATTAGGATGAAAAGCAGGACAGTGTGGTGTCTTGTAAGCCCAATGAGGTATTTCAAGGAAACATTGTCCAGAAGGAAAGGGACTAGCCCAAAATCACAGCGAGTTAGCAAGAGACTGGGACTTGAACTCAGGTACTCTGGACTCCCACTTGTTTTTCCGTTATAGTACTTGAGGCTCTAACATCCAATAGGGACTACAGCAGAGGAGGAGGAGTGTCCAAGTTGTCTACCCTCCAGCCTGTCTTGAGGGGAGAGCTCTAGACTCACCTTGTGTTGCAGCCAGAATGCCAGGACAAGCTGAAGGCTTCGGAAGGGAAATGCATGGTGGTGGCTGCTTCAGGGCATCCCTCCAGCAGCTTGGCCACATGCCATGAGTGCGGCCTACTGACAGGGGCGTTCCTCCTACAGCAAGAATGGGACAGGAAGTGGGCTTAAGGAACCAGAGCTGAAATCACTTCCCAGGCAGCTTCCGCCCCACCCCCTCTTTTCCTTCAGTAAAGTAGAACATCTTGCAAGGAACTGGTGTGGGAATCTTAGTGGCTCTCCTGAGCACCTTCTTCTCAAATCTTCTTCATTCTAGAGATATGGAATGTCAGCTTAATAGGGCTGCTTTGTTCACAACAGTATCCTGAGCATGTATCACAGTGCTGGACACATAGTAGGTGTTCAATAAATATTTGTGGAATAAATGAGTGCTGCTGCCCAATGAACAGTGAGCACATCCTCACTTCTCTTTGAGAAAGAAAATCAATCTGGTCAATCTTCCCATTTTTTCTCTGAGAAAGGAATGGGCAAGTGATTGAAAAGTTTGAACAGGTCAAAACTGGGTTGTCAATTCTCCAATTTTTAGCCATTCATTGAATAAGCATTTGTTGTATGTTTACTGTGTGTCCTCTATGGGTAACTCTGGGATTACAGAGATGAATCCAATACAGTCTTTGCCCTCGAGAGTTTACAGATTAATGGGAGAGACAGAGCTGGTTCAAACAAAGCATGGGATAGGTAGTGACAGAGTGAAAGATAAGATGGGTACAGAGGTGAGACACCTGAGTTGGTAGGTAAAGTGGTGGCAGGAAGTCCCAACTCCTGTGAGGGAAGATAGAACAAAGTGGCAAATGGCACCATGTTACGCTGACAGAGAAGACTGACTGCTCAGCAGGTCAGGAGTATATAAAGAGAAATAGGTCTAACGCCACGGCCCTGAATGCAGCCACAACTTTTGCACTGACTGCCACATACAGGACCCATCCCTGTCCCCTGGCGTACTTTGCATGAGCAGTTGCCACCCTTGCAAGTGGGGAAGAGTTCTGTGGTGGAGTACATGTGGGGCATGGATAATGCCAGGAGATAAAAAGGTGATTGATGGGAGGGAGAATGACAGAAGGAGGGAGAGTAGAGAGAGAATGGAGAGAGATGGTGGAAGGGCCAGGCAAATGATAGAGATAAGAGGGAAAGATGACAGAGGGGAAAATAAATGACAGAAAAAGAGAAAACTCTGAGAAAGATTGTAGAGAAATACATAGTAGAGAGAAATGGATGAGAGAGAGAAAGAGATGAATGGCAGAGTACAAGAAACATGATAAATAAGTAGATGATACAGAAGTAAATAGATAAATTATTTTTTCATTGATTTATTCATATTTACTGTGCCAGGGTCCAGACTAGGCACTGGTAGTACAGGGTTGAATAGGATAAGGGCCCCTGCCTTCAACAAGCTTGCTATATCGTGAGATAAAGCAGCTCTCCATCTCCCAGGAGCATTCATGATCACATTCAAGCTGGAAGATTCCATCCTAGCTGGAAATGCCCTTCACCCCAGCAGAAGCACAGAAGATCTCAGTAGTACAAGGCTCTAGAGGGCTAAGGCCTAAAAGGATAGTCCTCGGAAGAATGGCCTTGCTGGGGAAAACAAGGATTGAGTGGTAATAGGCCAGACATAGACCAGGAAGTATAGGAGGAAGGACAGGGGAAGCTGTTTGTCAAAGGCCAGGAAGCAGAGCCACAGGTCAGCAACAGTGGCTAAGATTTAAGCGGAGGAAAGCCAGGTGAAGCCCCTAGCTTTGTAATCACATTGTTCTACTATTGATTTCAGAGTGCCCAGAGGGGAGGCTGAAGGCACAAGGAGACCTTGGGGGCTATGCTTGCTCTGGAGTCCTACACACAAAGCCACACTGCCAGGAAATCTCTCCAGCTGCTCCTACCAGGTAGTTATCTGGTCAACAACTATTTATCAAGCATCTACCAGTAGTAGTACTATGTACCATGGGTATCTACTATGTCCTGCGTTTTTAGGCACTGATGATATAGTGGAAAACAGGATATCTTTCCTATTTCAAGCCTTTTACCATATTTAGGATTCTTGAGTTCTGAGTTTAAAGTGCGGGCAGTCAGCCTTGGTGCCACCTTCTCCCTAACCATCCAATCCCACACTGAATTCCATTGAGTCTTTTGTTATGATGTTTCTCTGGCCCTGGTTTGCACTCTCTCTCTCTCTCTCTCTCTCTCTCTCTCTCTCTCTCTCTCTCTCCCCTGCCCCCCACGTCCATTTTCACTGTTGCCATTAGACAGAACCACAGCTCTTCTCCCAGAACCCACCACCAGCAGCTCCTGTTCTAGTCCAGGCCCTTTATGCCCCAAATACTGCAGGAGTCTGCCAGCCTATCTCCGTTGTTCTACCTCCAGTCACCACTTATAGGTCATATCACGTTAAACACCAACTGAATTGGGGTACTTTCCTATTCAAGAATCTTCACTGGCTCCCTATTTCTTACTCTGTCCCACATCAAACATAAACTAGATCAGAGTTTCAAAGTCTTCAATAAGGTACCTTTACCCATCAGCTCAATCTCTCGTGTCTCTGCTCCAATCACACCCTGCAACCAGCTCTGTCCCTTTCTGATTCTGTGCCTTTGCTGTTGATATTCCTGTCGATCTAACACAGGCTCTGGGGCCAGACCACCTTTGTTTGAATCCCAGCTCTGCCACTCCTTAGCTCTGTTGCTTTAGATGGTGACTTCACTTCTCAGAGCCCTAATTTTCATGGCAGTAAAATGGGGACAATAGTACCAAATGGGGTTGTTGAAAGATCAAATGAGACAATGCAAGTGCTTTGAATCAGGCCTGGCAAGGCCTCGACCAATCATAGTTATGACTATGACTGTTCCCTCTGCCAGGAATGCCCCCTTTCCTTTTGTTAACCTAAAACCTACCTGTTCTTCAAGGTACTGCTCAAGTACCATCTCCTCCAGGAAGCTTGTTCTGGGTAATCTAGCCCTCACATTGGGTCTATAATAATATGATAGCTGATATTGCCCATCATCATTTCATGCGTGTCAGTCTCATCTCACTAACCATGCCAAGCCAGTAGGCAATGAGTGAAAAATGAGTGAGACAGATGTAGGTTCAAATCCCCTCTGTCACTTTAGATGTGTGTATCTGTAAGTCGCTTAACCCATCTGAACTTTAGTTTTCTTATCTGAGAAAGGAAACAATTCCTATCTGGCTAGGTGACTGTGGGGATTAGAGGTAGTATTCTCAAAGCATCTGGGACACAACCTGATGCACAGCCAGTGGTCAGTAAATAGCAGCTACTATAATAACGGTTATTAGCTCAGACTTGTACTTTTTGATGGTTCAAGAGTACCCACACCTAGGGTACCATCCACTTGCCACACTGTGAAACATACCTTACAAAGACTCTTACTCTTTTTTTTTTTTTTTTTTTTTTTTTTGACGAGTCTCATTCTTGTCGCCAAGCCTGGAGTGCAATGGCACGATCTCGGCTGACTGCAACCTCCACCTCCCTGGTTCAAGCAATTCTCCTGCCTCAGCCTCCTGAGTAGCTAGGATTACAGGCAAGCGCCACCATGCCCGGCTAATTTTGTATTTTTAGTAGAGACAGGGTTTCACCAGGTTGGCCAGGTTTGTCTCGAACTCCTGACCTCACGTGATCCACCCACTTCAGCCTCCCAAAGTGCTGGGATTACAGGCATGAGCCGCCATGCCTGGTTGACCCCTTACTCTTTCTAGGGTTTCTCCAGGAGTAGGAAATAATCCCAAAGTAGACAGAAGCGGGAAGTGGGGGCTTTTGGGGCACAGAGAAAACTAAAGGCTAGAAGAACAAAAATCCAAACAGAGGGAGCTGGAGCCAGACCTACAGCCTTCTAACCCTAGTTTGGGACAGGAGAATAAACTGTCTATATGTTCTACTATTTGGCCTATTATTAGTCCTGAATAGCCCTAGACTTGGTCAGTGCACACTTGCATTCAAACTGTAGTTGTGTTGCCACGGGCAAGTCACTTCTGTGAGTTGAAGATTTTTTATCTGCAAAATGGGGAAGATCACCATCTGTTTTTCATGAGTTATGTTTTGGATTAAATGCAGTCCCATGTGTGAAATCAATCAGCATAGTGCCTGACATACGGCATAAACTTAAAGAAAACACACAGCAAGGACCACTTATTGAACACTTAAGATGTGCCAGGCACTAAGCACTTCACATGCATTAACTGATTTAATCATCTCTCTAACCTTATGTGAAACAGTTATTATTATTGTTATTATTATTAAGACAGGGCCTCTCTGGCTCTGTTGCCCAGGGTGGAGTGCAATGGCACAATCATAGCTCACTGCAACCTCAAACTCCTGGGCATAAGTTATCCTTCTGTCTCAGCCTCCTGAGTAGCTAGGACTACAGGCTACAGGTACATGCTGCTGTGTCTGGCTAATTTTTTTGGGGTTTTTTTTTGTAGAGATGGGGTTTTCACCATGTTGGCCAGGCTGGTCTTGAACTCCTGGCCTCAAGCAATCTTCCTGCCTGAGCCTCCCAAAGTGCTGGGATTACAGGCATGAGCCACCATGTCCAGCGGGTAAAAGTTATTATTATCCCCACTTTACAAATGGAGAACAAGAGACGCATAAAGCTTAAGTGATTTGCCAAGAGCACATAGCTAATAACCAGCAGAATTGGGAATGAAACTCAGATCCTCCAGTTTCTTCCTAGGAGACCACATGACCCCTCCTCTCCAAGGAAGAGTCTGTCTGAAAAAGCCTGTATTCCTGAGGTTTCCCATAGCAATTCCCTCAAGAAGCACTCAGAAAAGGGAGGTCTCATTAGTCCTAGAGCTGAAACCATTCCTTCCATAGGCAGTGGAGAGGGAGAGGAGGAGAAACAAACAGAAAAGTAAGAAAATGCCTATGACCAACCATGCAGCTCTAGGCCAAGATGTGAAGGCAATGACCCCAGTGCTTGCCCTTTCTCCTAAGGCTGGCTCAGGCACTATCAATAAGCACACACCTCATCCCATCCTTCATTACTCCAAAATGCTTTTCTTAGGAAGAAAAAGAAAGAAATATTGAAGGAAGAAAGCAAGAGGGGGAAGAGTGGCAGCAGCCATGGCTACTGGCTGTACCTACCATGGAAGTTGCCCAGGGTGGAGAGATGGCTTGGGAGAGAGCGGGGTATCCGGCTAGCTCAGACTCTCGTTGACAAACCCTCCAGCCAGCGTCCTCCCTTAGCTGGGACCCATCTGCCCTCCAGTTAAGACCTTCTGGGGCGAGGGACCATCAGCCCAAGATGCTGAGTGTGATCCAAGGGGCTCAGGCACAGTCAGATTCCAGTTCTAAGAACAGGAAGGAGTAGTACTGAAGGCAAGGTATGACCATCAGCCTGGGTGGACCTAGATATGGCCACAGCCTTAGGGAATGAAAGCCAGTGTCAAGAGCTGGATAGGAGTGAAGACACTGCTCTAGGAACCAGCCACCCTGGTGGCAAAGGGAAGGACGAAAGGCACTTCCAGCAGCATAAACAGCCCCCCTGCTCCCTACTCCAACCTCCTCTGTGCCCTGGCCCACCCCCTTGGCAGCTCAGAGGCCAATAAGGAAGCTGGGCCCCCAGCCACTGCTAGAACTCAGGAAAGGAGCAAGGAAATGATGTTTGGGAAAGATAAAGCGGGTGTCTAAAAAGAATTTTTAAAAATACACGTAAGTGAGAGAGAAAAATACCCCAGACACATACTCTTAAAAGAATTCCTGTGCTTCCTGGACTGAGTTGACCCCACCCAGCCATCTCTGCAGGTCCTCTGGGCCCCAGAAAAGTACAGATAAGCCAGGACCAGCAGCCTCCAGGTCCAGAGGAGTAGCACTCCAGCTGATTTTATATAGCTGGGGGCAAGTGACTGAGAGATTTTCCAAGGTGAAGGTCCTGGTAAGATACGAAGGCTCACAAACATTTTGGGATGTATTTACAGGGGTCTGCACTTCCTATGGGGACTTGAGCAGATCCAAAGAAAACCCAATTTCACACCACAGACTTCAACTCTAGAAAAGGTGCCAATGCTGGAAATGTGGTGTTTGGGGTTAGTATCCCTGGATCTGCCATGAATTTACTCTGACCTCTGGCGACTTACTCCCACTCTCTGGGCTTCTGTTTCCTCCCTGCAAAATAAAACATTGAATTCAGTCGTCACAAATGACCCTTCCCGCTCTAGCATGCTATGATGTAGTAGTCCTAGGCCCCAGACTGAGGCTCCAAATGATGCCCTAAGTGATTAGCGTAGTAGCCAGAATCCAGAGCAGCCCTATGTGGATTTGCCCAGAATCCTGAGCCCCCTAAGCCCAGGCTCCGACACCAGGATTTAATTTATCTTGGGGAATTAGAGTCAGGGTTTTTCTTTCATTAACACTCCTAATTCCCTACTCCAGTTTCCCTTGGCCTCTGGCCTCAATTCCAGTAATTTCTGACTCCTGAGAGGGCTATGCAAACTCCCTTAGGACATGAAGTATGCTAGGGCCTTTCCTCTCTGGGGAAATCATGCCTGGAGGCCCCTTCCCCTTTCTTCCCTCTGTATCTCACAGGAGAGTCTGGGTTGACTTTTATCAACTATAATGGCCTCATTACAGTTGTAATGTACAACTTTACAGTTGTACAGTTTTATCAACTGTAATGGCCTCATTACAAAGGGGAAAGTTTGGGAGCTTTGAGGAGCATATGGATCTGGCTTACAGTCTCAGCTCTACCACTCACTAGTTGTTTGGCCTTAGGCATGTCACAGAACCTTGGTTTCCTCATCTATAAAACATGACTGGCATGTGACAGGCACTCAGTAAATGCTGTTTTTAATATTACCCGTATGCAAAACAATAATGAGCAAGGTACCAGTAGCAATAAGAAAACTGATTTCTTCGATCCAAATGAAGATAAAAGAGAAAGGACTAGTCTAAGAAGGCTCAAACGCCAAACCCAGTATGCTCTGGAACAGCACGTCTCAAATTGTAGTGGGCATACTCATCACCTGGGGATCTTGTTAAAATGCAGATTTTGATTCAGCGAGGCCCAGGTTCTGACTTTCTAATAAGCTCCAGAGTGATACTGATGCTCCTGGTGTGATAACCACATTTTCAGTGGCAATATACCAGGGCATAATCTGGTCCAAAAAATGCGTCAGGTTAAAATCTCTTCTCATTTCATTCCTCAGGCCTGGGTGTCCAGCCTCCCTTGCTCTTCTGGTCACCAAATGTCTTTCTCCTTTTGCTCAGCGACCCAGCCCATGCAAACGCTTGCCTGAAGAAGCTTGCCAATCCCCACTTCCTAACAAAATAAAGAGCAACTGGTTTGTTATCAGTGTGACCCTGCCAGTGGCCAGGTGAGGCTGAAGAAATTGTGACTAGAGGTGCAAGCATGTTCCTGGGGCTGGCTGAGGTAGGGAGAAAGGGTGTGAAGATGAGAGTTGGGATGTCATCAGATGAGGAGTAGGCAGGTGGGCACAGACAGTGTATACTCAAGAAGTCCTTCATTGAGGGAAGATGAGAGAGAAACTTGAGAGGTTCAGCCAGTTTGGGATTTGGGGAAGAGCTTGGGAGATGTGGTGGAGGGAAAAGGGCATACTCTCCCATTTAGCAGAGCTGAGTTCCAGATAACATGATCAAGTATGACCTCCTATGCTCAGGGGACGGTAAAGATCTTTTCCAAGTACTCAGGAGACGTGAACTTGGCATGGGGGCACAGGAAGGTGGGCACATGCAGCAGAAAAGCCAGAAGCTGGCTCCCAGGAGAGGCCTTATAAAGGCTCTTGTGAGCAGTGAGGGGTGGAGGTGGACCAATTCTGAAAGGAGTCAGTCTCCAGCTGCCCTAGTCAGCTGTCATCCCATATCTTCCGATAGCACCATCTGTCTTTGAGCCTGGCTCCCAGCAGACCCCTGAAGAGATACTTGGGAGAAGATGAGCAGAAAGAGAACCATGGCTCTGCTCTAACGTTAGGGGAAAAAGGAAAATGTGACCCCTGTTGCTTGTGGTTGTGCTCAACCTGAGGCCTGGACCATAACGGAGTGTGGGTACTTTCCTCTTTTTAAAGTATTTGTATAAATAGAAGCACAAAATAACGTCCTTGATTAGCTCTGTTTATTTTCTGTGGCTCTTCCAGCCTCCCTCCAAACAGCACATTCCACCTGCCCCACACGAAGAAGCCCAAGCTCATTCTGGCAAGCTCAGCAGGAAGGGAAGCCCACAGACAAGCCGGGGGACAGAACAATGCATGGCTTGTTTATCTGACAGAAGAGGGGAAAAGCTGCCTGGTCGCCATGGAGGGACACAGAGCTCTGAAGGCCCACCCCCACCCACTGTTGGCTGGGGTCCTTACAGCCTGGTAATCAGGAAACCCTTCCTTATTATAGACCCAACCAAGGGGGGAAGTGTGTGTGTGTGTGTGTGTGTGTGTGTGTGTGTGTGTGTGTGTGTGTGTGTGTGTGTAATTTGAAAGAGAACTTTCAGGACAATGGCTTTCTCATCAGTCTGGGAAAGCTATAATCTGGGTCATCTGAGAGATGAATACTTTCTGGAGAAGGGGCTTTTGGTACCCAGCTCTGCCTCCCCGCCTCCCCTCCTCTCCCCCACTCCTTTGAATAGCCAGTTCAAGTTCTTCCATGTAAATCTGCTGGGTCCCCCTCCACACCCTCCACCTCAGAATCCATCCCTGGCTAAAAAGAAACCCAGGGTAGGGAATAAGAAAAGAAGGGAATGTTCGAGTGGAAATAAAGACTCCTCCCAAATGCTGTGGTGTGTGTCAGGGGTGCTCTTTGTCTTTCTGCATAGGGAGTGATAACTTCATCTGGCTAGGGCATTACATTTGACCCTCTGCTTCCATTTCTCCATTTTCACATTGAAATCTTTAAGACACAGGGGAACACCTCTTTTTCCAAAGAAGGTTGGCAGGAAGTAACCATACAGATGACTCGGGAAAGCTCTGCACATGGCAGCGGGTAGGAAATGCTTAGTACTTTAGAAATGCAGTACTCAGGATTTTCTTTCAGAAAGGGCTGGAGAGAAATTTCTAGTTTTTATATATATAGTGTGAGAAAACATACCAATCATAGACTTGTTTAACTGATGGAAGAGGGAAAACGCTGGTTAATCTTGTCAATGATCCTAAAGGCAAAGAGGTGGATAGTGAATATTTCGAAGCTTCTAGAAGCAAGGGAAGCAAGTCCAGAATCTGAATAATGAAAAGAGGTTTTTTCCCTCTCCCTTCTATGTACAAAAGTTAAGGGTGCAACACCAGAGGGCTAAGGGAGACTTCAGAGGAGCACATAGGGAAAATGGCATCAAGTTCACAGTGCACCATCTGACTCAACGGATAGCCTTAAAGTTTTTGCCATGATGCCCAGTTTCCTAAACCAACACCCAAAGCGATAAAGAAGGTGGAGGATGTTTGTCCTCCAGCTCTGGTTTCTATCAGTAACATTTATAGCATCCCTTGGGAAAGAGGCTGCAGGAATAATACCAGTTTTTCTTTCTTCCTCCTTGAAGCCCATTATCTCTTTCAGTCCAAACTCACTGTTCGACCTACCACTTTTCAGAGGTCTGATGGAATCCATAAAGGTTTTCCCCAGAGTCAAGTCTCAAAGGCCTCAGAACTACTTCTGGCCACTCCCCAAGTCATCTCTACTACTAAAGACACGGAGCTCTAGGACAATAGCCAAAAACAGTTAGGACCCCAATAGAAACAAGAACATCCAGTCACTCTGCTTTGATACAACTTGACAACCAGGAGGAGCCAACACCCAGCAGGGCTAGAGCACAGTGAGCAAGGTGGACTGTAGTGGGAGATGATATTGGGGAGGTGCATAGGCCAGATCATGGAGTTTCCAAAGGCTGAAACAGTTTGAATTTTATTCTCAGTGAAATGGGAAATTGTAAGAGGTAGTTAAGCAGAAGACTAACATGACGTAAGTTTTTTAAAGGTTTGACTTGGCTGATGGATTTAGCGGGGTGGGTCAAGAGTAGAAGAGAGAACCATTTAAAGGGACTATTATAGGTAAGAGATAATGGTGGTTTGTTCTAGGAAAGTAGCAGTCTGGACAAGAACAAGAGATTTGATTAGAGGTATTTTGGAGAGGTAGGGCTGACAGTATTTGGTGATGGACTAAATATGGAGAATGAAGAAAAAAGAATGAGCTATGACGCTCGAGTCACCTGGCATCTGTACCTTCTTAGCACAGTATTCCTTCCCGAAACTGAGTCATTAGTGGCTCTCAAAAGAAAATTGGCAGTCTTCACTATTGTTTTGTCCAAGCATTTACAGAGCTCCTCTATCTACATTTAAGGTGTTTGGAGAGGTACTAGGCAACATGCCAAAATGAAAAAGAAATAATCCCTGTGCTCAAGGAATTTAGTGTGGTAGAGGATGGACAAAAAATACCTAGAAGACCATTAAGAAGGATGGAATGTCAGAAGTATCAGAAAGGAAATGCTAACAAAATGAGAGTCAAAAGAAGGAGAGAGCACTGCTGCTTGAATCAAGAACAGCATCACAGAACCTCTGAGCTGATTTTGGAAGAGTCAATACGATCACCACTGAAGATGACTGGGAGAGAGGCCATGCCAGATTTGCATGAACAGAAGTAGGAAGCACAGGAATACCATGAAAGAAGAAAACACAGTTTTTATAGGGCACAGAGGAAGTGAAATTAGAATGATACAAGAGCATGGTGGACCTTAAGAGTCAAGTTAGAGCCTTTACTTCACATAATCCAATAGGCAAGAGAGAGCCCTTGGAAGTTCCAGAGTAGGAGAGCAATATGGTACAAGCGGTATTATAGAAAAGTTATTATGGTAACCTTGTGTAGGATAAATTATGTGGATAGATACTGGAAGCATAGAGAAGTGAGTAGGCTAACGGAATAAACACAATAAAAGGTAAAATCAGAGCAATGGCAGTGGGGATGGAGCAGAAAGGAAGAATGTGACAGAGAATCAATAGGGTTGGACTACTGATTACATAAGCAGAGAGAACAGATGGCTGTGAAGCACGTAGAAGGCTGATTTCACTAATCTAAATAGCAAAGTCACAGGCAAGAACAAGCTTCAGGAAACATGAGTTTGATTTCAGATATTAGTTTGTTATGCTAGCAAATTCTGTAGGTAGGTGTGCCCAGCGAGCAGTTTAATGTGTGGACTGCAGTACTAGAAAGAGGTTAGGGCACGGTATGGACATGTGGTCACTATCCAGAAAGGCTGTTGCAGTGGATGTGACTGCCCATGGCTAACGTATGCAAAGGAGACAGGGGATGATAGATCTCTGCAGGTCTACAGTTCAGGGAGAAGAGGAAGAAGGGCTGGTAATAGAGACAAAACAATGAAATGCCATTTTCAATGATATTGGCAATACTTTTTAAAGATAAGTGCTGACAAAGTTGTGGGGAAATAGATATACATTGTTGGGTGGGAATGGAAATAGGTACACACTTGCTAAAGGGAATTTTGGCATATGTTATCAGGAGACTTAAAATGTTCCTACTGTGCTTGCTTTGGCTGACATATACTAAAATTGCAATGATACAGAGATTAGCGTGGTTCCTGCACAAGGATAATGTGCAAATTTGTGAAATGCTCCATATTTTTACTGCAATTAGTGGTAATGGTTTCACAACCTTGTGAATATACTAAAACCCATTGAATTACACACTTGAAGTAGTAAATTTTATGGTATGTGAATTATATTTAAGAAATTTCATATCCTTTGATCTAGTTTTTCCACTCCTAGGATTTTATTCTAAGAAAGCCATTAAAGATGTACACACTGATTTACGTACTTGAAGTGTCTTCCACTGCAGGGTTATTCATAATGGTAAAATTTGAAATATCCTAGCTGTCCCACATTTAGCAAGAGTTAGAACATATTGTGTATTTACATGGAGGAATAATAGTTTGTCATTAAAAACCACGTTTTTGAAGACTACTTAATGATCCTGAAAAAGGCTCACAATATAATGGTAAATTTAAAAATTATATACAAACCTGAACATATTACAAGTCCAATTCAAGAAATGTATATGCATATATATCTATATTCTTACACAGACATGCACATATTGAAAGGCTGGATATAAATGTACTAATATTGTACCAGTGGGTATTTGCCTTTGTGTGGTGGAATTAAGGGTTATTTTTATTTTTCATACTTTTAAATCATGTCTAGATTTTATACACTACACGTGTATTACCTTTTAAATAAAAAGAGGTTTCTTTTTTTGAGACAGAGTCTTGCTCTGTTGCCAGACTAAAGTGCAGTGGTGTGATCTTGGCTCACTGCAACCCCTGGCTCCCGGGTTCAAGAGATTCCCCTGCCTCAGCCTCCCAAGTAGCCGGGACTACAGGCACACACCACCACACCCGGCTAATTTTTTTTTTTCTTTTTTTGTATTTTAGTAGACACAGGGTTTCACCATGTTGGCCAGGATGATCTCCATCTCCTGACCTTATGATACGCCCACCTTGATCTCCCAAAGTGCTGGGATTATAGGCGTGAGCCACCACAACCGGCCATAAAAAGAGGTTTCTAAAGAAAAATGTCACCATTCTACATGGACATATCATTTATCCAGGCAACTGTCTGATATAGCTGTCTGACATATTCTTAAATTAGGAATCTGCAATTATACTTGTGATTCCACTTAACTATTTCAAAGATATAGATTTTTCCCTCAGAGAAATCAGCCTAGAGTCCACCAACCTAGCAAAATGCTTTTTTTCCACATAATTTTGCTGCTTGGCAGTGGATTCTTTTGTCTTACTACTTTATAAAAATTCCATCTGACAGCTTTTTACCCTTAATATTAGCACTGGGAGCTATTCTTTGCTGTGAGAGTAGACCAGGGCTGGGAGAACCAGGAGCAAGTTTGAGAGGAGGCCAGGCAAAGGAAAAGGGAAGTCAAGTCAAGGTCAGTATCAAGGCCATGCCCAGTGTGTTGGATAAAAAAACAAACAAACAAACAAAATACACTACTCAGGGTCTTCCTGGCTTTAGTTCTTTTCCAGTTGCCTGATAGACTTGGTGGGACACAGTTGGCTAGAGAGGGACCAAAAGTACAAGAAAATTTAGTGGTGGTGGTGGAGGTGTGGCAGCAAGTACCATTTGTAAAGCCGTCTAACTGCTAATATTTTTATGCAACATTTACAGTTCATAAAGAACTTTCATATATACCACTCCATTTCATTATCATAACCTTACTAACTCCACTCAGAAAAGAAGAAACTCAGGCTTAGGGAGGTGAAATATATCACATAAGGTTTGAACACAAGTTTTTTGCTTCCAAATTTCTATGTCCCCCCAACCCCCAAATAGTGGTTCTCTTAAGTTGTACTATAGACCAGCATCAGCATCACCTGAGAACTTGTAGGAAAGAAAATTCTGGGGACCCATCCTCGACCTTTTGAATCAGAAAACTCTGGGGGTGGGGCCCAGCAATCTGAGTTTTGTTTTGTTTTGTTTTTATACTTTATGTTCTGGAATACATGGGCAGAACATGCAGGTTTTTTACATAGGTATACACGTGTCATGGTGGTTTGTTGCACCCATCAACCCATCATCTACATTAAGTATTTCTCCTAATGCTATCCCTCCCCTAGCCCTCCACCCCTGACAGGCCCCAGTGTGTGATATTTCCCTCACTGTGTCCATGTGTTCTCATTGTTCAACTCCCACTTATGAGTGAGAACATGTGGTGTTTGGTTTTCTGTTCCTGTGTTAGTTTGCCTAGAATGATGGTTTCCAGCTTCATCCATGTCCCCGAAAAGGACATGAACTCATCCGTTTTTATGGCTGCATAGTATTCCACGGTGTATATGTGCCACATTTTCTTTATCCAGTCTATCATTGATGGGCACTTGCGTTGGTTCCAAGTCTTTGCTATTGTGAATAGTGCTACAATAAACATATGTGTACATGTGTCTTTACAGTAGAATGATTTATAATCCTTTGGGTATATACCCAGTAATGGGATTGCTAGGTCAAATGGTATTTCTAGTTCTAGATCCTTGAGGAATCGCCACACTGTCTTCCACAATGGTTGAACTAATTTACATTCCCAACAACAGCGTAAAAGTGTTCCTATTTCTCCAAATCCTTTCCAGCATCTGTTGTTTCCTGACTTTTTAATGATTGCCATTCTAACTGGCATGAGATGGTATCTCATTGTGGTTTTGATTTGCATTTCTCTAACGGCCAGTGATGATAAGCTTTTTTTCATGCTTGTTGGCCACATAAATATCTTCTTTTGAGAAGTGTCTGTTCATATCCTTCACCCACTTTTTAATGGGGTTGTTTTTTTTCTTGTAAATTTGTTTAAGTTCCTTGTAGATTCTGGATATTAGCCCTTTGTCAGATGGATAGATTGCAAAAATTTTCTCCCATTCTGTAGGTTGCCTGTTCACTATGATGATAGTTTCTTTTGCTGTGCAGAAGCTCTTTAGTTTAATTAGATCCTGTTTGTCAATTTTGGCTTGTGTTTCCATTGCTTTTGGTGTTTTAGTCATGAAGTCTTTGCCCATGGCTATGTCCTGAATGGTATTGCCTAGGTTTTCTTCTAGGGTTTTTATGGTTTTAGGTCTTACATTTAAGTCTTTAATTCATCTTAATTTTTGTATAAGGTGTAAGGAAGGGGTCCAGTTTCAGTTTTCTGCATATGGCTAGCCAGTTTTCCCAACACCATTTATTAAATAGGGAATCCTTTCCCCATTGCTTGTTTTTGTCAGGTTTGTCAAAGAACTGATGGTTGTAGATGTGTGGCATTACTTCTGAGACCTTAGTTCTATTCCATTGGTCTATATATCTGTTTTGGTACAGTATCATGCTGTTTTGGTTACTGTAGCCTTGTAGTATAGTTTGAAGTCAGGTAGTGTGATGCCTCCAGCTTTGTTCTTTTGGCTTAGGATTGTCTTGGCAATCTGGGCTCTTTTTTGGTTCCACATGAAATTTAAAGTACTTTTTTCTAATTCTGTGAAGAAAGTCAATGGTAACTTGATGGGGAAAGCAATCAATCTAAAAATTGCCTTAGGCTGTATGGCCATTTTCACGATATTGATTCTTCCTATCCATGAGCATGGAATGTTTTTCCATCTGCTTGTGTCCTCTCTTATTTCCTTGAGCGGTGTAGTTCTCCTTGAGGTCCTTCGCATCCCTTGTAAGTTGTATTCCTAGGTATTTTATTCTCTTTGTAGCAATTGTGAATGGGAGTTCACTCATGATTTTGCTGTATTTGTCTATTATTAGTATATAGGAATGCTTGTGATTTTTGCACATTGATTTTGTATCCTGAGATTTTGCTGAAGTTGCTTATCAGCTTACGGAGATTTTGGGCTGAGATGATGGGGTTTCCTAAATATACAATCATGTCATCAGCAAACAGAGACAATTTGACTTCCTCTCTTTCTATTTGAATACCCTTTATTTCTTTCTCTTGCCTGATTGCCCTGGCCAGAACTTCCAATACTATGTCGAATGGGAGTGGTGAGAGAGGCCATCCTTGTCTTGTGCCGGTTTTCAAAGGAAATGTTTCCAGCTTTTGTCCATTCAGTATGATGTTGGCTGTGGGTCTGTCATAAACAGCTCTTATTATTTTGAGATACATTTCATCAATACCTAGTTTATTGAGAATTTTTAACATGAAGGGGTGTTGAGTTTTATCGAAGGCCTTCTCTGCATCTATTGAGATAGTCATGTGTTTTTTGTCATTGGTTCTGTTTATGTGATGGATTACATTTATTGATTTACGTATGCTGAGTCAGCCTTGCATCCCAAGGATGAAGCCGACTTGATCGTGGTGGATCCTCTAGATGATTCTAATGCATGCTCATAAGTTTGAGAACCATTACTGTACCATACTTTTTAAAACAGATTTTCAAGTGACTTCTTCTAAATACTGGCTGCTGCTATTTTGGTTCTTGTGGGGTGCTGCTTTCCAAGGTAGGCTGGAAACCTACCTTTAGCTGTCAGTGCTATGTGTATAATAGAGGGCAGCTGCTTAAAAAGTATGTAAGTTCCAGGGACAGGAATGTTCTTCTTTAGGGTGAGGAAGCTCCTGGGACTAAGAGAGCAATTCTTGAATCACAGCTGCCCTTGTCAGGGGGAGATAAGTGCTGGTGAGCAGTTGCCATATATGTACTTCCCTGGTAAGGCCTCTTTTCATTAAGGCTTTTGTATGGTTCCACAATGTTCCACATAAGCCCTTGGGAAATTTCTCTTTCTGAGGTATTTATATTTACAAACCTCGAGTTCATCAAGCTGTTCACTTCATTTTCTATACCTTTATTAAGGTTTAGTTGACAAAATTGTACATATTTATAATACACATTTTTTCATATATGTAAACATTGTGAAATGATTAAATAAAGCTAATTTACATATCCATAGCCTCACATACTTATCATTTTTGGTGGTGAGAACATTTAAGATCTACTCTCTTAGCAATTTAAGTATACAATACATTATTATTAACTACAGTCACTATTCTGTATATTAGATTTCCAGAATGTACTCCTCTTGTTCAACTGAAGCTTTGTATCCTTTGATCAACAGCTCATTTCCTGCCCCACCCCTCCATCCCTGGTGACCACCATTCTACTCTCTGCTTCTATGAGTTTGACGTTTTATTATTATCATTATTATTTTTAATATAATTTCGACTTCTATGTTTGATTCAGGGGGTGCATGTGCAGGTTTGTTACACGGGTATATTGTGTGATTCTGAAGTTTGGGGTATGAATGATCCCATCACCTGGGTACTAACCACAGTACCCAATAGCTTTCCAGTCCTTGTCTCCCTCTGTCCTTCCCTCCCCTATCTAGTAGGCCCCAGTGTCCATTGTTGCCATCTTTATGTCCATGAGTACCCATTGTTCTTACTTATAAGTGGGAGTTAAACATGTGGTATTTGGCTTTCTGTTCCTGCATTAATTTGCTTAGGATAATGACATCCAGCTATATCTATGTTGCTGCAAAGGACATGATTTTGTTCTTTTTTATGGCTGCATAGTATTCCATGGTGTATATATACCACATTTTATTTATCCAGTACACCACTGATGGGCACCTAGGTTGATTCCATGTCTTTGCTATTGTGAATAGTGCTGCAATGAACAAACAAGTGCAGGTGTCTTTTTTGGTAGAACTATTTATTTTCTTTTGTATATATACCAAGTAATGGGATTGCTGGGCCAGAGTTCAGCTTTTTTACATTTCACATATGGGATCATGTGGTATTTGTCTTTCCACGCCTGGTTTATTTCCTTAGCATAATGTCCTCCAGTATCATACACATACATGTTGTACAAATGCAGGATTTCCTTCTTTTTTATGGCTGAATAGTATTTCATTGTATATATGTATGTGTGTGTGTATATATATTTATTTCTCTCTCACACACACACACACACACATATATATAACATTTTCTTTATTCAGTCATTTGTTGTTGGACACTTAGATTTAGTCCATATCTTGGCTATTGTGAATAATACTGTAATAAACATGGGAGTGCAAATATCTCTTTAACATACTGATTTCATTTGCTTTAGATATATACCCAGAAGTGGGACTGCTGGATTATATTATAGTTCTATTTTTAGCTTTTTGAGAGACCCTCATACTGTTTTCCATAATGGCTATACTAATTTACATTTCTACCAATAGTGTATAAGGGTTCCTTTTTCTTCACACCCTCACCAACAGTTGTCTTTTTGATAATAGACAGTCTAACAGATGTGAGGTGATATGTCATTGTGGTTTTGATTTGCATTTCACTGATGATTAGTGATGTTGAACATTTTTTAAATATACCTGTTGACCATTTATATATCTTCTTTTGAGCAATGTCTCTACAGATCTTTGGAACATTTTTCAATCAAGTTATTTGTTTTCTTACTATTGATTTGTTTGATTTCCTTATATGTTTTGGATATTCCTTATCAAATATGATTTGCAAATATTTACTCCAATCCTGTAGGTTTGTTGTCTCTTTGCTCTGTGGATTGTTTCCTTGGCTGTACAGAAGCTTTTTAATTTGATGCAATCCAACCTATTTTTGCTTTTGTTGCCTGTGCTTTTAGGGCCATAGCCAAAAAATCTTTGCCAAAGCCAAATGTCAAAAAGCTTTTCCATATGTTTTCTTGTAGTAGTTTTAGAGTATAAGGTCTTATGTTTAAGTCTTTAATCAATTTTGAATTGGTTTTTATATATGGTATAGGATAAGAGTCCAATTTCATTCTACATGTGAATATCCAGTTTTCACAACACCATTTATTGAAGAGACTGTGCTTTCCTCATTATGCATTCTTGACACTTTTGTTAAAGATCAGTTGGCTGTAAATGTGTGGATTTATTTTTGGGCTCTCTCTTCTGTTCCATAGAACTGTATTTCCGTTTTTATGCCAGTACCATACTGCTTTGATTACTATAGTTTTATAGTATATTTGGGATCAGGTAGTATGATGCCTCCAGCTTTTTTTTTTTTTCTCAAGATCTCATTAGCTGTTTGAGGTCTTTTGTGGTTCCTTACAAATTTTAGAATTTTTTATTCCTGTGAAAAAATGTAGTTGGAATTTTGATAGAGATTGCATTCAATCTGTAGATTGTTTTCGGCAGTATGGACATTTTAATGATAGTAATTCTTCTAACCCATGAGCATGGAATATCTTATTTTTATTTATGTCTTATTTATTGTGTCCTCTTTAATTTATTTCATCAATATTTTACAGTTTTTAGTATACAGATTTTTATCTCATTGATTACATTTACTCCTAAGTATTTTAGATTTATTTTGATGCTATTGTAAATGGGATAGTTTTAAAAATTTCTTTCTAAGTTTATTGTTGGTGTATAGAAATGTTATTGATTTTTACAGGGTAATTTTGTATCCTGCAACTTTACCGAATTCTTTTATTATTTCTAAGAGCCTTTTGGTGAAGTTCTAGGGTTTTCTGTATAAGATCATGTCACCTACAAATAAAGACAGTTTAACTTCTTCCTTTTCAATTGATATGGCTTTTATTTCTTTTTCTTGCCTAATTGCTCTGGTAGGACTTTCAGTACTATGTTGAGTAGAAGTGGGGAAAATGGGCACCCTTGTCTTTTTCCTATTTTTAAGGAAAAGCTTTCAGCGTTCCACCATGGAATATAATGTTAGCTGTGGGCTTCTCATATATAGCTTTATTGTGTTGAGGCACATTCCTTCTACACCTAATTTTTGAACAGTTTTTTTTTTTTTATCATGAAAGCATGTTGCACTTTGTGAAATTCTTTTTTTGTATCTATTGAGATGATCATATGACTTTTATCCTTCTGCTAATGTGGTATATCACATTTATTGATTTGTGTATGTTGAACTATCTTTGCAGTAAGGAAATGAGGAAATTCAGTGGGGAGTGGATTGGGAAGGTGGGGGTAGGTGAATCTATGTTCCTCAGAAGGAAAATAATATAGCATTATGGTATGTTTACAATGTTCTCCTGAAGTGTAGAGGACTCATTTTTCATTGTATATGCCTTCTGCAAGTATTGCTTTGAAAAAAAAAAAAAAAAGAAAGAAACACTTAAAAATTAACTTTTACAAACCAAACTAATTCTTTTTTGCTATGGTTTAAATATATATGTCTTTTCAGCATTCATATTGGGACAAGTTGATGGTATTAAGAGATAAGGCCCTTGGGAGGGGATTAGGCATTGAGGGCTCTGCCCTCAGGGATAGTATTAGTGCCCTTATAAAAGGGTTTGAGGAAGAGTTTGCCTCTTTTGCCCTTCTACTTCTTCTGCTATGTGAGGACACAGCATTTTTCCCCTTTGCTCTCCCTCTATGTGAGGACATAGCAACAAGGCACCACCTTTGAAGCAGAGAATAGCCCTCACTGGATATTAAATCTGCTGGTGCCTTGGTCTTGATTTCCCAGCCTCTAGAACTGTGAGAAACAAATTTCTGTTCTTCACAAATTACCCACTCTAAGGTATTTTGTTGTAGTAGCATAAATGAACTAAGATACCTTCCCACTCTTCTGCTGGTGCTGGTGACAGCCTGAATCATTTACTAAGGTGATAAATCTGGTAGACACTCTGGACTCCCTCCTCTTATTTACCCCTCACATCTGTCTAATCAGGCACCAAGACTTATTGATTCTACCTCCTAGACTAGATAATTCTCAAATCTGCCCCTCCACTCTATCCCTAAATCACTTTTAACTATAGCATTCATTTTCTAACTGGTTGACCTGCCTCTTTTCTCCCTGCAAAATGCAAATGAATACATCTTTTCAAATCGCAAATCCGGTCTTGCCACTCTCATGCTTAAAATTCTTCACTGGATTCCTAGTACTTATGTGAAAAGTCCAAATTCATTAGCATGGTAGCCTAGACCTTCCTTGTTCTTAACCACTATTCTAACCTCCCTCCTCTACAGGTACAGGTAGAGGGAAAGGAAGGGAACATGATGAACCAGAAATTGATAATAAAAGGGAAAGCCTCCCAGAAATCCTTTGTGACCAGGAAGAGTGCTGAGGGCCAGGAGAGAACTTAGGACAAAGAAAAACCATGAATTAGTCGTGGGGGAGATCTGGAGGAGCAGTCTGCAGGATACTGCATCCATGTTGGGGAGCAGAGGAGTCTATAAGGAATGTGAATGCACAGCATTCAGGCAGGAGTGCTTTGACGCTGGGGACATTTCCTGTGGAACACTGAAGGACCATGAAACTTTAGGTATTCTGACATAATACATAATGTCTACTAATAGTCTGCATCCAGGGGGAAATCCAAATTGAGATCTGGTTGTCAAGGAAGGGTATAAATTGACCCAGATGAAAGGTACTTCTAGAGAAGGAATATTGATAGCATATTAAAATCATGGAAATGAAAGGGGAACAATGGTGTCTTGAGGGTAGGATATATGAGGAGGAGAAGTGGTGAACAGTAAGGCCAGAGAGGCAAACTGGGCCAGAACATGGAGAATGGTAAAATCAGATTCACATTTTGGAAAGTTGTGTCCATTGGCATTTTGTAGGGAGAAAAGATGCAGGTGGATCAGATAGGAAATGAGCACTATACTCCAAGTGATGTATAATTCAGGGATAGAGTAGAGGGGCAAGTTTGAGAAATGTCTGGTCTAGAGGTAAAATCAGTTAGTCTTGGTAGCTGAGACAGATGTGAGGGATAAATAAGAGGGAGTATAGAGTGTCTATCAGATTTTTCACTCTAGTTTGTGATTCAGCCTGTCACTAGCATCAGCAGAAGAGTAGGGAGGAGAATTAGTTCAGTTTTAGAAAAACTGCAGATTTTTAAGTATTTTTAAATTATTTAAAGCAATACTTGCAGAAGGCAAACCATTCAAATAGTACAAAGGCATATACAATGAAAAAGGAATGCCCCATACTCCAAGGGAAACCACTTTTAACAGTTTGTTTATCCCTGAGCAGCAATATGACAGAGTGTGAAGAACATAAGCTCTAGAATAAGACTGTCTGGATTTGAGTCTACCATTTCCAGCTGTATGTCCTTGGGCTAGTTATTTAACCTCTGTACCTCACTTACATTATCTCTAAAATGGGAATTATAATAATGGGACACAGAAAAGGCAAATTAATATACTGCTTGGAACTTTGCCGTTGGTGCTTAACAACATATATTGGAGATAATTCCATATCCACATACACTTTTCTTAAATAAATTTTAAATAACTGAATAGTATTTTACCAAGTGATTATTTTTATAGTTTATTTAGCCTTTACTCAAGTAATGAACATGAAGCTGTTTTTGCTAATACAAATAATGTGATTAATACCTTTTTACATGTCTTCATACACATACATGATTATATATTTTATAGAAAGTCCTACAAGTGGAACTATGGGTCAAAAAGTACATAAATGTTTAATTGTGATAAAATATACTAAGATCCAAAGAGGTTATGCTAATTTACACTTCCAACAATGTATTAGAGCAGTGCTTTACAAACTTTCATACGCCTACAAGTCACCTGGGGATCTGATTAAAAGGCAGATTCTGATTTAGTAGATCTGAGATGGAGCTGAATTTCTAAAAAGTTCTCAGTTGATGCAGATGCTGCTGATCCAAGGACCACACTTTGAGTAGCAAGGTATAAGAGCACACGTATTTCTCCACATGCTTGCCCCCCCAAAAAAAATGTATATTAAACGCTCTGATTTTTCCCATTCTGATAGGTGAAAGTTATGTCTCATTGCGTAAATTAATCTATACTGCTTTAATTGTAAGTGTTGAGCGTCTCTCTCTCTTTCTCTCTCTCTCCTCTCCCTCTTTCCATCTCTCCCTCTCTTTCCCTGAGTTAGGGTCTTGCACTGTTGCCCAGGCTGGAGTGCAAGGGTGTGATCATGGCTCACTGCAACCTTAAACTCTGGCTCAAGTGATGCTCTCGCCTCAGCCTTCTCTGAGTAGCTGGGACTATAGGGCGTGCACCACCATGCCTGGCTAACTTTTAGTCTTTTTGTCAAGACAGGGTCTCACTATGTTTCTCAGGCTTGTCTTGAACTCCTGGCCACAAGCAATCCTCCTGCCTTGGCTACCCCCAAATGTTGGGATTACAGGCATGAGACACTGTGCCAACATAGTATCTTTTCATTTGTTGTTAAAAGCCCACTTTCTTTTTGTCTGAACTGCCTGTTCAGGTTCTTTTTTCCTTTTTGAGTGGTTTGTTGGCATTTTCCCGTTATTCTCAAGAGCTCTTTATATATTATATATTAAGGGAGCCAGCCTCTTGCCATATCAGATGCAAAATCTTTTCCCCAGTTTTTTTCTTTGGATTTTATTTTTGTATTTTTCTGGTGCTTTAAATTTTAACTTTTGTGCTGTCAGATTTAACAGTTTTCTCTTTTATGGCTTCCAGGTTTTTTTTTTTTTTTTTTTGGTTGTTTTTTGTTTTTGTTTGAGACAGGGTCTCATTCTATCGCCCAGGCTGCAGTGCAATGGTGCGATCTCCACTCACTGCAACCTCTACCTCCCGGATTCAAGTGATTCTCATGCCTCAGTCTCCTGAGTAGCTGGGATTACAGGCATGCACCACCACACCTGGCTAATTTTTGTATTTTTTGTAGAGAGACGGGGTTTTGCCATGTTGCCCAGGCTGGTCTCAAACTCCTGAGCTCAGGTAATCTGCCCACCTTGGCCTCCCAAAGTGCTGGGAATACAGGCGTGAGCCACCGCACCTGGCCAGCTCCCAGGTTTTGTGTTTTGCTTAGAAAGACTTTTCATATTTAAAGATAAAATCATGTACTAAAAGTTGTATACTAAACAATGTCTTTGAATCATTATGGTTAGACTTCATTAGGGTTTACTGATCAGTCTATTCATGTGCTAGTGCCAAAGTATTTTAATTACTGTAATTTTATAATATGCTTTAACAGGACTAGCCGCTTTGGCTTTTATTTCTCTTTTATTCAGACCTTTCTTGACTAATCTTACATATGTACTTCAGAATCAGTTTGGGCATGTTGGATTGTAGTGTGTCTGGAGCACAACTCCGTGTGTAGAACTCTAACATGCAGTTGAAAATGATCATCTGGAATCTGGGCATGTGGTCTTCCCTAGATATAGAAATCTGGGAGTCATCAGTGGTACCTGAAGCCTCTCGATAAAAGTTCATAGAATAAGAAAATGAGGCTGAGATAGAACTCTAGGTTAATGGTTCTCAAAATTCAGTTCCCACACCAGCAGCATCAGCATTATCTGAGAACTTCTTGAGCTCCTACTAGATCAGAAACTCTGGAGAGAGGGGAGGAGCAGTATGTTCTTTAATATAAACTCTCCAGGGGAATTTAATGTACATTCAAGTTTGAGAATTACTGTTCTAGGGTATATCTGTGCATAAAAGACAAATTAAGGAAAAAGAGCTCAACTAGCAGTAGGAAAACAAGGAAAAAGAAGTGTTATGCACTGGGCGTGGTGGCTCATGCCTGTAATCCCAGCACTTTGGGAGGCCAAAGCAGGCGGATCATGAGGTCAAGAGTTCAAGACCAGCCTGGTCAACATAGTGAAAACCCGTCTCTACTAAAAACACAAAAAAATTAGCCAGGTGTGGTGGGGTGCACCTGTAATCCCAGCTACTCGGGAGGCTGAGGCAGGAGAATCACGTGAACCTGGGAGGCAGAGGTTGCAGTGAGTGGAGATTGCGCCATTGCACTCCAGCCTGGGTGACAATGTGAGACTCCATCTCAAAAAAAACAAAAAGTGTTACGATAATAAAAGAATACAAATTTCTAGAAAGAAGTGCTCAACAGTGCCCAAAGCTGCAATGATGAAGCAAAATAATATTTATTAAGCAACTACTATTTCCAAAGGGCTTATGTATATCAGCTCATTTACTCATGTAATAAAGTAAATATCATTATCCCCATTTTATAGATAAGAAAACTATGATTAAGTAACTTACCAAAGGTCATCTAGCTGATATGTGATTTGACACCAGTTCTACCATATAATAATGGCTTAAAAACTTACTGAAAAATTGCTCATTAGAAAAGGAGAAGAAACTATGCTCCTTGATTTTTTTTTCAATCTGGAAGACATTAATTCACCTTGGAACCATACAGAGGAGAGTGGCATAGTAGTGGTAGGAGTAGAAGGCAGACTGCAGTGAGGAAATGGGAGGTGAGAAAATAGAGCCAATGTCTAAGATGTTTGGCTGTGAAGGAAAAGAAATTGGTAGTTGGATGAGGATAAAAGTTAAGGGCAGATTATGTTTTTAGGATGAAGAGACCATCTGCAAATATTTATGTAGAATTTTGATTAATTTAGATTAGAAATTTCATTCTAAGGCTCCAGGACAATCTCTAGTACTGACCTCTCACTTAAATACCACACCAGTTCTACCTATTCCCTACAACTGCCCATTGGCTTTCTATATTTTCTATCACCTCAAACTAAAAACAACAAAAACCAAACAAAAATTGATACCAAGCCTAGCTCTTTCTATTTTTGTTTTGTTTGTTCATTTTAAATTCTTAAAGGTCTGACTGGCTCAAACTTGGTAATCATTATGTATTCCTCCTCTTCTTCGGCCTTTATACTGAATTAGTCACCAAGTGCTGGCTTTGAAATATCTTCCCCTATTAACTTGCCCTGCCTATTCCTACTGTCACTGCTCCCTGTACTACATAAGCAATCGTGTAGTGTGAGCTCCTTACATCCAATCCAACCCACACCAATTTTCCACAAACACCAATCTCATACTTATTCAACTGCTTGCAATCCTGCAATGGTTTCCCATTGCCTACTAAGTAAAGCTTGCTTTTTCTGGGCCTTCTATAGATTGTTCACTTTTATCTCTCACTGAGCCCCCATATAAATCTTAAGTTGGATGGACCTCCTTTATGTTTCCCAAAACTACATTTCTTTTCATCCCTTTTTTATGCATTCCTATAAACTATTTAGGAATTAAGTCAAGCTCCCCCTCTTGTTTGCAAACATAGTGTTATGTTTTCTGCCTCTAATCTTCAAAATCACTTGCTGCTGGCATCACTCATTTTGATAATCACGTACTTCCTTGCTCAAGCATTTTGCCTATGTATGTCTTATCTCTCTCAACTAGAGTACAGGGTTAGAGCATACTCCTATGATCACCACCACATTGCTTAACATACATGCTCAGCACTCAAAAATATTTGTTAAATCAATGAAATTGTATCATGGGACCTTGCCATTTGAAGAGATCATTGGTGAATTAATTTTGGAAAATGCCTTTTTAAAAAACTCTCAAATGCCATATTAAGAACAACAATACACATTCACTGAATATGTAGCCAGTATCAGGTATTTTCTCTTGAAGTACCTATTTAATGCTTACCAGATCCCTGTCAGGTGAAAGTTATTACTCTGAATTACCATCAAGACAAAACTATGAGATGTTTAAAGACTTGCCCAGTATTTCCACTACTTCTACAGAGTACGTATAGCCCGCATTCAAAAACCCCAAATCCATTGTTCTATTCTCTACGACACAGACTTTTTTCTTTCATTTTTATTTTTTAAACAGGGCCACATTGTTCTTACTTGAATTAAAAAGATTATTTTTCTGTACTTTTGATATGAAAATTCTAATTAAGAAAATAGGTAAATAATGAGTATATTTTTATCTCGAGTTTAGTGTCTAATTACAGTTTCTGTGACTAATGAGAGAAAGTACCTTTGTGTCCCCAAAGTAAACTTGTACCATAATGCAAAGGGAGATGAGATGCAGCTGGGTGCTGTATTAACATTCATGATTATGCATCATATGTTCCAAAAATGAATTGTTGTTTGACAGGAAGGGAAATGACAATAGTAAGAATTATAGCAAAAGCACATAAGGTTAATCAATATATAATCGACTCTCAAATATGCACATTTTGGATGTTTTCTTTTATTGGTGTTTATGATTTACTATTTAGAAACACTGTAAAGTAATCTACTAGAATATATTTCCCTATTAAAGATGCCTGAATTGAAAACATGCACATATAAAGTGAATACATTTTTAATGACACATAGTAGATATATTACTTAAGGGAGATTTTGCTCCACAAACGCAATAACCTACACATAATGAGGTGTTCTCCAGCAATACTTGGTCTAAAACACACACACACCACACCATACACCCCCACACACACACAAATACACATACACACACTTTGGGGACAATTTAAACCTATTGGGAGAAAAAGACTAGATTAAAAACTCACTTTTCAGTATCTCCTAATGCATACATTATTAAACATAGCACACCCCAAAGAAACAGGAGGAATGGAGAATACAGATGACAACATTTTTCCACTGACTGAGATCTAGCTTCAAATCAGAAAAGAGGATGCCTTCACCCAACAGATGGCTACTAATGTCTTTTTTTTTAAATTATTTTTTATTATTATACTTTAAGTTCTAGGGTACATGTGCATAACGTGCAGGTTTGTTACATATGTATACTTGTGCCATGTTGCTGTGCTGCACCCATCAACTCGTCAGCACCCATCAACTCGTCATTTACATCAGGTATAACTCCCAATGCAACCCCTCCCCCCTCCCCTCTCCCCATGATAGGCCCCGGTGTGTGATGTTCCCCTTCCCGAGTCCAAGTGATCTCATTGTTCAGTTCCCACCTATGAGTGAGAACATGCAGTGTTTGGTTTTCTGGCTACTAATGTCTTAACGTAAGGAGCCAAAAATCATCACTTCAGTTGCAAGCAGACCCACACCTAGAACCTTAACCCTCATCCAATCTAAAAGCTAATTAACTCAGTTTATTCTTCTGTGAAGACTGGTGAGCATCTCAGGTCGAGGCAAAGTTAAAGCCTGGGTAACTAAGAAATCCTCAATTATCCTCTCAGACCAATTTACAATTTTTCTCTGGGCTCTACTGGGGCGTCAAGGTTACTACTGAGGATAACACAGGGAGAGGCAAAGGAGAAAGCACGCACAGCTTGATTTTTAAACTCACACAAGGATTTCTGAAGAACCCAGTTAAAATATTTCATTTAAAGCCTCTGAAAATATCACTGAGACAGAGGTAGGTAGGCACATCAGTAGCAACCAGCTGAGGTGCTACAGAGAGCAAACTAGATATGAAGTCAGATAGATCTGGCTGTGAGACAGTGGACATGTCAGTTACTTCATTTCTTCGTACCTCAGTCTCCTTATCTGTAATGTGGGGATATATTTATCCCTACACCTTATAAGAGAGCTGTGCCAATTAAATGACATGATGCATTTGTTAGCTGCCAGCACTGTATTTCGCCCACCATATGTGCTGGGATAGAAGGACAGAACTAACATTTACAGAGTGTCTATTAAACCTGAAAGTAATCATAGTTCTGGCCAAGCCTCTAAGTTAGGTGGGAAGGCACCATGGAAGAACTCTTCATTCTGGATTGAAATCCCTAAGGAGAATTTTGTTTATCTTTTCCTGGTCTTAACATTTTCAGACCAACTGTTGGGCCAAGGACCGATACAGCACTATCACAGTGAGCTGAAGAATTATGATACTACTAATGAATGGAATTCTCCAAAATTCAGCCCCATTTATATAGGGAAAACAGATGGGATCTGAAGTCAAACACAGAGACTGAATTTGAGTTCCAGCTCTGACACTTATTAGCTTCGTGGTCTTAGACAACTGATGTGTCCATTTGAGCCTTGGTTTGCTATCACTACTGTATTCCATGATGGCATGAGGTCTCAGGCCAAGCAAGCTACTCAGATCCTGGGATATAACATACAGGCAACACAGAGCTACTTTCCCAGTCTATCTGTGACAAACCAATGGTCATTGCAAGCTTTTACCCTGATGAGTTATGGGGAGAGGAAAAGAAATTATTTTTATGGTGATAATTTACTGCGGCATGAAAGGGGCCTCTAGCAATTCTTCTTGTTCTAGGAAATTCATCATAATAGTGATTCTGAATCACATATAATAGACCAGCCATACTCTCCATCACTTCATAAGCGACCTCTCCTACTCATCCTTAAACTTTTCCTTTACTCAACTCCAAGCCTTTCTCAGGAAATAGGAAGTAGAAAAGAATCATACACAGGTACACATACTGAGAGAGATGAGAGAGAGAGGAGGTGGGGAGGCAGGAATATAGCAAGAGAAACATTTCTTAATCTCATACAAAATGCATACACCAAAACAAGTTTTTAATTTTTGTTCAAAATATTCCATTCTTTTGGAAGGGCCATGGGTGCTTTAAGAAATATCTTTCTGAAGTGCAAAGAGAGAAAACCTCAGGTAAGTAACCTTCAATGTGTGTAAATTTAAATCATGCCTTTTTTTATGACTGAGAGAAGGGCAGGTGATGTTCTACTCTTTCCCCCAAAGGAAAAGAAAACTACCATGTATAATTTCTCAAAGACTATTCAAAGGCATTCATTAACTTTATACTTAACAAAATTGAGGGATATTCTACACCTTCATCACAGAAGAAAGGAAGAATATATTTCTGCATTAGGAGCCAGAGACAATCATTTTTAGCTGAACAAGGGTGCCAGAACAGCCAACCCATGCTTTCCCTTTGATTAGCTGGAAAGCAATCAATGCACTCTTGTTAGATTGGAGCTTTCACTCAAAATAGAAACTGGCCTGATGTCCAAAAAGTCGGCAGTTCAGAGACTAATCCCCAGAAGGGATCTTGATATTTGTGTTAAGACCCAGAGTTGGCATGCTCATCAGAACCCAAGTTTAAGACAGGCTTGAAGAAGTTGTTAATAGACTGGTGAGGCATATTCAACATCTTCAAAATTCACACGTTTATTTCATCAGCTGAAACAAACAGCTTAGGTACTTAAGGTTTGCTTCATTTAGCTGTTTTAATAAAGATATTGGGTTTTAAATAAACATATTTATTTAACTTTAAAATTTATTAAAGATATGGGGAGGTAATACTTATAAATCTTAGGATTGGGGGCAAAAACATTATTTATTGAGACTTCTGCTTCTGGGTAAATGGAGATGAACTTTCTCCCATTCCTTTCACTAATATAACTAGAACCCTTGGACATTATGTATAAAACAAACATAAGACGACTCTCGGCTGACTGCCTCTGATATCATTCATTAGGAGAAAATATTTGCAAAACATATTTCTGACAAAGGACTAGTATCTAGAACATGAAAAGAAATTTTAAAACTTAGGAGTAAAAGAATAATCCAGTTAGAAGGGTCTTAATGTAATGAAAATGATTTATATTACATTAAGAAGGCAAACCAGTGAGGGACCTTGAGTTCCAAGGAATGACACAGTGATAAGGTCCCTGGCTTTTCTTTTTACCTTCTATAGCCCAGATTAGGAGCTGAGAAGCAACAACTTGGAAATACTTGGGGGCACAGATCAAATAAGCCCCAGAAAGAGCCTGCTCTCACTATCCAGAGGACTGGGACAGGGGTAGACACCAAGACATAAAACTTTTAGATAATAACTGCTCTACTCCATCCAAACAGCACAGGAAAACTGTGGCCCCAGCAGCCCTCATGCCAACGAAGGCTGAGTGGGGAACCTAGACTTCCACTCTGACTAGGCTATTAATAAGGTGTCACAAATCTTCTCCTTCAGGTGTTGGTAGGAAAGACCAAATACAGAGACAGGACTTTCATCCATGCCAGGTGATAACAAGTCTCCTACTCATGATGTTAATGGAGAACACATGGGGAGCACAGGCATCCACTCCCCGCTTGGCAGTAATAAGGAGCCCCTCCTCCCAGCTGAGGTTGTGTTCAGAGGCAGCCTACTGGAGTGTTAGAACCTCCACCACCGACCAGCAGTAAGCAAGCCACTCCCCTTCTCTGTGGTGTCAGAGGAGGCGCTCCCAGCAAAGGAGGTATCAGTGGAAGCCTAGCAGGAACAAGCAGCCTCCCCTCCTCAGGTATCAATAGAGACCAAGTGGAGAGCCCGGACTTTCTACCTCCACATGGCAGTAATCCCACGTGGCAGTGACCCCTATCGCTTGCCAGAGCGGTGTCAGAGGAAGCCAGCTAAAACAGAAAGTTTAAATATGATTCAGAGTCTCAAAACATAATATCCTAAATGTCCAGATTTCAATTAAAAAATCATTCATCATGCTGGAACCAGGAAGATCTCAAACTGAATGAAAGAGAGATAATCATGAGACACCAGAAGATCACAGAAATGTTAGAATATGATAAAGCACCCATCATAAAAATGCTTTAATGAGTAATGACAGACATGCATGAAACAAATGAAAAAACAGAAAGACTTACAAAGAATTAGCAAGTCTTGGCAAAGATGTAGAATATATAAAGAAGAACCAACTGGAAATCTTAGAACTTAAAAATACAACATTCAAAATAAAAAACAAAATGAATACAGGCATACCTTGGAGATATTGCTTTGCTTCCAGACCATTGCAATAAAGCAAATACTGAAATAAAGTGAGTAACATGAATTGTTTTGGTTTCTCAGTGCATATAAAAGTCATGTTTACACTACACTGTAGTTTATTAAGTGTAGAATAGCATTATGTCTAAAAACAATGTACAAACCTTGATGAAAGAATACTTTATTGCTAAAAAATGTTAATGATCATCTGTGCCTTCGGTGAGTCATAATCTTTTTGCTGGTGGAGGGTCTTGCCTTGATGTTGATGGTTACTGGCTTCTCAGGGTGATGGTTGTTGAAGATTGGAGTAGGTGTGGCAATTTCTTAAAATAAGACAACAATAAAGTTTGCTGCATCAATTGACCCTTCCTTTCATGAGAGATTTATCTGCTGCATGCCATGCTGTTTGACAGCATATACTGACAGTAGGATTTCCCTCTCCTCTCTCCTCTCTTCTCTTTCAGACAGAATCACTCTGTCACCCAGGCTGGAGTGCAGTGGCATGATCACAGCTTTACTGCGGTCTCTACCTCCCTGGGCTCAAGCAATCCTCCTACCTCAGTCTCTTAAGTAGCTGGGACTTCAGACACATGCCACCACACCCAACTAAAATTTTTTTTGTAGAGTTGGGGTTTCACTATGGTGCCCAGGTGGTCCTGAACTCCTGGGATCAAGCAATCCAAATGCCTTGGCCTCCCAAAGTGCTGGGATTATAGGCATGAGCCACCGTGCCTGGCTGACTTCTTTCAAAATTGGAGTCAATCCTCTCAAACTCTGCCACTACTTTATCAACTAAGTTTACAGAATATTCTAAATCCTTTGTTGTCATTTCAACAGTGTTCACAGTATCTTCACCAGGAGTAGATTCCATCTCAAGAAACCACTTTCTTTGCTCACACATAAGAAGCAACTCCTTGTCTGTTAAGGTTTTATGAGATTGCAGCAATTCAGTCACACCTTCAGGTTCCACTTGTAATTCTAGTTCTCTTGTTATTCCTACCACCTTTGCAGTTACTTCTTCCACAGAAGTCTTGAACCCCTCAAAGTCATTTATGAGGGGTAGAATGAACTTCTTCTAAACTCCTGCTAATATGGATATTTTGATCTCCTCCTTTGAATCATGAATATTTTAATGACATCAAAACGGTGAATCCCTTCCAGAAGATTTTCAATTTGCTTTGGCCACATTCATCAGAGGATTAACTATCTACAGCAGCTATAGCCTTACAAAATGCATTTTTTTTTTGCTTTTTAAAATTATTATTATACTTTAAGTTCTGGGGTACATGTGCAGAATGTGGAGGTTTGTTACATAGGTATACACGAGCCATGGTGGTTTGCTGCATCCATCAACCCGTCATCTACATTAGGTATTTCTCCTAATGCTATCCCTCCCCTAGCCCCCCACTCTCTGACAGGCCCCCGTGTGTGATGTTCCCCTCCATGAGTCCATATGTTCTCATTGTTCAACTCCCACTTATGAGTGAGAACATGTAGTGTTTTGTTTTCTGTTCTTGTGTTAGTTTTCTGAGAATGATGGTTTCCAGCTTTATCCATGTCCCTGCAAAGGACATGCACTCATCCTTTTTTAAGGCTGCATAGTACTCCATGGTGTATATGTGCCACATTTTCTTTACCCAGTCTATCATTGATAGGCATTTGGGTTGGTTCCAAGTCTTTGCTATTGTGAACAGTGCTGCAATAAACATACGTGTACACGTGTCTTTATAGCAGAATGATTTATAATCCTTTGGGTATATACCCAGTAATCAGATCACTGGGTTAAATGGTATTTCTGGTTCTAGATCCTTAAGGAATTGCCACACTGTCTTCCACAATGGTTGAACTAATTTACACTCCCACCAACAGTGTAAAAGCATTCCTATTTCTCCACATCCTCTCCAGCATCTGTTGTTTCCTGAGTTTTTAATGATTGCCATTCTAACTGGCATGAGATGGTATCTCATTGTGGTTTTGCTTTGCATTTCTCTAATGACCAGTGATGGTGAGCTTTTCTTCATATGTTTTTTGGCCACATAAATGTCTTGAGACATGTCTGTTCATATCCTTTGCCCACTTTCTGATAAATAAGACTTGAAAGTCAAAATTACTCCCCAATCTATGGACTGTGGAATGGATGAGTTAGCAGGCATGAAAATAACATGAACCTCCTTGTACATATCCATCAGGGTGCTTGGGTGACCAGGTGCATTGTTAATGAGCAGTACTATTTGAAAGGAATTTTCTGAGCAGTAATTATCAACAATGGGTTTAAAATATCCAGTAACCATACTGTAAACAGATGTGCTGTCATCCAGGCTTGGTTCCATTTATAGAGCACAGATAGAGTAGATTTGGTATAATTCTTAAAGGCCCTAGGATTTTTGGAATGGTAAATGATCAATGACTTCAACTTAAAAGTCATCAGCTGCATTAGCCTCTAACAAGAGAGTCAGCCTATCCCATGAAGTTTTAAATTGAGGCACTGACTTCTTTTTAGCTACGAAAGTCCTAGATGGCATCTTCTTCCAATATAACGCTGTTTGGTCTACATTAAAAATCTGTTGTTTATTGTAGCCACCTTTGTCAACGATCTTAGCTAGATCTTCTGGATAATTTGCTGCAGCTTCTATATCAGCACTTGGTGCTTCACCTTGCACTTTTATGTTATAGAGACAGCTTCTTTCCTTAAGTCTCATGAACCAACCTCTGCTAGCTTCAAACTTTTCTTCTGCAGCTTCCTCAGCTCTCTCAGCCTTCATGGAATTGAAGAAAGTTCGAGCCTTGCTCTGAATTAGGGTTTGGCTAAGGGAATGTTGTGGCTGGTTTGCTCTTCTATGCAGATCACTAAAACTTTCTCTATATCAGCAATAAGGCTGTTTCACTTTTTTTTATAATTCATGTGTTCATTGGAGTAGCACTTTTAATTTCCTTTAAGAACTTTCCTTTGCATTCACAACTTGGCTAACTGTTTGGTGCAAGAGGCCTGGCTTTCAGCCCATCTTGGCTTTTCACATGCCTTCCTCACTAAGCTTAAGCATTTCTAACTTTTTACTTAAAGGGAGAGCTATGTGACACTTCCTTTCACTTGAAGACTCAGAGGGCATTGTAGGGTTATTAATTGGTATAATTTCAATGTTGTGTCTCAGGGAATAGGAAGGTCTGAGGAGAGGAGGAGTGACAGAGGAATGGCCTGTCAGTACACACGACATTTATCAATTCAGTTTGCCATCAATTTGACAGTTTGACATCAATTCACTTTGCCATCTTATATGGGCACAATTTGTGGTGCCCCAAACAATTACAATAGTACCATCAAAAAATCATTGATTACAGACCATCATAACAAATATGATAATAATGAAAAAGTTTGAAATATTGTGAGAATTACTAAAATGTGACACAGAGACATGAAGTGAGAACATGCTATTAGAAAAATGGCGCCAATAGACTTGCTTGACACAGGTTGCCACAAACCTTCAATTTGTAAAACCCACAATTATCTGCAAAGTGCAATGAAGCAAAGTGCAATAAAATGAAGTATGCCTGTAATCTCAACAGTAGAATGGAGAAGACAAAAGAATCAGTACACTTGAATATAGAAAAATATAAATTACCCAATATGAACAACAGAAATCAAATAGACTGAAAAAATAAACAGAGCCTCAGGGATCTTTGGGACTATAACAAAAGATCTAACATTCATAGTACTGAAGTACTAGAAGGAGAGAAGAAGCAGAGCGAGGCTAAAAATATACTTGAACAAATAATACCTAAAACCTCCCCAAATTTGGCAAAAGACATAAACCTGAAGATTCAAGAAGGTAAGAAAATCCCAACAGGATAAACCCAAATAAATCCATACCAAGACACATCTTAGTCAAAAGTCTGAAAGCTAAAGACAAAGAAAAAATCTTGAAAGCAGAGAGAAAGAAGTGACACATTACTGATATGCGAAAAATAATTTGAATGACATCATATTTCTCATCAGAAATCAATGGAGCCAGAGGAAGTGGCACAATATTTTTTTCAACTACTGAAGGAAAAGAACTTTCAATCCAGAATCCTATGTCAAGAGAAAATATCCTTCAGGAATGAAGGAGTCACCAGGACATTCTCAGATGAGGCAAAACTAACAGCATTCACCACTGGTGGACCTATTTTAAAAGTATGGCTAAAGGAAGTTCTGTAAATGGAAAGGACATGACAAAAGAATGATTCCTGGAATATTAAGAAAGAAGAAATGACATAGAGAATATGTATATATGTATATGGGTAAATAAAATAGATTTCCTTTTTCTCTTGAATTATCTAAGTTATGTTTGATGGTGAAAGCAAAAATTATAACATTGTCTGATGTGGCTCTAAATGTATGTAAAGGAAATATTTAAGACAATTTTACTATAAAAGGAGGAGCATAAAGAGATGTAAAGAAAGGTAAAGTTACTATACTTCAAATTGGTAAAATGACAACATCAATAAACTGTGATACATGATGTACATCTAATACCTATAGCAACCACTAAAAAATCAGTATGAAGAGATATACTCAAAATCTCTAAAGATAAATCAAAATGGGATTCTAATTAATGTTTAAGTAACCCACAGTAAGGCAGAGAAAAAAAGAAAGTAAAGAAAGTAAAAAAGAGAACAAAGAGAAAACAAAACAGTATTTAAGCCCTAACATATTAATAATTATGTGAAATGTAAGTGGTCTAAACACACCAATGAAAGGACAGAGATTGGCAGAGTGCATAAAAACACGATTCAACTATATGCTGTCAATAGTAATTTACTTCAAATAATACAAGCAGGTTGAAAGTACAAGAACAAAAAATATGCCATGTAAATACGAATGAAAAGAAAGAGAGAATGGCTATATTAATAGCATACAAAGTAAGCAACAAAAGAAAGAAAAGGCATTCAGATTTGGAAAGGATAAAATAAAACTGTCCCTTTTTGGAGATAACATATGTTGAAGATCCGAAAGAATCTAAAACAACAAAATCAGTCAAACAAATAAAACAAGTTCTGCAAGTATGAAGCATACAAGATCAATATACCAAAAGCAATCACATTTCTGTATACAAATAATAGACGTGAAAAATTAAAAACAATACCATTTACAGTTGCTGCAAAAAAATGAAATGCTTAGATATAAATCTAACAGAACATGTATAGGATATGCATGCTAAAAACCACATAATACTGAAAAAAGAAAAAAACACAAATAGGAAGACACAGTGTGTTCATGGATTAGGAGACTCAATATAGTAAACATGTTAATGCTCTCTAAATTTTATACATATTTAATGCAGTTCCTATCAAAATCTCATCAAGATATTTTCTTGATATAGATACAATTGTTCCAGAAAGGCAGAGCAACTAGGATAAAGTAATTTTGAAAAACAAGAATACAGTAAGAATCAATCTACCCAATTTCAAGACTTTGATAACTATAGCAGTCAAGACTGTATGGTATCAGTAGAGGGTCAGACACATATATCAATGGAATCAAATAGAAAACACAGAAATAGACCCACACAAATATGCCCAACTTATTTTTGACAAAGTTACAAAAGCAATTCAATGGAAAAAGGATAGCCTTTTCAACATACGGTACTGTAACAATGAGACAACAATGGGTCTAAAAACAAACCTCGACCTAAGTCTCATACTTACACATGCACACAAAACCTCAGAATGGATCATAGACTTATGTAGATGTAATGTAAATGTAAAACTATAAATATTTTAGAAAAAAACAGGAGAAAATATTTGGGATCTAGGACATTGAAAATAGTTTTTAGACTTGACACCAAAAGTATATATTAATTCATCAAAGGAAAAACTGATAAATTGGATTTGAGTTACATCATTCATTCTTTCATTAATTGTTAATATAGACTATTATGTTGTAGATACTGAGACTTTACAGATAATTAAAATGCAGCCCCTGTCTTCAAGGAAATCATAGTTTAGTAGAGAAAAGCAATATCTAAACTAACAGTTATGATGAGATGTGGTTAAGTGCACAGAGGATAGAGTTGTACTGTAGGGATGAGGAACAGTTTGTAATACATAGCAGAAACATTTAACAATGAGCAAAGACTTAGCAGGTAACGGAGTGGAACACTATGCCAAGCAGAGAACAGTATCTGCAAAGGCAGAGTCATGAGAGGACACTGTATTGAGGGAATGGTTAATATGTTCAAGGAGGCTAAGTGCATGAGATTTGTCCATGTGTTCTCATCATTTAGAGAGGGGAACAACACACACTTGGGACTTTTGGAAGGTGGAGGGTGGGAGGAGGGAGAAGTCAACAAAAACAACTAATGGGCACTAGGCTTAATAACTAGGTGATGAAATAATCTGTATAACAAACCACCATAACACAAGTTTACCTATTAAATTTTTACCTATGTAACAAACCTTCACTTGTACCCCTGAACTTACAATAAAAGTTTTAAAAAATGAGATTTGAATGAATACATATCTGAGGTAGAATCAACAGGATTTGGTAACCTGATTTGATAAAGGCGAAGTGGGTAGCTGAGAGAAGAGGGGATCAAGATGCTTCTTGAATTCGTACTTTAAAGGACTAGGACCATTAAATGTGATCAGGAACAGGAAAGGAGGAGAGGGCATTCTTGTTTCTGGAGGGGGGAAAGTATTAAAACATATTGAGTTTGAGGTACCTGTGTTTCTTGGCAAAAATGTCCTCCAGACAACTGGAAATATGAGGTTAGTATTGAGAAAATAGTTCTGAACTAGAGATGTAAATGTGATGTGTGAGGCATTGGTATTCAAGTAGTTGATGCTATGGTAGTAAATTATGTTACATACTGAAAGGGCACACTGAGAAGCTGAGTGTCTGAGAGACAAAAAAAAAAAAAATTGATAGAGCAAAGTCCAGTGTTCCTTTTTGACTATTTGCCATTGGTCTTCACAAAACTAGTTTAGATTCCCCTCATTGCATTAACATTTAGAGAACTCTGGCTTGAATAAGACAAAGAGATGAAAAGGCTGCCATTTCTCAGCCATTGCTGCCAACTCTCTTCTCTTCTATCTCCACATAGCATCTCTGGGGAGGTAAGGATCTGCTGAAGTCAGTAAAGAAAATTCCATAACTTTCTTTGGTGAATTATTACTGACTGCAGAAAGTGATTTAGTTCTCTAGAAGACCTAGCTAAAATCCTTCCTGCTACAAATAATACTGTTTCTTCATGTTCTGTCTTAATGGAAAAAGAAAAGGGTTAGATACCCCATTGTATGTATCATGGAATTATGTTTTCCAGTCTGGACAGCATGGGGAAGTAGATTTTTCAAGACAAATAAAGTGGCTGATGGGAGGCCCTGGGTTGACAGGGAAAAAGATGTAGATAAGATTATGGGATTCAATTCTTGGTATTCTAGAAAAGTAGATTTTTTTTCTAGTCCTTAAAAGCAGGTATTAAATCACTTCTTCTTGTCTTACAAAACAAATATATGAAGAATCAAATACACAGTTTATTTATTTTGCAAGGCAAAACTCCCCTATGGACATTAAATTGGCTGTGAAATGAGTCCAGTCGGCAGTTTTGCTTTGATTTTGTTTTGTTTTTGTGTTTGAAACCATCCATGGCAAGTGGCTATTTCTAAGGGCTTGAAAATTTTATCTTCTCTGGGTTGAATAATCTTGATTCTTTTACAAAGCCTTCACTTGAATGACTTTTCAATCCATTAATTATTTTATAGCACTTCCTTGATTGCTCACCAAATTCTTTGTACCCATCTTTAGCTATTATGATAGGATCACTTTAACTCTCTGATCAAAAACTGCATTTAAATATTGTTCAAAACATTCTGTTCTGTGCAAGGGATATAAGCCCTTGAAAAAAACATTTCAGAGAAAAAAAAGTGTCAGGCCCTGTTGTTAAAGGAAGTGAGCTGTACCGGAATATTAATTAAGTCCAGTTATTGTATCCAAATTAAACTGGTGTCTCTTAATTCCAGCTTGAAAAGCAGCAAAGTGGAAGGAATAAATGCAAAGAATAAAAATAGAAAATATTTCCTGCTTAAAGAAAGAGAGACAGGGGATTTTTACATACCTAGTGGCATCACTTCCTTAATGAAGCTATTCCTTTTTCTATAAATTCTATCTGGTGTGGAAGTACAAAGAATGGTGGAAGGAAATCTGAAAGCAAAGATGTTTAACAGGTAAAGTTGGGAGTTTCCCACTGGTAAGCTCCAATAGTCAAGGCTAGGGGAACATATCAATGGCCAACATAGTTCAGCTGTTTATTGTTTTTAAAAATTGTTCTACAGTTGCCAGTGGTGTTGGTTAATGTTAATCTGTCTCACCACCAATATCTAGGATTTTTAATAGATAAAAGACATAATTTTCTCTCTTCCTAATGTAGTAAAACATGAAATTTGACTTGACTGCTGAGATTGAGTCTAGAAAAATAAAGGGGAAAAGACAGCTAATACTTCTAAAGATGCTAAATTCTAAGTATCTGCATGCTCTCATTTAGTCCTCAGTAGAAATCATTGAAAAAGAGATGAGAAAAGGGACTCAGCGATATTAAGGCAGACATCCAACTTATCAGTCCACTGCTAATCTTATATTGGTGATCCTAGGTGTTCTTCCCAAAGTGTCATTCATGCATTCATTCATCGACTATTTGTTTATTCATCAAATACTGTATCCAGGCTCTGAAGCCATGTCCTGGAGATTAATGGTGAAAAACACAAGGCCTTAGCTTTATGGAACCTTACCGGTTCCTGACCAGTTCTCCAAGTTTTAGGTAAGTCTGAGTTCTCTATAAGTCAACCTATTGACTTCCCATTCTACATTCTGTTATCTACCTAATCAGTGGGTATTCTTTTGGTTGTATGGCTGTGATCAACTCAAGTATGAGTCACTCAAAAGAGGAAAAACAAAATGACCAACCTATCTTTTCTCTGACACAATCAACCAAATTAGCATAGGAAAAAGTTATTAGGTCACATCCAGTCCATCCTGGGAACAGAGCAAAACCACTCCTTGCATTATGCTACATTATTTTTCAATGAAATTGTCCTGCCTAATTGTAAATAATTATAAATGACTCAGTGACAACGTTTCCACTATTTCCTCTCAAAGGTTAGCCCACGCTCTGGTAATTTTCAGCATCAAGATGGTTTTTCTGATAGCCCAAACAGCCCTTGTCCTGATTTCATCTAATTATGCTCTGATCTACCCTGATCTCATTCTATTCAGTTCCTCTTTTGCTGCTGTATTTATATCCTTCAAATATAGCTATATGCCTATCACACCGAATTCTCTCCCCTCTCCACCATGGCTGACTTAATCTTAAGCTAAACTCAGCAGACAAAACTGCAACCCCACCATAACTTCTAGTCATCTCAGTATTTTCTACCCTATGCAGAAAACACTAACTAATTTCTTATAGTTCTGGGGTCAGACCTTCCAGGTCTCTGCCTATACACTGGGCAGTGGGGCAGGTGTCCAGAGACCACAAATTACATTTCAATGACATCCTGTCACTTCCACTCTTCTACTTCTCTAGGGCACAGAAGTACTTCTTCAGTGATTTTTTTCTAACCACATGTTTTGAGGGTGGCAGAACAGATCCAATTCAGAAGAACATCTTAGAAGATTTTGTTGACTCTATCTGGGTGCAGAACTTATTCATTCACTCTCACACTCAACTTTTGTTGAAAACTAGCAGTGTCATACCCTAGTGAATCTGACATGTTCTTTCTCAAGGAATTCAGAGTCTAATACAGGAGATAAATAGGTCCCTCTCCCCAATTTATACCCTGCCACTCTCCTTTTCTAAAGAAAATTGTTTACATATACAATTCCTTACCTCCCATTCACTCTTCACTGAAATTGGGTCTCTGCTCATAATGTTTTAATAAAGCCTTTTCTGCCAAAGTCAACCAGTAACCTCTGAATTAGCAAACTCAATGGTCTCTTTTCAATATTCATCCAACTCGAATGCAAGAATATTTAGCACTATTGATTGCTGGACTGCTTTTTCTTGAAATCCTCTCCCTGTCCTTGGTTTCCATGACACCACTCTCCCACATCTCCTCCTACATTTCTGAGTGCCCTTTCTTTCTCTTCTTTACACCACTTTCTCTGTTTCCTCTCAGCGGACAGCTTCTCCTTATATTTGATTTAAAAAGATAAGCATTGAGAAAAGAACTTCCTCTTCTTTCCACCACTGCATCACCAACCTACCTTGCCTTATCTCCTCTTAATATGGGTGAATTATCCTTATTCTTAACAAAGTTCAACTCCCCACTTCTGCTCTGATCTTCCCAAGGACCTTACCTCTGCAATTATTTTTGTCTATACTGTCCATTTCTTTTCTATGCCATCAATTTCTCCCTTGCTACTGAATTATTTCCATTAGCAGTCAGATATTTAATATTTGTGATTTTCAAATTTCCCCTCTTATGCCTAATATACTTTTATTGAATATGTCCCTTTAACATATATATTGTTTTATGTGCATGTATTTTTATAGATAAATAATAATTATACATACTTTGGGGGTACGTGATATTGTGATACATGCATATAATACGTAGTGATCAAATCAGAGTAACTGGAATATCTATCACCCAAACATTTATCATTTCTTCAGGTTAAGAATATTCCAAATCTTCTCTTAAAGCTATTTTGAAATATACAGTAAGTTATTGATAACTATAGTCACCCTACTATGCTATCAGACACTGGAACTTATTCCTTTCTTTTAAAAATTAATTTTATTAACTGACAAAAATCACCATATATTTATCCCAATTGCTTCTCAAGCTAACACTCTATTTTTCTGTACTCCTTTTACAACTAAACCCCTAAAAAGACTTACTACCTTCACTTCTTCACTGTCCGTTCTTTTATGAAACAATTCATTCAGGCTTTTGTCTCTGGGTTGCCAATGACTTTCACGTTGCCAAAATCAGTAGGTAATTCTCAGAATCAATGTCTCATCAACATTTGACACAGCTGACTACTCCCTCTTTCTTGAATCAGTTTCTTCACTTGCATTGTGGGATACCACTCTCATTTGGTTTTTCTCCTACCTCACTGGCCACTTCTCCTCAGCTTATTCTTTGGGTTTTTCTTCATCTGCCCTATCTCTAAATATTGGAGTATCCCAGCGCTCAATACAAGGACTTCTCCTCTTTGCTGCCTACACTTAAAAAATTAAAGGTGACTTTATTTTATCAAGATTTAATTTCCTCTTAATGTCCATGTTTTTAGCTTCTGCCAAAATTAGAGGCTGCCTCCTCAACTGGTCCAATTTAGATTTAAAAATATTTTTTACCTTGAAATAATTTAAAATGTATGATAGAGTTGCAAGAACAGTACAAGGAATTCCTGTGTAGCCTTTATCCAGAATCACCAACTGATTACATTTTGTCACATTTGCTTTGTCACTCCCTCTCTCTCTAGACATATAAATTAATATGCATGTATGTATTTACTCATCTATTTCAGAGTTAGTTTCAGACCTCAGGCCCCTTTACCTCTAAATACTTTAGTTTGTCTTTCCTAAGGACAGAAATTATCTTATACAATTACAGTACTATTATCAAATTCAAGAATTTTTACATTAATATAATACCATTTTACAATATACTCAACCCATTAATGTTCTCACCTGGTGTCAAAGCTTTATCAGAGGGTGACTCCAAAATTTAAATATTTAACCTTGACCTGTTTTCTCAATTCTAGACTCTTCTAATTTCTTAGTTAACATTAGCATGTAGCTGTCCAACAGACATGTCATTACATGTACAAAGTTAATGTGTATAAAACCAAGCTACTTCTTTCCTACTTCTTCTGATTACCCATAAAACGTGTTCCTCCTCCAGTCTTTCTCACCTCAGTAACTGATACCACCCAGTTATTCAGGTCAAAACCCAAGGAACCATTTATTCCTTGCTTAGCCATTTCCTACCACAACCCTGCACAATTCATACTTCAGCCATCAGCAAGTCTTCCAAAACGAATCCTAAATCTAACAACTTTTTACCATCTCCATCACTAAAATCCAAATCCAACTCATTTACCTTATCTTGCTTAAATTATTCCCAGTAGCCTCCTAACAAGTTTTCCTGCTTCCTCTCTGCCCCCTACAGTCTGTTTCCCATACAGCAGCCACAGTGATCGTCTACCAATCCGAAACTAATCATACCACTGTTCTGCTTAGAACTCTCTAACAGCTTCCCTCTGCAAATAGAACACATTTGAACTTCTTACCAGAGCCTCCAAGGCCCTGTGTGATTATAATCCTTGACTTATTCTCCTTTCATGCTTCCTTTGCTTACTACACTACAGTTTTAAAGCCTTCTTTCTGACCTTTGAATACATCATGTATTTTTTCCATTTAAGCTCTCTTTTACTTGATATTCTTCTGGCTGGAAAGCTCTTCTCCCTAGATCTTTATATGGCTGCCTCTTTCTTACCATTTAATTCTTGGTTCAAATATCTTCATAGAGGTAGAGGTCTTCCCTGAATGAGCTGAAGTCTCCCCTGCCCCTGCTGCTCCTACCACACCCACATTTAGTCATTTTATATGCCTTTGCATTGCTTTATTTTCCTTTATAGCACTTACCACTAATGGATATAATATGTTTGCCTATTTTTGATTATTGTCTACTTCTCCCATTCCTGTTAGAATAGCAACTCCAAGAGGGAAAGGGCTATTTTGTTCACTGATATACCCCCAGTTCCTGAAATAGTACCCAACACAGACTATGGCCCTAGTAAATATTTGTTAGATGAATGAATGAATGGTTCCTCTCTTTGCATTTGGCTCACATATGTCCCCCAGAATCTGGTCCCTGATCATCTATTTTTCTTCTCTACATTACAGTTTCTGGAAGATACCATCCCAATGGCTTCAATTATCATCGACCCAAATAACTTTCAATTTAATTATTGAGTCCTTTTTTTCTTTGTGTACCCAAGAACCATAGTTACAACTGCCTACTGGTCCTTTATATTTGGACGTCTTACATATGCTTCAAATTCCACATGTCTAAAACTAGCTCATTATTTTGTTTCTTTTTGATATAAAGCATATAAAGTACCGAGTCAAATGCTCAGTGTCTAAGAGGCACTCAATAAATGCTAGTTCTTATAAATAGCATTTGTAACTAGTATCTTTTAACTCCATCCAATTTGGCAAGAAACCTTGCACTCATCTTTGACTCTATCTCTTTCCTTTGCCGAATCCACCATCTCAGCTTTCAAGTATTTGGATGCTTGACAAGCCAATACCCCTAAAAGTCTCAGCCTCTAATCCTCACTGCAATAACCCTTACTGCCCTTGCCTGGCATACATTCATTCCATTCAATTAGCTATTCAATGAGTATTGAGCATGTAACCCTGCTAAGCACTATGATCACTATACTAAAGATACGAGTAAAAACCACACATGGACGCTGCCCAAAATTTACAGGTGGGAAATAGACAAGTAAACAGGCTGTTACGATTCTAGATAGAGGAAATTAAAGGGTGTTGTTTATAGGAGGAAGCTTAATACAGTCTGGGGATATCAACCCTAACACTTCTTAGAAGTGGTAAAGTCTTGAGTGTTGAATAAGACTTAGCTAAACAAAGAGGAAGGAGCAGTCATCATTTTGGGAAGAAGGAGCAGAATGTGAAAAGGCACAGAGATATGAGAGAATATGTTGTAGTTGGATGTGATGGTTAATACTGAGTGTCAACTTGATTGGATTGAAGGATACAAAGTGTTGATCCTGGGTGTGTCTGTGTGGGTGTTGCCAAAGACAATAACATTTGAGTCAGTGGACTGGGGAAGGCAGAACCACCCTTCATCTGGTGGGCACAATCTAATCAGTTGCCAGTGAATATAAAGCAGGCAGAAAAACATGAAAAGGAGAGACTGGCCTAGCCTCCCAGCCTACATCTTTCTGCCATGCTGGATGCTTCCTGCCCTCGAATATCAGACTCCAATTTCTTCAGTTTGGGGACTCAGACTGGCTCTCCTTCCTCCTCAGCTTGCAGATAGCCTATTGTGAGACCTTGTGATCATGTAAGTTAATACTTACTAAGCTCCCCTTTATATGTGTGTGTGTGTGTGTGTGTGTGTGTGTGTGTGTGTGTGTGTATCCTATTAGTTCTGTCCCTCTAGAGAACCCTGACGAATACATTGGAGAAATATAAGCAGTTGAATGTGGCCATAACATAAAGTGCAGGCTTGGGCGGAGATGGCAGAGATAAACAGGTGTTCTATTTTAAGGGGCCTGTTCACCAAATTAAGGAGTTTGGATTTTAACCTGAACACAATAGGGAACTTTGAAGGGTTTTGGTGAGTAAAGATTTCACAATGAGGTTTGCATTTTAAAAGATGACTCTGGTTGCACTGTGGAGAATAAATTCACGAGGTCGGGAGCATGGCAAAACTGAAGGTAGGTAAACAAATTGAGAGACTTGCAGTGAGCCAACAAGAGAGAAGAAGTTTGAGAAATTTTCAGCATATATAAAAATGGCCAAGACTTGCTCAATTAGATATAGCAATAAGGAGCTGAAAAAACTGGGTTCACTGTGAATTGTTCACCTTTATAGAGGCACACAGGAGGAGAAGCAGATTTTATCAGGGTTTGGAGGTAGAAGTTAATGACTTTAACATATAGAGTTTTGGAGATACATGTGGGGTATAAAAATGAAGATACCTAGAAAGAAGTGGTATAAATGGGAGAGAAGTATGGGACGGAGTGAGAGATTTAGAAGTCTTATTTGCTAAATTAAATCATGGAATGAATTAAAATCACCCAGAATGTATCATGTTAGAAGAGTAGAGAAACTTGTGTAGAACTTTGGAGAATATTAATACATAAGGGTCAAGTAGAGGAAGAGGAACCATAAAAAAGGAATAGACAAGAGAAAGCAAAGAAAAACCAGGGGAAGCATAGTGTTACTGGAGCCAAAGGAAGATAAAATTTTTAGAAGACAGTAATGTTTAACAATGTTAAGCTCTGATGAGAAGTTGTACTGAGTTGAATGGTGCCCCTGCAAAATTCATGTTCACCCAGAACCTTTGAATGCAACCCTGTTTGGAGACAGAGCCTTTGCAGATGTCATTAGTTATTATGAAATCATACTGGACTTAGGTAGGACCTAAGTCCAATGACTGGTGACCTTATAAGAAGGCCACATAGACACAGACACACAAAGACACAGGGGAAAAGGCCATGTGAAGATAGAGGCAGAGGTTGGAGTGCTATGTCTACAAGCCAAGGAATGCCTAGGGTTGCTGGTAAACACCAGAAGCTAGGAAGAATCAAGAAAGGACCCTCCCCTAGAGCCTTCAGAGAGAGCGTGGCCCTACCAACACTTGGATTTCAGACTTCCAGTATCCTGAGCTATGTAATCTCTGCTATTTTAAGGTACCTAGTTTGTGTCACTTTGTTGTGACAGCCCTAGGACACTAATACAGAGGTGAAGTAACACAGGAACCAAAAGGAGTTCATTGCTTTAAATAATTAAGAGGTCACTGGTAATTCTGACCAGAGTCACTTGAGGGATATGGTGGGAGACCAAGTTAGATTGTTATGGGTTGTGCTTGTGAATGGAAGGTGAAGGAGTAGAAATAGTGAGCGAAAACAGGTTTTCAAAGTAGTTTACCTGTGAAAGAAAAAAAAGGCATAATACCTAAAGATGACTATAGGTCTTGGAAAGGTGTTTTCAAAATAGGAGACCTGAGCTGGTTTGTAGACTTAGGGGATAAAACTAGGACAAGAGAAGGATAACAGGTTGAAATGCCTGAAAAAGGGAGAGCAGAAATTAAAGGAGCAAGATTTCTTTAAAAAGTGTAGGAGAATGAGGTCCAGGACACCTGTGAAAAAATTGGGTATGTCCAAGTGAGGAGGCAAACTCTTTTAAGATATACCCCTTTGGGTTTCAGAAAGATAAGGATAGAAAAAAGTCATGTAGATCCATCTATACAGGGTCTTAAATGCTGGGATGAAGTATTTAGACTTATTTGTGGAGGCAGTTGGGGTTTTTTTGAGAAAGGGAATGACATGAGCCAGGCTAAGCACAATAGAGACCTCATAACTCATGAGATTTACCCAAAGCACAATTACTGCTGATTGAAATAAATACAGAGATGTACTTTAGGAAGATTAATTTGGCAGAAGTGCAGAGAATGGGTTGGAGGGCATCCAGACAAGAGGTAATGAGTCCCTGGCAGTAGCAGGACGAAAGCAAAGGAAATAGATGAGATGGATATTAGAAACGCTGCAGAGGGAGCTCAGAAAGGACTTGGGGACTGTTGGGAATAAAAGAGGGAATTTAAGAGGATTCTACTATTGTGAACTTGATTGACAAGGATGGGAAAGATGCCATAGACTGAAATAGAGATATTAGGACACCGGAAGGGGGTGGTTGGGTAAGGGTTAATGTACACCTTGGAATGGAAGTCTGGAGCTCAGGAAGAAGGGAAAGCTGGGGAGAGAGATCTGGCAGTCTTCTATATCTAGGAGAGAGGTGAAACCTTTGGAAGTGGATAAATTCATAAAAGATGAATGGGCAGAGGAAAAAGTTAAGGCAAAGGATAGAATCACAAACTTACTTTAGGTATAGAAAGGAGACATTTCCCTCAAGTACAGAAAGGCTTCCTAGAGGAGGTAGCAAATGTGAAACATCCCAGAAACCATGTAAAGAAACCTTGACTGGTAAGAAGAAGTTGCTGGTTCTAGTCTAATCTACCTCTGTCGCTGTGTGGCCTTAGGAAAGTCCTTACTCATTCCAGTCCTCAGTCTTCTCACCTATAAAATGAGGTCACTGAATACAGTGATTACAGAAACCTCTTTTAGCTCTAGCAGTACATTTTCCTTTGATTGGAGCTTGACTTTGGCCTTTGTTTTGGCAAGAGGGGTACATAACTTTCTAGATCAAGAAATAGTATACAAAGGCAAAGAGGCACATTTAAGAAAAGAGAAATGAATGAATTCAGAACTAGTCATTTTCACAACTTGAGCTATCCAACCTAATGATCATTCTGATTGACAATTATTAGGGTACTATGTGATTGATAATAACACCTGGTCTATGAGTTGTGTAATGAAGTTTTTGTTTGTTTGTTTGTTTGTTTTGAGACAGAGTCTCGCTCTGTCGCCCAGGCTGGAGAGCAGAGCGTGAGATCTCAGCTCACTGCAAGCTCCACCTCCAGGGTTCACGCCATTCTCCTGCCTCAGCCTCCCGAGTAGCTGGGACTACAGGCGCCCACCACCACGCCCAGCTAATTTTTTTGTATTTTTAGTAGAGATGGGGTTTCACCGTGTTAGCCAGGATGGTCTCAATCTCCTGACCTCGTGATCTGCCCGTCTCAGCCTCCCAAAGTGCTGGGATTACAGGCGCGAGTACCCCCACCCGGCCGGATGAAGTTTTAGCCAGTATTGTACTGTCTGCTAAAATCAGTACTGAAGGATAAGTACTGCCTTCCTTTTACTTAGGAAAAAGAAAAGAGCAGTTACCAAATGGCTACTCTGTTTCAGGTACTTTCATATATTTACCTAAAAGGTAATTTATATGAAGACAAGATTTTCTTTTAAATCTGTTGTATTAACTGACATATCACTAATACCTAAAATAGTGCTTAGCACATAGCACTCAATATTGTTTGAATGACCTGAAAAATATATGAATATATTTTATATATACATATATTTCATATATGTGTGTATATAATGTCATTTGATCATTATAACAAACTTGCAAAAGAGACATTAGTGTTCTTATATGGACGGGAAAAGAATGGCTAAAAGAGGTTATATAAACTTACTCAAAGTCACACAACCTGTAGGTGTTGTGCCAGAGTCAAACACAACAGATTTATAAGCTCCATGTGGGCAGGGAATGTGTCTATGTTCTCCACGGTATCCCCAACAGCTAACTCCATATCTAGATGGAAGTAGCATTTAATAAATATCTTGTGAATAGAAGGAAGCAGGCAAGCAAACACACACTTGTGTGAACCCACATACCATTCATTTTACCCTATACCAACCACATCATTGCCCAAATTCAAAAGAATATTGAATCTCAAGAATCCAGCAGTTTGCCTACCATGTTTGTTGGCTTAAATAGTCTGTGATTTTTTATTCATTCTCACTTGTAGACTACGATGGTTCTCTTTCAGTCTTTTTAAGCTTTAGAGAGAGCCTCAAGGTCTTCTTTTTGGAGAATGCTTTATACCAGGGGCCAGCAAACTTAGTCTGTAAAGGGCCAGGTAGTAAGTATTTTAGGTTTTGTAGACCATATAGTGTCTGTTGCAACTATTCGACTTTGCCATTTTGGTGTTTAAAAAAAAAAAACAAAACCACAGCTATAGACAACACATAGATAGATGAGCATGCCTGCTCCAATTGCTTTTATTCCAATAAAATGTTAATTGGAAAACTGGTTAGCAGGACAGATTTGGCCACAGACCACAGTTTAGCCCACCTCTGTTTTATATTATTTTTATTTTTCTCTCTCTTGCCTTTCCAGGACTTCTCTAACACGGTGCCAACTGTAAACATCTTCCTATCCCTGGTATATTAATACATGGCAGGACAACTTCAGTTTTAACAAGTTTCAACAGTTGTAACCCCTTCCATTTAATTATAGATGGCAGGAGTATTATGACAACAACAAAGACAGGACAGCTAGGGAGGCTGGCAGGTGGCCTACACAAGGCTCAAAGATACGGCAGTTCATTCCTTTATATAATCTTAATGCTGGTCCAAGATCTGGATACCAGGTTCATATAATAAAAACTAGATTGTTTGCTTTTTGATCAGTGTACCCAAAATTGATCAGTTATTTTAAAACAGTCTTACAAATATCCATAATCATAATAAACTGAATGGAATGTCATGTGCCAATTTAAGTGACCATGAAAAATATAACTATCAAGAAAACCAGTTACTCATAGTTCCTACTTCCCTAAATAAGGATGTTAAAAAAAAAAAAATCCTGAGTCCTTCCCATGTGTCATAGAGTATACTAGGTACTGAGAATGCAACAGTGAATACGCAGCACCTGTCCTCATGTTTCTAGTCTAAGGGCCATTTTTTTTTTTTTTCTGCATAGAGCCAAATAATAAATATTTTAGGCTTTTTGTATCACACAGTCTGCCACAACTCAATTTTGCCATTTTAGTATGAAAGAAGCATGAATAGTACATAAATGTGTAGTTCTGTTCCAATAAAATTTTATTTATGGACACTTAATTTGAGTTTCATATAATTTCACATATCATGAAATACGATTCTTTTTTCCACCAACCGTTTAAAATATATACATATGTATGTGTGTGTATATACATATATCAAAGAGATATCTACACCCCATATCTTTTGCAGCAGTATCCACAATAGCTGAGATATGAAATCAATCTAAGTGTTCAAAAACAGATGAATGGATAAAGAAAATGTGGTGTATATATACACAATGGAGTGTTATTCAGCCATAAAAAGAATGAAATCCTGTTATTTGCAGCAACATGGAGGACGTTATGTTAAGTGAAATAAGCCAGGAACAGAAAGTTGAACACCACATGTTCTCACTCATATGTAGAAGCTAAAAATATTGATCTCAAAGAAGTAAAGAGTAGAACAGAAGTTACTAGAGGGTGAGAAGGGAGGAGGAAGGGAAGGATATATAAAGATTTGCTAAATAATACAAAAATTCAGTAGATAGGAAGAATAAGTTCTAGTGCTCTATAGCACTATAGGATGACTATAGTCAATATTAATGTATTATATATTTCAAGTAACTAGAAGAAAGGATGCTCCCAACATAAAGAAACAATAAATGTTTGAGATAATGGATATGCTAATTACTCTGATCTGATCACTATACGTTGCACATTGGAAAACCACTATGTACCCCATAAATATGTACTATGTATCAGTTAAAATAAATTTAAAAATAGAAGTGAAAGAATAACCTGGAGGCTGATAAATGACATTGGTAAGGAAATGAGAGTGATAATCCCTGCTTGTTTGAGCTTCAAAAATGAAGGGAATCTTGCATGAGGGTGGAGGAATGATGGTTCAGAAGTTGTCTACGGAGAGCATGGCTAAACCAGAATATGTCAATAATGTACATTCAATTGTATCTTGCCTTTTTGTAAGAAAAAAATATACAGTACCCTAAGACTTTACCCACATCATCAAAAATGACTTGTGTACATTTTCTGTCTGTACATTTTTGTAATTTCCTCCATATAAAACCTCTTTCTTTCATACATATTTCTTAAGGGCATTCCTGATTGCTTATGGGTTTGTTCCCATTAAGAATGGCATATATTTCTCCATATAGCTTCTAATTGATTATTGTGTCTGTTGTTACCTTTAAATTTGTTATTCTTTGACTTCTCCTTTGAACTGATTGTAACACTTTACATTTTCCTCATTAAGGAGTGAAATACAATATTTAACATATGTTCACTTTTTGTCTACATAAGAGTCAAAATTTTGCCTTTTAAAAATTATTTTAATATTTGTAATGAATTGTTACTGTCCTATATTATTGTATTAGATTTCATAGAATTCCATGTATATATTTTGCATCTAAATTTACAAATTGGATAGAATATTCTTTCTTAGAGCAGTCTGTCAGGTTTTGGTATCAGAGTAATGCTGGCTTCAAAAACAATGTGAATAATTCTGCAACATTTTCAATACTATAACATATCTATAGAATTCAACGTGGTTATTTCTAGAAAATTTAAAGGAATTCACAGATAAAAATATCTGTCCCTTAAAGTCCTAAAGTATTTTTGGATGTCCCTAAAGTATTTTTGGAAGTTTCTCTTTGATAATTGTTTTCAAAGTTTCTACTGTTACATGTTCATTTAGTTTTCAACTTCTCAGTAATTTCTGGCATTTAATATTTTATTAGATATTTTTAATTTCTTTGAGATTCTCAAATATATTAAGGTACAATTATAGTAGTGCGCCTTTAATTTAAAAAACCTTTGTTGTTGTATTCCATTTGTCATTTAAATTTTATTTATAATTCATCTTTGTTTTCTTGATTAAATTTGCTAAAGGCTTATCTATTTAATTCATCCATCTGAAAAGAAACCTAGTCCTCGGTTTCATATTATATTGGATTATTAGTCATTTAATTCCATTCTTCATTTTTAACAATAAAATATTTAAGGTTATGAATTTACTTCTGAATATTTTCAAAGTTTTGGTAAGTCATGATCTCATTTTTATTATTGTTAGTCTGCTAGTGTTTCTTTGTGCTAATATTCACATATAAATGTGATCTAAAATATTCAAGTAATTGAAGACTTTAAAATTTGTTTTTAAATTGTAAACATTGTACATTATCATCAGAGATTGCTACTCTTAAGAGTGTGCAGGCTGGGCTTGGTGGCTCACGCCTGTAATCCCAGCACTCTGGGAGGCCAAGGCGGGCAGATCACTTGAGGTCAGGAGTTCAAGACAGCCTGGCCAACATAGTGAAGCCTTGTCTCTACTAAAAATACAAAAATTATCTGGGTGTGGTGGTACACACCTGTAGTCCCAGCTGCTTGGGAGGCTGAGGCAGGAGAATTGCTTGAACCCGGGAGGCAGAGGTTGCAGTGAGCCAAGATCGTGCCATTGCACTCTAGCCTGGGCAACAGAGCAAGGCTCTATCTCAAAAAAAAACCAAACAAACAAACAACAAAAAAACTTGCAAAGCTTTTCTTTGTGACATACCTATGATCATTTAAAAATATTCTCTCAATATTTGAAAAGAGTATATGCAGTCTATAAACAATTTTCAAAATGTATTAATTAGATCTAATGAATTGTTTTTCATATCTTCTAAGTAGTTTATTTTAGTCTACTTTATTGTCAATTAAATTATGTTAAAGCCTCCCATACAGATGTTTCCATCACTTTTTGTATAGTTGACAGTTTTTTTCTTTATATATTTGGATGCCATGTTTTTTGCAAAAAAAGGTTCATAAATATAATATCTTCAATACGGTTTGTATCATCAATCAATATAAAATGAACATCTTGGGATCAACATGGTTGCGTGGTCATTGTTCCTGATTTTTTTTTTCCTAATAGAGTAGTGACATGTTCAAATACCTATTTAGAGAATGGATTGATTAGGAAAAGGTGAGACTGAAAGCTGAGAAGCCAGTGGGAAGGCTCTTAGAATAGTGCAGGTGAGAAATCATGAGTGGCTGGATTAAGACAAAGGCAACCAAGAGGTCTTTAGCAGGTTAAAAACATCAAGACTTGCAATTAATTGGATTGGAAGTTGGGTGGGGTGAGAGAGGAGTTGAGGGTGACACCTACATTTCTGACTGAGCTGACCATTATCTAGACAGCAATATAGGAGGAAGAGCTGGGTTGGCTTTTCAGAATTGGCTATATTCTAAAGTTCCTTCTGTTTATATTCATACCAAAAGGACTCAAGCCTAGACCTAAAGCTAAGTGTTGGATCTTTGTCAGCTGATTGTTTACTCAAACCAAAGTCTTTCTACCTGTATAAAACACTAGGCTGAATACTCACAAATTTTAGGGTAATCACACTTCTTTTACATGTTAAGAGCTCTTTCATAAAGTTGACGGAAAATTTGGACTAAACGAGAGGGAATTAATTTCCTATACTGTGCCCAGGGTAGTCCACCTGTGAAGGTTAAGTTTTCCACAAGAGGGCAGCATCACCTAATAAATTATGTCATTGAAAGCCTTCACCAATAGGGGCTGAGATGGGGAGGTTAAAAGGGTAGAAAATACAGGTTCTGGGAGCCATAGGACCTGTCACACCACGAAAACCAAAGGGCCCTGCTAGTTCAAGCCCATAATTATAACCACTCCTAAGTGACTGATGGTGGCAGATGTTGCTACGAAAGAGGACATGGAACTCACCCTGTCAAGATGAGTGGGTGAAACACCTGAACCCTCTCATTCTTGTGACTGATTCAGAAGATACTCTAGATAGTGTTCACACTCCCTCTAACTGCTGGTGTCTCTGTACAACCAGCATCTCACAGGGGCCTTTATTTCCTATTCAGATCATTGCCACCCCTAATGATTCCTTAGCACATCATTCTCTGCAGGTTAGGCTGCAAAGCACATCACCATTCTGATGCTCTCCCAATTTAACAGTGTTTGGTTATTCCAATTATGCTTCTTTTAGACCCTAAGGAAAGAAATGGGAATGAAATTCACTGACAACCCATTATGTGAAAGTCATTTTACATAAATTATCTTATTTAATCATCGCAACAATGCCATTATATACGAATTATTATTTGTCATATAAGAGACCTAGGAAGTTGCAAACATGGGAATATCTAGCTCCAAAACAAAAATGCTTCCAAATTCACCAAATTACCCCTCCAAGAAGCCTTATTTAAGACCTAAATCTTGACCAATCCAAGATTTAATCAGTGATAATGTATCTATTATATAAGGCATTACTTAACATGTCACCTCCTATCCATGTACATGGGCAGGTATGGATTAATCTTAGGTGCCAGCAGGTAATAGAAGTCAAGGGGATCCTATATAACCTCATTCTTCCTAGGTCCAAAGCCTTTCCCCTTAAATATTCTCTCTTCAGGATAAATCATTTGGATATAGAACATGAGGACAATGGAAGAATTAAAGATGGCTTCTGTGTTTCTGGCTTAGTTGGCTGAATACATACGTGGTGGTCCTGGTCATAGATAGTTATTTTGAGAGAAGATGATGATGTGTTAGGCATGGGCATGTTGTGTTTGCAATACCTCTGACACATTTAAGTATAAATGTTTAATGGGAAGTTGGTTATATGGTCTAGAGCATAGGAGATACAGAAAATAAGGTGAAGCTAAAGGGCTGGGTGAGATTTTCCAGGGTATATTAAGTTAAAAATGGTGGAACTATGGGGAACACCAACATTTAAGGAATGGTCAGAGGAAGAGCAGGTAATAACGAGCCTGGTTTTTAAAAAATGGACAAGGATGTAGGAAAAGAACAAGGAAACTGATTATCTTGAAAGTAAGAGGTGTGGCCGGGCGCGGTGCCTTATTCCTGTAATCCCAGCACTTTGGGAGGCTGAGGCAGGCCGGATTACTTGAGGTCCGAGGTTTGCAACCAGCCTGGCCAACATAGTGAAACTCCATCTCTACTAAAAATACAAAAAGTAGCCAGGTGTGTTGGTACACGCCTGTAATCCAGCTACTCAGGAGGTTGAGGCAGGGGAATTGCTTGAACCTGGGAGGTGGAGGTTGCAGTGAGCTGAGATCACGCCACTGCACTCCAGCCTGGGCGACAGAGCAAAACTCCATTTCAAAAAAAAAAAAAAAGGTTTTTTTTTTAATTAACATAATAGTTACACATGTTTTGGGGGTACATGTATCATTCTGATACATACATATAAAGTGTAACAATGAAATTTGGAAAATTGGGATATCCATCACTTCAAACATTTATCTTTTCTTTATGTTGAGAACATATGAATTCTTCTCTACCAGTTATTCTGAAATATACAATAGATTGTTAACTATAGTTACCCTACCCAAACTATTGAATACTAGATCTTATTCCTTCTATCTAACTGTATTTTTATACCCATCAGTCAACCTCTCTTCAACCTCCCCACTTCCCAGCCTCTAGTAACCACCAGTCTACTCTCTATCTCCATGAGATCTCTCTTTTCACCCTTTACATATGAGTGAGAACATGCAATATTTGTCTTTCTGGGCCTGCCTTATTTTACTTAATGACCTCCAGTTCCATCTGTGTTGTTGTAAATGACAGGATTTCATTCTTTTTATGGCTGATAGTATTCCTTTATATATATATATTCCCCATTTTCCTTATCCATTCATCTACTGATGGATTAGGTTGATTCCATGTCTTGTTTATTGTGAATAGTGCTGCAATAAACATGGGGGTGCAGATATCTCTTTTATATGCTGATTTCCTTTCTTTTGAATATGTACCCAGCAGGGGGACTGCTAGGTCATATGATAATTCTATTTTCAGTTTTTTACTAAACCTCCATACTGTTCTACGGTGGCTGTACTATTTCACAGTCCTACCAACAGTGTACCGGGATTCCCCATTTTCCCACATCCTTCCAGAATCTGGTTTTTTTTTATTTGTTTGTTTTGTTTTTATAAAAACCATTTTAACTGGGGTGACATAATATCTCATTGTGGTTTTTATTTTCATTTCCCTGAAGATTAGTGATGTTGAGCATTTTTTCATATGCCTGTTGGCCACTTTTGTGTCTTCTTTTAAGAAATGTCTATTCAATACTTTGCCCACTTTTTAAGTTGGATTATTTTGGGGTTTTTTTGTTTGTTTGTTTTTTTGCTATTGAGTTGTTGTGTGAGATTTTTGGTATTGAGTTTCATAAAGGAAGGTAGGGGGCAAAATCTAGAGCTATAATGTTAAATGCCATATATGATGAATACTAAAAATAACCCATTGACTTTGACAATTAGGTGATAATTTGTAGCTTTTGACAGAGTAGTTTCAGTGGAGTTCTGAGGGTCAAATTCTGGCTGCAGAGAGTAGAAAGCTAAATGGCAGGTGGAGAAGTAGGGACAGTGAGTATAGACTCTTCCTTTGAGACTGAGTATGAACAAAAGGAGAAAGACGGGGCAGGAGCCAGAGGGACAAGTGAGATTGTGGGAAGGTACAAACTTACGATAAAGGAAAAAAAAAAATCACACAATAGAAAGGGAGAAGGCTGAGCTCCAATGATACAAAGCAAAGACGCAGCAGCAAAATGAAAGAAAAGCCATGTGGAAAGTTCACCAATAGGTAGATGCTTTTGGTGGTAGCAGAATAACTGTGCCCAAATATGTCCTTCCCTTCCTTCTGCTTATGCCACTGCACTTACCTGCAATGCCTTCCTCTTCTGATGCTTTATTTTTCAAATTATACTCACCCTTTAGCTTAAATTCTACTTCCTCTATGAAGTCTTACCCTATCAATCCCTTCTGCAGTGATCTCTTTCTCTAATAGCAATTTCTGTCTGAACGTTCCATTTGATAATCACACACAAGCCTTTATTGCCTTCTTTAAAAATATATAGCTACTTAGTCACATGTGTATCTTTTCTCCCCTGCTAGACTGTGCAATCCTCAAGGAAAGGGTTTCTAAGAGTTTGCTACAGCCTCCATGGCTGTAGTAGGGGCTCTTTAAGTCTCCATTGATATGTGGTTCAGGAATGACAGTGTATTATAAAGAAGGAGATGGAAAAACACTGGATTAGATAGCCCTTTGGTATATAATGAGTAATTTAGTCCTCTTTATAGCAAATAATGAAACAGTCTTGCAGAGGACAAATAAATTTATTCAAGATTATGTGTCTATGTGGCAGTGCCAGGATTTGAACCAAAGGCTCTTTCTCCTGTGCTATTCTGCTTCAGTTGTCTGCAAAATTCTATTTAAGTGAAACACCTCTTTCCTTTATAATATTGATAGAGACATGACTCTATTGAGCTTTATTACCAACCAAGTTTCAGTGGCCTCTGCTTCTTACAGAGACTCTCCCTGTACCTTACCTCCTGACAATCAGCTTGAGAATCCGGAAGGAGCCTTTGATGAGAATGAGGGCCTCTTGGCGGGAGCCATATAATGGAGTGCCATTGATATTCACCAGCTCATCACCAGTCCTCATCTTCTGGGACAAAGCTGCTTTGCCTCCATCTTCAATCTGTGTTGCAGAGAACAAAACAGAAAGCAGGCAGTGAGGCGACTTTCTCCCCAAAATTCTACTTGTTTCTTCCACCCCTGGAGCCACAAGTAGTACTGGGGAATGGCTCCAGGCAGCTCCTTGGAATAGCTCAGGAGCTGATCACAAGTCATTATTTACTGAAGGCAAAGCTTGAGCAAACCTTTGAGGAAGGAGGCAACATGGAAATAATGCAATCCCTGACTGGAGGAATCAGCAGTCCAACTAGGAAGACTAGCACTTCTAAACAAGAAACTGATGCTTGGAAGGAACCCTAGTGTGTGGCTAAAGCAGCAGCACAGCCTACCAAAACGTGCAGGCAAATTAGAGCCAGAAGAGCTAGGCTCCACCAAAATGACCTTTGGCAAGCTCTTTCCTATCTTTGGGCAGGCTTTGAAGTCTGACAAACTAAGTTTGAATCCTGGCTCCGCTACTTCCTAGCTGTGTGATCCTTAGGAAGTTACTTAACATCTCTGTGTCTCAATTCCCTCCTATGTGACATGTAGATAACAAGACTAGCTACCTCACAGGGTTGTTAGTATAGTAAATATCCGAGAACAGTAAGTCCTCAATTAATATAAGCTCTGATTATTATAACAAGGGGGTTGACTCTGAAGACCAGGAAAATGGCTTCCAGCTCAACATTCTGGGAGTGGAATGGCAAATTCAAAAGATACAAGTAGGTACACTGTAGCTGCTTCTTTATCTATGTCTCTTCAACATGTGCCCAGCACAGTGCTTCTAGTGTCTGACACACAGTGAGCATTCAGAGAAAGCTGGAAATATGGGTATTTACTGTTACAACACGACCTATAGAATTTCCATTAACCAGGGCAATCTGGGGAAGAAGATTGTCAGACTGAGGGGTATTGAAAGCAAAGGCAGAAATAATAGCCACTGGGGCAGGCAAAAGCAAAGCAAAGCAGAATGTCCCTGGGGGTCTTTGCTTATGGCTAATATTATACATTCATTTTACCACGAAGGTGAGTTCTACCTATTGGAACATAAATTCCATCCATGATAATCCATGAAAGGAGTCATCTCATCCATCCATTAATCATTCTTTAAGTATTTAAGCACATTTCTATTATGCATAGGACAACATGCTAGAGATATAAAAATGAACAACGTTCCTAATTTCTAGCCTCAGGGACAGGTTACTGCCTACAGCTTATTTATCAACTGAGATGGTCAGGTAAAAAAGGCTCCAACTCACTGATGTAATCAGGAGTTGTTTTTGTTTGTTTCCAGGGAAAGGGAATGTAAGGATAATTAAATTGTATAGTCCTTAGGGGATGGAAGATTCTAAATGGGGCAATTAAGGGCTGGTATTCACTGGAGGTATTTTTACACTTCTACTCTTGTTCCAATCTTTCTCTCAGTCTTTTATAATGTCCCCTCAATCTATCCCCACACCATGGAAGTTATAATATTGTTGAGCTTTAGGTTGGCCAGCTCACGTGCAATTTCGCAGATGAGACCTCCTGGGTGCAGAGAAAAATTTAAGTTCAGGATTTTTTAAACTCCATCAAATAAATTGAACTTCTGAGTTAAATCACAGAATGTTATTATATTTATTGCTGCTAACTCAACTTTTTAAAAAAAAATTAACCTTTGTCTAACAAATCATAGGTTAGCCAAGTGACATTGAATATATATACCTTTGTTCTGGTACCCGGGCCACATTCAACACCAAACAAGCCAATATTGGTAAATGGGGAACAACTCTCAGCAAATTAATCAGGATTATACTCTTATTTCCATTGTCATTATCATTATTACTTCACAGTCACTGCTGCCTGCCGCCAAGAAAAAAGAGAGAGAGAGAGAAAAGGAAAGTGCTGTACTTGAATTTCAGAAGTTCTATTTGAATGACTCATTCCTTTGGCATCCATAGAAGGCCCTTAGCACCAGGCAGAACTTTCAACAGGGATCAGCCATTTGAAAGGGTTTCCCGAGGCTAACAAAGAACCACAAACAGAAGTCTAACTAATGAATGCTAATAGATTTTCCCTGTTGATGTACATTAGTCTTAATTCACTCTACCCATTGTTTTTAATTCATACAACTTAATTATCCATATTACTGTTACCCATAGCAAGTCTTCCCCTCAATATGTATTGATATTAAGTACCATCTTTGGTTAATTAAACACTGTTACAGCAGCAAGATCTCTGTTTATTCTAGGACAAAAGATAAAAGGGAGAAACCTTTTAAACTAAAATGCTTAATTATTGCTGTAGCAAAAGCTCAGGCATTTGGCATTCCTTACTGCTCCTTCAGCTGCCACTTTCTGAGTCCTTGCACAGACTGTTTCTTGGACTACAGCATCAGGCCAACTGTTCATGCCCCTTTTTTCTGTTCCATGCCCCTTCTCAGTCACCAGCATCCTCGTCCTTAGGAGATATGTTAAGTGAAATAATCCTAATTTAGTACAAGTCTGAAGATGCTCAGACAAAAACCTAGCAAATTTTGGGTCGCCAGCATAATCTAAGAGTTCAGAAGGGTCCAGATCAGGAAGTAAGACTCCATTTGGTTGAAGATCCCTTCAACTATATCCCAGACTAGCCCTTTTCCAGACCCAGGGTATTTTCTGAGCTGTGCAATGGATTCCATACTCTTCCAGACTTTTTGGTCCTTTTTAAATTACTGCTCACTGGCCTTTCTCCTCCCCACGCTACCTCTAGATTTCTGAGATCTAGTATGTCTTCTATTTATTGTTTGGCCTCCTTACAGCCAGTTCTACAGGTCAATGTCTCAGCCACATATTTGTTTATATGGAAGACAAAGCAGATGTTCATGTTTCTATCAATAAAAAAAGGAAAGGAAGGAAGGGAAAATGAATGAGAGGAAGGGAGAAGGGGGATAGAGGGGGAAAAGATGATATGTATATTCTTCTACAAAAGGTTTTGTTTTCCCCTTCCCACCACCCTCCTCCTAACTCTGGCTGGGGCCCTGGAAAGGTGTGAATCAACAAACTTGTTGAAATTAACATACCCTGTTTGAGGGACTGTATAACAATATATGATGCTATCCATTCAGTAAGGCTGTCAGCTTTCCAGCTCTTCCTGAATCAGACCTTCAGGGTGGCTTTCTTGTTTCAGTTGAAGTGTTGTGAATCCTCAGATTAGACCCAGATGCATTGGAATGTCGGTATAAACACACATCACAAAGCTCAGTGTAAACGATGGTTAACTTATGTGTCATTTTGGATTACCCAAGTGATTGCTGGGCTAGCAGTGAGTGGCCCAAGTAATTGAAAATTGATTACATAGAGGTCATATAACCAAAAGCCAGGTGGTGCCTGGAAAGCTAGGAAAAGCTGATTGACTTTGGACAAGTCCCTTTCCCTTCTTGCAGCCTCTCTTCTCCTACTGGTAAAATGTGTAAGAGGGCCTGACTAGATGATCTCTTGGGGCTCTGACAGCTCTGGGCCTTTTCAGTTCTGACATTCAGTGACCTGTGAACAGTTAGCAAAGTCATGCATTATCCTTCTGCTGACACAGATAATCTCAGCTTTTTGTCCCATTGTACTCTGCCCTCACCCATGTTTCACTCCTTCAAAATTGACTAATTAACATCCATCTCTCAATTCCCCTGGTCTTTATCCACTGTTTCAGAGTGGTCCACCAAGGTTGGAACACTTAATAAGGCCCAGTCAGGACACTGAGAGAGATTCCTGAAGCCCTATTTTGTGCTAATGAGCTAGCAATTTGGAAATTTTTGATGGGTCTTCAATGAAGCATGAAGTGCTCTGATAGCTGTCAACAAAGTGACAAGTTGGCCCCTTGTGAGTAAAGGCAAAGAACAATTGACTTAACAGCACTTGCTGGCTTCCTAGTAGCTTTTATTTAATCATGCTAAGAGATACTTGCTTGGGTCTTTTGAATAAATTTAGGAGATGAAAAAGGGAAGAAAAGAAGTATTAAATCAGGTTTATAATTTAAAAATGCGTTCAAAGGAGAAACACCATCTGCAACAATAACTGATGGGTACTGAACACCTATTATGTTAGTGTAAGAGCAGCATTAAAAATCAATGACATTGTGAATACCTCTGCCTGCTACAGGAAATTTATTGGAAAAAATGAGCATCAACTGAAACTTTCTTGGTCAGCTCTTGGTCCAAGAGCTTCTGGCCAAATTACCAGCCCATACTGCTACCTCCACCAGCTTGTTTATCGTCTAAAGAAGACAAACAACATAATTGTTTAAATTGAAGTGTTTGTTTTTTGTTTTTGTTTTTTTGTTTCGTTTTGCAAATAGAAAAGGTCCACTCAGAATACTGTAATCCAGTTGTTTAAAGAAATAATATACCCTCTGAATACCTTTTTAGCATCTTAGAAAGATTTTCAAGTTTTTAGTAACACTCTAGGCATCCGTTCATGAATTTGGCCCTTTCTGAGAAAGAATAGAAAATACAGAGCTAGGGTTAAGCTGGCTTTGGGAAGTTTAACTATTAAGAAGTAGGAATATCAAAGAATGAATAAAGTTCCTTGCTCATTCTGAAACTTAGTTTGAAATCTTAAGCAAACCACAGGTTGGGGGCTGTCTGTTTCTAATCTACCCTCTTTTTCCTTGTTGGTATCTCTTAGAATCTGATCATGCTAGGAGAAATTAATCAGCGTTCCCTGGACATGGGAGATACAGGCTTTCAAACCTCGGCAGTCTTCTTGCCATGGCTTTCAACACCTAACTTGTCTCTCTCAGCAACTTCTTCCCTTAAAAACTGCTCTCAAATTTCTGAAGCAGTCTAGATTAGAAAAACAAGAAACTCTGTTCCTAATTTCAACTTCCATACTTTACACCAGTTTTCCAAAAGGCAAAACAGACAACAAAAACTTTTCTCTTCAATGAGAATTGGAAAACAATAACCAATTAAAAAGCTGTAAGTAGCCCTGATTCAAAGGAGTAATCCCTATATGTGGACAGAGGGAAGAGGTGGACACCAAGGGAGAAGCCATTCTTTACCTCTACCAGCTAATAAGCAGATGCCCAAATCCTACAAGGAGCTGCCCCAGAGTGTAAAGCTCTGTGAATCAGGCCCAAGGGCTCCCCTGACCTTGAGTCAACGGAACTATGCTGTGCCCCACAGCATGACCTAGCCCAACAGACAGCTTCTTCCTCCCCAGCTGCTTAATCACCATCTAGTTTACTAATCCTCACAACAAAGGCCGTCTAAGCTCCAAATCATTAAATTTCCCTGGGGATTAGCTCCAGTCAAATTCTAAGCACCTTTGCCAAAAACTCAGCCCAGTGCCAAGCTCAGCTCTAGGAATTTGGTGATGAGGATAGGGGAAGAAGACTCAAGAGCACTGTCCCCTGTGTCAGCAACCAAAGGCAAATTTGTCTTTGCTCCTACCAAGTCAGATCGTCCTGCTGTCTCTATAAGCCCGGTAAGCGGAGACAAACATGACAGCACAAGAGTAAACTGAGGGTTTCTTACATTGCTGGCAGATATGCTCACTGGGGCTCTGTCAACTCCAGCCATTTGTTTACACTGAAGTGTTCTTCTGACATTAATGCTATCAGTGTTTGTCACAAATGTTAGTCTTTGGTGGTATAGAACAATAGTGTTCAGAGTGGGTGAGTAAACATATATCCCAGGCTGTGTACAAGATGATCCACTGGAACTTCTGTTTATATATCTAAAAAATTCAAAAATCAAGCTTTATTAATATATAATATTGGTGGTAATAAATTAGATCATCCGTAAATAAAATTGTGTATACTGGAGACACATACTCAAAACATTTTTACTGATGTACATTTTTGCTAAAAATGTTAGCTGGATTACAGACCTAATGAGAGGACTAAAATCATAAGGCTTTTAGAGAAAAACATGGGGCATATCTTTGTGACCTTGAGGTGGGCAAAGATTTTTTGAGCAGGATACAAAAGGTAGTAATCATAAAGGAAAGAGTGATACATTGGAGTTCATCAAAATAAAAAAAACTTTAGCACTAAAAAAGGGAAAAGACAAGCCACAGACTGGGAAAATATTCATAATACATATTATCTGACAAATGACATATCCAGAATATTAAAAGAACTACAAATCAATAAGAAAAAGGCAAATAGCCAGTTAACAGTTGGCAAGGCTTGAACAAGCACTTCACTACAAAAGATAGCCAAATACCCAATACGCATCTGAAAAGGTGCTCAATATAATTCTTCATTAGGGAAATGTGATTTAAAATTATAGTAAAAGGTCACTACATATCCACCAGAATGGCTAAAATTAAAAAGACTTAAGTATTGGTGAGAATGTATAGCAATTTGATCTCTCTACATTGCTGGCAGGAGTATAAAAATGTAAACCATTTTGGAAATCTGTATGCCTACTCTCAGATCCAGCAATTCCATACCTAGAGACCCCCAAGAGAAATAAGTGCACGTGCCCATAAAAAGATTTGATTGTTCACAGCAGCTTTATTAATAATAGACAGAAAGTAGGAACAACCCAAATGTCCTTCAAAACATACAAAAAATGACATGCTATACAACAATAAAAAAAAATGTAATAAAATGAATGTCAAAAAGATTATGTTGCATGAAAGAGATCAGACAAAAACAATACATACTGTATGACTTCATTTTATACGAAGGTAAAGAAGAGAGGTGATAATTTGAAAAAATGGTTAACTCTGTACTACTGATTGTAAAGGCACATGAGCATAATTTTTGGGGGGTGCTAGAAATGTTCTACATATTTATGTGGCTCCAGATCATATGGGAATATACATAACTAAACATTCATTAAGATTTGTACATTTTACTCTATGTAAATTATTCCTTAATTTAAGAAAGAATTAAAAGAATAAAGTCCTCCAGACTATTCAGCTTATATTTCTGAGGTAGGCACCAAGACTCCAGCATCATTTTCACATACTCACAGTTTTAATCAAGGCAAAACATTTCTCTTAAAAACGTTAGCCTTCACAATAGGGCTATAATCTATGAATCTGCCCATTGTTCCTGTCTGCTTTGAGATAGTATTCATCCTCCCTACCTCTTAGAAGGTAGAGGATTTCAGTAAAAAATGAAAATAAAGACCAACACTATTTTACCAGTTGACAGGTAAAGGTGAAAAGTCTTAATGATTTGATTCCATTTTTAATCTCTAGCCAATTTTTGTCTTGACATATTACAAAAATAGAATCAATTCCTCATCCAATGTTGGAGCCATCTACTGCTACTCCTTTTGTCAATCTCAGACATGTTTTTTTCTTATGGTCCCCAGAGTTCATGACACCTACTCCTAGAAGCTGAACTTCATCAGGCCATTGCCACACAGGCAACTAGCCTTTCCTCAGGCACCATTACTGTCCCTGATATGGTTAGGCTCTGTGTTCCCACCCAAATCTCATATTGAATTGTAATCCCCACATGTGGAGGGAGTGACCTGGTGGGAGGTGATTAGATTATGGGGGTGGTTTCCCCAGTGCTGTTCTTGTGATAGTGAGGGAATTCTCACGAGAGCTGATGGTTTTAAGTGTGGCACTTGTCTCTCTCTCTCTCTCTCTCTCACCTGATGCCATGTAAGACGTGCCTTGCTTCCACTTCACCTTCTGCCATGATTGTAAGTTTCCTGAGGCCTCCCGAGCCAGCCATGTGGAACTGTGAGTCAATTAAACCTTTTTTGTTTATAAATTACCCAGTCTCAGGTAGTATGTTTATAGCAATGTGAGAATGAACTAATTCAGTCTCTTTGTTAGATTGCCTATGTTTCTTGACTGTCTAATAAGATACGACTTTCAGTGATACAAATGATCAGAGAACCTTGCAAAGCTGATGTGGTGGAGAGAGTTCAGAGAGAACCAGGGTGGAACAAACTGGAGGAAAGAATATGGTAGAATGCAAGCGAATTTGCTCCGGACTTCCAGAAGCAGTTGTCAGCAACAGAGTTTTCCCTTGTATAGCATTAAAACAGTCTAGGACAAACCAGAGAGTCCATAATGTCCTCCAGCATTAAGAGAGCACTGTGTACAAATCTAGCGAGCCTTAGGAAGCTGGAAAGACCAATGGTCTTTTACCTACTGCCTAATAAAAAAACACTGTAAAGATGACATATCAATTAATTGTCATTTTCAAATTATGCATTAATACTTGTAAGAAATGCCCAAATTAAAACAAGAGGTGTGTTAAATTCCACCAGATTGCTAGTGAGTGATGGGAATAATTCTACTTGGATTAATATAATCTTTATTTCTTCAGTATCAAGTCATTGTTGATGTGAAAACTATTTTTCAAGTTGATCAAAAATGCCTTTTCAACTTGCCTACTGAATGTGAATGAGTTAGATACAGTCTTCCAGCCCAAGAGGATGTGATTAACTATCTGGAATCTGAACCATCCCAAAGCCAGGTTCACTCAATAACTCATTGCTGGTTCCCTGAAGCCATTTATTTATAATCCATTATGCAAAAAGCCAAAGACAGTTTCTAAAGAGTACACGTACCCAATATTAGTCATTTCTGACTGGAAAAGGACCCAGGGACTAAACACCCTTCAGGGTAGGGACAAAAGGCTGCCTCTGGAAACTACTAGGCCTGCTTTGCTGCCTGGAAACCACTTGTCCAGCTTACTAGGAGCCTGTATACCCTCCAGCAGATGTGGACGAAGGGAGAGGAGGTTTGCTTTCTATTTCCCAGAGGTGGGCACCTGCATGCCACTCCCAGAACATTGTTTGACCCTGCCCAGGCCCCCTTTCCTCGGCAGTAATTTTAATCTCTGGTCTCCACTTAGACCTCTGACAAGTGGGAGGTGAAAGAGGAGAAAAGAAATTTAACTTCCTCTTATCCTTGTGAATAACTGCTACCAAAGCAAACAGCTCCCAAATAAATAACCTACCAAGGCATACATGTATGTTGCAAAAGCAATAATAATAACATCCTTTACTGAGCCTAGGATAGATCCCACTTTATATTAAATCAGCACACTTGCTGCTGCTTTCACATAGTGCTGCAAATCTGGGAATAAGTCAGCCATCACACAGTCTGTTCCAAGCTACTGTCCTGTTCACATCATGACTGAGAAATGACACACCATCTCTTTCCTGCTCAACAAAATGTGCCAAATAACATAAAACAAAACTGAGTTTTCACAACTGGAAAAAAAAGAGAAAAAAATGCACTCAGTTGCTTATGTGTTAGTGGCGGGAAGGGACTCTTGCATCAGAGATTATTTCCTTTTGCAGTGACAGGATTAGGTTGAGAAGAAAATGAAGGAGGAAGTGACAGGCATTTGAGTTCAAGACCTGGAAAATCAATATGGCAAGCAATGTGAACGCCATTCTCTCTGGTATCAGACCTGCTCTTTAAGTTAAGGCTGGATAAAAAGAGAGGACCAGATTTTTAGCTTCAGTTCCTGCTCATTGTCACTTTTCTAACTTTAAACAAGAGTACATTCCTGCCCCTTCTCCTATAAAGGTTGACCCCTTCTGATAGCAGACTCCACAACCTTGGCACTGAGGGTATTCCTCACAGCCAAGGTCACTCTGGTGCTTTTCTTCCTCCCTCAAACTTTTTCCAACCCTCCCTACACATTCTCTTTTCCACTCCCACCTCTCCCTGCCCCGCCAACCAGGCATTTGAGCTCGCCTTCTCTACTTCATCTTCCCCTTCTGCCCCGCTATCCCACACCCAGACCCTCTCCTTGGGTTTCCTATGGGCAAACTTCAAGCCCTTGTGTCATTAACATCTGGTATGAACATTCATTAATTAAATCAGACAGACCAAAGAATGATTTTTACAATGTAAATAGTAACAGATCAGAAGCTCTACATGATCTGGCCATGCATGCCTTTTTGACCTTATTTCCCATAACCTCTTATCCTCTACACACACTCACACACACACACACACACGTCATACCAAACTTTCTGTTCTTTAGAGAGGTCAAGCCCATCCCTATCTCAAGATCTTCGTACTTACTGTTCTATCTGTTGAGAACATTCTTCTTCTAGATCCTACATAGCTCCTTTTATCATTGAGGTGTCAGCTCAGATCTTGCCTCCTCAGAGAGGCCTTTCCTGACCACCCACATAAAGAATGTTCCTTGTCTTCTCTACCCACATCTCATCACTCTCTATCACATTACCTGTTTTATTGTCTTCATAGAATTTACCACCATCTTTCATGATCTCATTTATTTCTGTGTATGTTTACTGGATGTCAAGATACATTATAGTGTGGGAGATAGTCAATGACTTTATACAGCTCTGTCACTGTCACCTAGGAAAATATATGTCTGTGTTGAACACATTGTAGTTGCTCAATAAATATTTGTTGAAATTAGAATTAAAAGGGATCTCAAGATATCACCTTATTCATTTGACTGATTCTGGAGAAGTAACAATATTTTAACTTTGTTTTACATATAACTGAGGTTCAGGGATATTATATGATTGCCCAGGATAGAGCATCTATTAGGTTTAAGATACTTTCTTCTGCAAGGTTGTGACAAAACCTTTTTGTTTTCATGGGTATATTGCTATTCATGATCGTTAACTAGCAATACAAAGAGTTCTTGCTAAAGAGACACTATAAACTTTGTAAAAGACATTATTATTATTGGCTCAGAATATTCCAGAATAATTATCCTTTGCGCTAAATATCCTATTTGTCACAAGGTGCCCCAAGGTGAATGTTAGACTCTCAATTTAGTGGAAGGAATGGAGCCTTTAAGGAAACTGAGGTGTATGGCAATAATAACTTGTATACAGATATGATTCTCCTCAGTTTTTAACATTCTCTGCCTTAGGAAGTTAATTTAAAACACACACAAGCCCTCACAAACAGACCATGAACAGTGGGATATTTAACTACTCCCAGCATCTGGGAATTCAAAGTAACATCGACTCCACCTTCATGTGTACGGACATTACAACAGGCTCTTTCAGTTCACCATCCCTGAAAAATTTAAGAGCAAATCCAGATGATGGGCATAAACCAGATTCTAATTTGATTTAGTGCTTCGTTAACCAGTGCCCTCAGACCCCTAGAAAGTATGTGTGGGGTGGGGGGAACCCTCATCAATGTCCAAACGAGAGTTTGCCCTGACCCAATTTCATGCGACTATAGTTCCTTCCTTAAATACCATTTGTTCAGTGGGTTTAGTATTTTATACCTCTGTGAGTTAGTCATTATACCTTTTGTGAGGCTTTTCATATAAACAAATTCACAAGTTAGAAAATAAATCCTTTGTCAAGCCAGGTTTTCTGATTGGGATTTAGAAAATATGACCACCATGATATGGCTTTAAAAAGTTTAATATCTGTAGCGTGCATTCAGTGCTAATGGACAATAAGTGATAGTGAAGTTTTGTCAGGTCTGATTCAGATTACCTGTGGCTGCTGTGAGTTATATGGAATTACACAGAGTTTAATGGTTCTCTGGCAATTTGCCTTGGCTCAGGGCCAAGGCAGCTAATGCTTCAATCAAACTGCTCTCCCCACCCCCACCCCAAGACAATTTCAGTTTCTAACTCCTGAGTGGATCTGTGATGAAGCCTTCAATGACACTCTCATACAAATGCCAAAGGGTTTTTTTTTCTCTGTCTCTTTCTCTTCCTTCTTCTTTATGGCTGCGTATATTAAGTGCTCCTGTAGCTTTGCCGAGACAAACTGCCTGGCTGGTGTTTATAAAGAGAACAGCTTTTAAGGTTTGATTAAAACAGAGAAGCCAACAGTCAGGAGAACAGGACAATATTCCTTTTTCTCTGCAGTGCCATCAGATATATCCAATTCACCCTAACATGGGCCCTAGCCCCACCCTGCAGGCCAACTTAAGGCAGCAGCCCTCCCAAATCACTTGAGTAATCGAAGAACATATCCCATCAAAGGCAGATAGCCTGCCTGACAGAAGAATCCCATGCATGGCAAGTTACCCTCCTCTCTTTTAGGAACCCAACTGGCCCTGAAGCTGGGATTCTGCCACAGATTTCTGGCATCACTTTCACATAGTTGAGACAGTGGACAAAGGCCAAGTGAACAAAGGCCAGAAACGTCCTCTACAAACTTGCAAAAAAGGCATGTACAACTCTGAGGTAGAACCATTCTGTGGATAGCAAATATTCTGGGTCCAAACTCTTTCATCAATCGCTGTTCAACCCTGTCCCCTCAACCTCTCCTAAAACCTCCAGTGGTGCTTCAGCACTAGCACCTCCCGCTATTTAGCTAAAGTGACTCCTGGACCCTTTGTCCAACTGATTCTAATGTCACATTTACTGGCTATTCTAGAGAGAATGCTCATTTTAAGAGACTAGCTGCCATAGAAGCAGCAGGAGGGAAGGGCAGAAACCACAGGATTCCTACTTTGCGCTGATTGCCACTAACTCATTTCAGCTGCTAAGGGGAGGCCCTGTTGGGGGAGCCAGGAGAGGAAATGGGTTCCATGTACAGTCCACTTTAAAGTGTTCACAATTGTGTGCTCAAAAATAGTCTCTACTAAACATTTAGCACGCCCATTAGCACAAGCCATAAAGCTTTAGGCTTTGCTGCACTGTTCGCCCAGGCTGCCTAAGCTGCTTTCCTATGGCAAAATGATTAAATGGTTGGCAAGTCAGATACATGCAGGAAGGATAAAGGAGCTCCAAGGATGGTTAAACCTGGACCCAGGAAGAATGGTTTAATATGACTTCTAAGCACATAAAAAAATTTAGAGGGAAGGACCAGCTGTTCTCAATTTTGATTGAAAGCAGAGCAAAGGAAAAGAAACTGATATTGCAATGAGAGGGACTGATATTAGCAAGGAGGAAGAACTTCCTGCCAGGCAAAATAGGTAAATATTAGACTGAGTGGTCAGTCAATGAAGATTATGGAATTTCCTTCTTTGGAGTGGCTCTTCTCTCTTTGCTATTTCTGTGTGGTCCTTCCAGCGGGGTCGGGGATGGAGGAAAGAGAGGCAGCCAGAGGTCCAATTTAGTCCCTTTCAGCACTCAGAATCTCTTATTTGCAACATTCCAGGATCTGTAACAGGGTAACTGGGACACTTGAAAAGAAGGAAGCAACGAGAAGCTTGCTGGTCATCTCAAACATTTAGATTTTCCCCAACTTTCTATCCCTCACAATGAGCCAAGTTTTTGCCCTGGCCCCCAAAATCCCAAGAAAGAAAGCAATGTGATGTTCACATTGCCAACAAGCAACAATAATATTAACCAAAAGAATCAAAGTCACAGGCATGTTTGGTAGGGGCAGGCACTAGCCCATCAGTATCTCTGCTAATTTAACCTATAATAACTCTCACAGATTTCTCAAACAACTTAAAACTACCATTTGACCCAGAAATCCTACTACTGAGTATCCAAAAGAAAATAAATTGATCTACCAAAAAGACACACTTGTACGTTCATTGCAGCACTATTCACAATAGCTAAGACATGGAAACCACCTAAGTGCCCATCAATGGTGGATCAGATAAAGAAAATGTGGTAAATATATACCATGGAATACTACGCAGCCATAAAAAGAATGAGATCGTGTCCTTTGTAGCAACATGGATGCAGCTGGAAGTCATTATCCTAAGCAAATTAACACAGGAACAGAAAACCAAATACCACATATTCTCACTTATAAGTGGGAGCTAAACAACGGGTACTCATGGACATAAAAATGGCAGTAATAAACACTGGGGACTACCAGAAGGGAGAGGGAGAGGGATGAGGGTTGAAAAACTATTGGATACTATGCTTAGTACCTAGGTGACGAGATCATTTGTACCCTGAACCTCAGCATCATGAAATACACCCACGTAACAAACCTGCACACGTACCTCCTGAATCTAAAAAGTTGAAATTATTTTTAAAAATGTATACACGTATAAAAATCAAATAAAAAATATCTCACAATCCCTGGGTCATGGAATAGTCTGAATCTTACTACATACCCAATTCCTTGAAGCCTGGGATTCAACAAATCAGCCTGTCTGCTTTGATAAGCTTCTTTCAAATAAGCCAAAGGCCCTTTGGGTTTTTCATCTAAATCCTACTCAGGCAGACACACTCCTTTGAGTATTCTGTGACTATTTTTGCCCTCAGCCTTGATCTAAGCCTCAAGGAACTGACTAGAGCTCACTCTGAGGACCAAGCCAGAAACATTTTATGTTTACCAGACTTATTTTTACTTTTAAACAAACACAGATGAAAGAGTCCCTGCTGAAAAGAACCACCACTTAATGCTAGCCCTTATACCTTAGTAACATTAAATTAAAATAAATTACAACAAATAATCATTGTTTCACATCAGTTTAAGCTGACAAAGTTAACTGCTGCAATCAATGGGCAACCTTTCACAAGCATTTGCTTAAAAGGAAAAGAAATGCTTCCAGGTGAAACTTATCAAACTGAAGGGCACTGAGGACCAAATCTTATTGTATGCCACCTGGTTTTCTCCCAAAGCATCAGTCAAGGAAAGAAAAGAGATCTCAACACAGCCTCCCAGTTAGAATCATTGACTTCTAACCACCAACAGAGATGATGGTTCAGGGAAGGAAGTTACACAGCATGGTTAAAACCAACACACATGAGGGAAATTTCTGGGGTGATGGTAGTGTTCTATACATTAATAGAAATTTTGGATACACAAGTGCATGGGATGTCAAAACTCACCCAATGGTACACGTCAGATTTTGTATTTCACTGTCTGTAAATTTTACCTTTAAAGGAAAAGAACACGTGTAAACAAACATTGAACTCTAGTAAATAATACACATGCTGAAATTTTAGGGGGACCTGTACTGATGTCCTCAACTTACTTGGAAATGTATCAGAAAATAATATAGATGAGTGAATAGAGAAAATCAATACACGAGTAGATATGAAACAAGTATAGCAGGAATAGATTAGTAGAATCTAGGTGATGGGTATATTTAAGTGTTTAATGTAAAATTCAGTTTTTCTGTACATTTAAAACATTCTGTTATAAAATGTCAGAAACACACAAAAACAAGTAAAAATTTGGATTTTTATTGTCCCACAGACCTTTCATTGATGTATGCATTCCAATACGCATTAACTGAAATTGTACTATGTGCGAGGCACTAGTTCAAATCCTGGTTCTGCCATTTAGTGGCAGTGTGACCTTGGGCGAGTCAATTCACCTCTCTGAAACCTGTTTCCTAATTTGTTTAATGGTAAGAATAATAACACCTACCTCACAGGGTGGTTATTGTTGAAATTACACTTCAATTGCTGACCACCTATTGAGAGCTATATTGAGTAGGGAACTCTCAATTAAGTGCTACTTGTTCCTCTCCCCTGTGGGATCTGTAGGGTCTCAACTATGGAAATTCTTTTGTGTCAGCTTCAGCTTGATTGCTAAGCACTTTTTGTTTCATGAAAATTGCAGCCTGGGCCATGGCCTTATATTATGGTGGGTATATAGTGTTCATATGTTTCAACTGACTCCCTGACATTCAATTGAGTTTTGGTTTTCAAACTCCCCTTTGCAAACAAGAAAAATAAGAAAGATTACCCTTCACAGCCTCTGGTAACCATCCTTCTACAACAGGGTGACTATAGTAAATAGTAACTTCATTGTAAATGTTAAAATAACTAAAATAGTGTAATTGCATTATTTGTAACTCAAAGGGTAAATGCTTGAAAGGATAGCTACCCCATTCTCCATGATGTGATTATTTCACATTGCATGCCTGTATCAAAACATCTCAGGTAACCCATAAACACCTATTATGTACCCCCAAATTAACTGAAAAATAGAAACTTTCTGAAAGGAGTATAAAGCAAAATTTAAGCAAGAGATTAAAGCTGGAGTGTGGTCTAAGGTAGGTCTGCCTACATTCATTTGAACCCATGGTCAAAATACTTGATCATTAACTCACTCTCTTGCTCACCTCTTCTCATAGTTCTGACATCTTTTCCAGTTCTGGGATGACTCCCCGCAAAAAGGGATCCTATCATTTGGAAAACAAGCTCAATCCTTGTTGGTTTCCTTTTCAGTTCATTTCCTGAGAGGATTCTCTCAGCACTCTTCCCCTTGATGCATATCCCATCATTCACTTATTGGTATGAGAGAGGTGAAACAGTCTGCTTTTCAAGGGTAGGTTTATGCTCCTCTGCAAGGGGTGGCCTCTGGCTTTCCTGAGTCCCCTACCTGGTTTGAGGCAACAGGAAGGTTGACTGTTCTGCCAGGAAAGCACTGCCAAACTCTGGGTCTGAGGAAACAACTTGAGAGCAGGCAAGTGGGTATCCACCCCAGGAGATAATAAAGCACAGCAGAGCAGAAACCTAGGCCTGAGAAGCTGTCCAGGAGGGTTCTTTATGAGCCTGTTTAACAGCAGAGCTCTATGTAGCACAGGAAATCATGCACCCAAAGTGCAGCAGACTTTATAGTGGTCAGACCTAATCAGGCTATAATTAAGGCATTTTAGGAGGCAAAAAGTCTTTGGCAGCAATGATGTCTACACAAGAGAGTGATGTCAAGCAATTATTTGTCACTGAGACTCAACATCTAGCCCAAAGATTTGGGCCAGGCACAGTAGCTTATGCCTGTAATCACAGCACTTTGGGAGGCCTAGGTGGAGGGATCGCTTGAGCCCAGGAGTTCAAGACCAGCCTGGGCAACATAGGGAGGCCCTGTCTCTGAAAATGTTTTTAATTAGCTGGGCATGGTGTCTTGTGCCTATGGTCCCAGCTACTCAGGAGGCTGAAGTGGGAGGATTGCTTGAACCTACCTAGGAGGTTGAAGCTGCAGTAAGCCATGATTGCCCCACTGCACTCCCACCTGGGTGACTTGTCTCAAAAAACAGAAATAAAAATAAATTTAAAAATAACCCTAAGGTTCACCCTGTCCTCACAGTGCCACCCACCATACTGATGGGATTGATTAAAGTAGCACTTGAAAACATGAAAAGATTGCTTTATTTTCTTCCATTCAACAAGTTGTCTCTTCACTGTTTATTGCTTCCTTTTTTGTGCAGAAGCTTTTAAATTTAGTATGGTCCCATTTGTCTATTGTTTTTGTTGCCTGTACTTTTGAGGTCTCAGCCATAAAATCTTTGCCCAGACCAATGTCCTGAAGAGTTTTCCCTAGGTTTTTCTCCAGTTATTTTATACTTTCAGGTCTTATGTTTAAGTCTTTAATTATCTTGATTTGATTTTTGTATATGGTGAGAGATATAAAAATCATTTCATTCTTCTGCATTTGCTCATTGAGCTTTCCAAGCCCCATTTATTGAAAAGGGTTTCCTTTCCCCACTGTATGCTGTTAGTGCCTTTGTCAAAAATCTGTTGGCTTTATTTATTTACTTACATGGCTTTATTTCTGAGTTCTTTATTCTTTTCCATTGGCCTATGTGTCTGTTTTCATACCAACAGCATGCTGTTTTGGTTATTACAGCCTTGTAATATATTTTGAAGTTAGGAGGTGATGCCTGAAGCTTTGCTCTTTTTGCTAAGCATTGTTTTAGCTATTTGGGCTTTTTTTCGCTTTCATACAAACTTTAGGATTATTTTTTCCAATTCTGTGAAAAATATTTGCAAACTATTCATCCAACAATGGACAATATATTGTATATTTCAAAGTATCTAGAAGAAAGGACTTGAGATGTTACCAACACAGAAATAATAAATACTCAAGGTATGGATACCCCAAATACACTGACTTGATCATTACACATTATATGCCTGTGTTGGGAGCAAGCCCCCCAAAATACGACCATAAACTGGCCCCAAACACTGGCCATAAACAAAATCTCTGTAGCACTGTGTCATGTTCATAATGGCCCTAATGCCCAAGCTGGAACGTTGTGGGTTTACGGGAATGAGGGCAAGGAACACCTGGCCCACCCAAGGCGGAAAACCGCTTAAAGGCATTCTTAAGCCACAAACAATAGCATGCGCATCTGTGTCTTAAGAGCATGTTCCTGCTGCAGTTAACTAGCCCAACCTATTCATTTAATTTGGCCCATCCCTTCGTTTCCCATAAGGGATGCTTTTAGTTAATTTAATATCTATAGAAACAATGCTAATGACTGGTTTGCTGTTAATAAATATGTAGGTAAATCTCTGTTCAGGGCTCTCAGCTCTGAAGGCTGTGAGATCCCTGATTTCTCACTTCACACCTCTATATTTCTGTGTGTGTGTCTTTAATTCCTCTAGCGCCACTGGGTTAGGGTCTCCCTGACCGAGCTGGTCTCGGCAAGTGGCGTCCATTCATGGGGGCTCGAATCCAGGTCGAAAGGTCGCTGGAGCGATGGTTGGAATGGAAAACTAGCTGGAGGACACCCGAGTACTCTTAAAGCAATCCCTGTGGTGAGTAAGAAGGGGAGCTCGGAAGCGTCAGGGTAATAATGGGACAGGTATGGGGTCTGGTTCGTTCCACCTTGGAACTTTTTCACACTAATGAGGAGGAGGAAGGAGAGTATAGCGAAGTAACAGAAGAGGTTACAGAGCATGTTTATTTACCAGCTAAAGCTAAAGCAGCAAAGGAAGGAGAGGTTCATCACTACCCTTCTGCACCCCCTCATCATTATTTTGAAGAAAATGCCCCCCCAGATCTTTCTTTTCCAGAGGACACTGGGCGAAAACTAGTTGCCCCAGTGACTGTTCGAGCAGCACCTCAAGTGACCACTCTTAGTTCTATTCAGGCAGGAATTCAGCAAGCTAGACGAGAGGGTGATTTAGAGGCTTGGCAGTTCCCTGTTAGAATACACCCCCCAGATCAAGAGGGAAATATTATAGCTACATTTGAGTCTTTTCCTTTTAAATTACTCAAAGAATTAAAACAAGCAATAAATCAGTACAGACCAGGTTCTCCTTTTGTAATGGGACTGTTAAAGAATGTTGCTGTTTCCAGTCGGATGATTCCTACTAACTGGGACACTCTTACTGGAGCTTGTCCAACTGCTGCTTAGTTCTTACAATTTAAAACTTGGTGGGCAGATGAAGCTTCCATTCAGGCTGCTCGCAATGCCCAGGCCCAACCTCAAATTAATATAACTGCAGACCAACTTTTGGGGGTTGGCAGCTGGGCTGGTTTGGATGCAAAACTGGTCATGCAGGATGATGCCATAGAACAGCTAAGAGGAGTATGCATTAGAGCTTGGGAAAAAATCACTTCAGGTGGAGAACAATACCCTTCCTTTAGTGCTATAAAATAGGGACCCAGAGAACCATATGTTGATTTTATAGCTCGGTTACAGGAGTCTCTTAAAAAGATGATTGCAGATTTGGCTGCTTAGGATATAGTACAGCAGTTATTAGCTTTCGACAATGCTAATCCCGATTGCCAGGCTGCTCTGTGACCTATCAGAGGGAAAGCACATTTAGTTGATTATATCAAGGCCTGTGATGGTATCAGAGGTAATCTGCATAAAGCTACCTTGTTGGCACAGGCAATGGCAGGACTGAGAGTGGATAAAGGAAATACTCCATTTCCTAGAGCTTGTTTTAACTGTGGGAAGCATGGTCACACTATGTTCAGATGATCTGAACAAAATGGTCAGATGGTAGAAATGATAAGAAGTATGGCAAAAGTTTCTATTATCTGGAACCATGGCAGTATAGTGGCACCTCAACCTCAAATGATATGGCCCACTCTAGGAGCTAAACATAAGGATTTGTGGAAACTATTAAATGCTCTTAATAAGATCAAAATTTGGGAAAGAATAAAAAAGCATCTAGAAGGACACTCTACAAACTTGTTTTTGGGTATAGCAAAATTTAAAATATATATATTTAAAGCATCCCAGGCACACCTGACCTTAATGCCAGGAACTAGAGTGCTTAAAGGAGCTGCAGACAAATTAGCAGCTAGTAACCCATTTAAATGGATAAAAACACTTGAAAGCTCTGTGATTTCAATGATGACTATGCTTTTAATCTATGTTGTTTGTCTGTGTATAGTCTGCAGATGTGGATCCTGACTCCTGCGAGAAGTAGCTCACTGTGACAAAGCTGCCCTTGCTTTTATCTCTTTGCAAATCAAAGAAGGGAGACACATTGGGAGCAAGCCCCCCAAAATCGGCCATAAACTGGCCCCCAAAACTGGCCATAAACAAAATCTCTGTAGCACTGTGACATGTTCATAATAACCCTAATGCCCAAGCTGGAAGGTTGTGGGTTTACAGGAATGAGGGCAAGGAACACCTGGCCCGCCCAAGGCAGAAAACCGCTTAAAAGGCATTCTTAAGCCACAAACAATAGCATGAGCATCTGTGTCTTAAGGGCGTGTTCCTGCTGCAGTTAACTAGCCCAACCTATTCCTTTAATTTGGCCCATCCCTTCATTTCCCATAAGGTATACTTTTAGTTAATTTATTATCTATAGAAACAATTCTAATGACTGGTTTGCTATTAATAAATATGTGGATAAATCTCTGTTCAGGGCTCTCAGCTCTGAAGGCTGTGAGACCCTTAATTTCCCACTTCACACCTCTATATTTCTGTGTGTGTGTCTTTAATTCCTCTAGCACCACTGGGATAGGGTCTCCCCAACCGAGCTAGTCTTGGCATGCATGTAACAAATATTCACATGTACCTCTTAAATATGTAGAATATTATGTATCAATAAAAGAAAAAAAGGGAAAAACTGGACAATGGGGTGGGAGATTCCTTTATATTTAAATAATATTTGCTATTTTAAAAATGCACTTCAACCCTTTTAAATTATAACTTTAATTTACAGTGTGTTAAGATAGCAACACAGGATAGGAGAGTGCAACTTTTAATGATAGGATATGTGAGACTCTGCAGTCAAATAATCCTTCCTGAAAAAGTTGATACACTTTCCCAACCAGTTATTAGAGGCCCAATCTTCTGCAATTCCCAGAGGATATGCTACAGAAGATCATGAAGCTTTAGAGAATACTGTTCTTCCAGTGAAGGTCCATGTTCAGTGATATTTTGAGACCCTGTTACATGGAGAGTCTTAGTTTTCAGACTGTTGATCAGAAGTGCTAGGGAATATGTGCCAGTCAACCAAAACAGATGGAGAGGAGGGAGAAAAAAGTTCATTACACTGTTATTTACTCATTGTTTTCTATAGACTCTGACCCTTACTGTGTCCATAAAATACAAAATAAGAAGGCTGTTTGGGGGTTTTGCTTATATATGTACCTATGTTATACAGGTTTTCTCAAATCCCTCTTATCGCTTGATATGCTCCTGACATTCTGCCTACCCCTTCCCTGTGAAGCCTGAATAGGTTAGTAATGCCTGTGTACTCCTGGAGCACTCTGCACACACCTCTACTCTTGTGTTCACTTACTAAGTAGTACTGAAGTTGTCTGTTCATAAGTCTGTCTCCCCTACTCTACTGGGCAGGGGGTCTCTCTCATACCTGTGTTCCCAACACCTATGGGTGCTTAGTAGATGTGTGTTGCACTGTTTGGGGAAACTTAAGGTTAGTACTCAGGTTTTATTTTAAACTTTCAATCTAACAGTGCCTTGTACACAGTAGGTGTTATGTCTACACATCCTCTCTGATGATAGTAACTTTTAAAAGGCCTCAGAAAACAAATAACCTGATTAAAAATGGGCAAAAGAACTGCCAAAACATTCCTCAAAAGAAGACACGGCAAATGGCCAGCAGGCATATAAAAATATGCTCAACAGGCCGGGCGCAGTGGCTCAAGCCTGTAATCCCAGCACTTTGGGAGGCCGAGACGGGCGGATCACGAGGTCAGGAGATCGAGACCATCCTGGCTAACCTGGTGAAACCCCGTCTCTAGTAAAAAATACAAAAAAATAGCCGGGCGAGGTGGCGGGTGCCTGTAGTCCCAGCTACTCGGGAGGCTGAGGCAGGAGAATGGCGTAAACCCGGGAGGCGGAGCTTGCAGTGAGCCGAGATCCGGCCACTGCACTCCAGTCTCGGCGACAGAGCAAGACTCCGTCTCAAAAAAAAAAAAAAAAAATATGCTCAACATCACCAATCATCAGGGAAATACAAATCAAAATCACAATGAGATATCACTTCATACCTGTTAGGATGGCTATTATCAAAAAGACAAGAGTGAAGTGTTGGTGAGGCTGTGGAGGAAAGGTGGTGGTGAGGTGCTGTGGTGAGGCTTGCACAGCGGTGGTGGGAATGTAAATTAGTGCAGCCATTATGAAAAACGGTATCAAGGTTCCTCAAAAAATTAAAATAAAACTACCCTATGATCCAACCATCCTACTTCTGGGTATATATTCCAAAAAAAAAAAAAAAAAGGAAACCAGTATCTTGAAGAGATATCTGCACACCCATATTCATGGCAGCATTATTCACAATAGCCAAGATATTAAGTGTCCATCAATGGATGAATGGATAAATAAAATGTGGTAAATATATACAATGAAACACTATTCAACCTTAAAAATGAAGGAAATCCATCATTTGTGGCAACATGGATGAACCTGGAGGACATTATGTTAGGTGAAATAAGCCAGGTACAGAAAGACAAATACTGCATGATTTCACTCATATGTGAGAGCTTATTAGAACTATTAGAATCAAAGAGTAGAATAGTGTTTACCAGTGGTGGGGGCAGAGAAGCAGGGGGAAGGGGTTTGGGGAAGATGTTGGTCAAAGGATACAAAATTTCAGTTAGATAGGAGGAATAAGTTCAAGAGATGTATTGTACAACACAGTGACTATAATTAGAACAATGTATCATATTCTTGAAAATCACAGAGATTTTAAGTGCTCTCACCAAAAAAATGATAGGTATGTGAGGTAATGTATATGTTAATTCGTTCAATTTAGCCATTCCACAGTGTCTACATATTTCAATACATCCTGTTGTACACCATAAATATATATAATTTTTATGTCAATTAAAAATAATTAATTTTGTACAAAGGTTTCAAAGGTATATGGCACCTTATGTGACTTACCAAATGTCTTCACATTATTTCACATGATCCCTATCAACAGCCTGTTTAGAAGCAAGTCAGATATTATAACAACTGCCATTTGACACATAAGGGAATTGGCTTGGAGCAATTAACTGACTGTCTAAGGCCACACAGCTAATATGAACTCAGTGGATACTTTGAATCTACCCTATTGTTTTCCAGTGCCCATGTTTCTCTCCTTTTTATAAAGATAGAACTGAGAAACTTTGATACCTATATGGTTTCCCGGACTTGTTGTTAGGTTCCTCTCACTTCAGCTAGAGAAGAACAAAGTAATGATGTACCCTGATACCCGCTGGCAGTCATCATGAACAGTTGAATCAACCAATCTTAAAGCCTGCCTCTTCCCTAGAATTCTCGTTATGTGAGATAATACATTTCCTAATTGTTTAAGCCAGTTAGAATCTGGGTTTCAGTTACTTGCAGCCTGAGTCATACCTGACGTATGATGCCTGCTTCCCAGGAAGACTAAATTTCATAAAGATAGGGCTCCAGACATTCTCCCAGTCTAGTCTTCTCTACAGCACTTCCATGCTGGCTCACTACAAGGGACTATTCTTGTAGGGGTAAGGAGGATCCATCTCAGAGAAAGGGTGCCAGACGGTTTCCTGAAATAAAAGTTAACTTGTTGCTGAAGGGATCACCAGTTATAAAGCCATGTTTTTTGTTTGTTTGTTTGTTTTTTTGAGACAGAGTCTCACTCCGTCACCAGGCTGGAGTGCGTTGGTGCGATCTCAGCTCACTGCAACCTCCACCTCCCGGGTTCAAGTGATTCTCCTGCCTCAGTCTCCCGAGTAGCTGGGACTACAGGCGCATGCCACCACACCCAGCTGATTTTTTGTATTTTTAGCAGAGATGGGGTTTTACCATGTTGGCCAAGATGGTCTCGATCTATCTCTTGACCTCGTGATCCGCCCACCTCGGCCTCCCAAAGTGCTGGGATTACATGCCTGAGCCGCCGTGCCTGGCTTGAAGCCATGTTAATTGGTTGCAGCAGAAGCCAGCAACAAATCAGAAGAGATTTAATGTATTCTCCACCTCAACCCCACACACCAATGTCTCTCTTGGCAATGCTGGGAGAGAAGGGGCAAGAACATTTACATCACTTCCACCAGATAGTCCTTCAGCCCCCTTAAAAAGACTGTAAGCCAGCATCTCCCCAGAAGGCAGCAGTCTTCAATTACTCACATTAGGGCAGCAGTTTTCACCCCAAATCCCAAAAGGCTTTCCGGCACTGTGGGTAAGGAAAAGTTCCAGAGAGATGACTTTATGTCTCAGTTCCATTAAACATTCATTGTGTGGCTGAGATGTACTCTTGGAATACTTCCATTTCCCCAGTAATAGAATGGAAATAATACTTCCTCTTTCCCTCCCTTCCAAGAACACTGGAAATGTGAATAACATTCATGAGGTCTGCATGAAGACCAAGAAAGTGCCCTGCACCAGGTTCAGGCCTAGGTCCTGGAGTTTTTTAAAAGATTACAAACAGAATGGCTCCATCTAACAACAACCTCTATGATAAGCAACAAACATATACTGGGTGTCCACTATGTGCTGGGTCCGGAGCTTGGCTTTGGGGCTACATTGGTGAGGAAGCCACTTGTCCCTACTCTCAAAGAGTTCCCAATATTGTGGTAGAGACAGGCGCATAAATCCAGATATGGAATATAATAATTTCAACGTTGCTGATATCTGTGTGGAAAAGTTGTGAGAGATAAGCTGGAAACATGTGCTGGGATGAGATGAATCATGAATGCAAAAGTAATCCTAAACATATATAAAAACCAGTATAGCAGCAGCAGCACCAACAAGGCAGAATATATGCAGGTTAGTGCATGGAAAAATGTCCTCCAGGTCCCTTGCTGTGCTGGGCACTAACCCTTTAGTGGCTGGGTCCAAGAGTGGGGAGAGGCAGCTGGGGCAGCAGGAGGGGTCTTGAAGGGGCTCAAAGAAGCAGCTGGTATCAAAGGATCCCATAATTTTAACAAGAAGCGTGGTCATATCAGTGAATACTAGTTAAATACAGCCCTGCTTCTATGTCATGTGAATGAGCATGAGTGCTACTTTGTGGTCATCCAGGAGCCCCAAAATGTCATTGGGTTGGAAACACACTTTAGCAACAGTGTGGAAGATGGGCTAGATTGGGGCAGCATGAAGTCAGACAGATAAGCAGGAAGGCTTTGTAATACACCAAGGAAGATGGATGATGTCCCGAATTACTGAAGTGGCAGGCCCAAAGATGATTACATAAATCTCCATTTCTATAGATCTTCTTTGTTTCTAAGAATTCTCCATTCTTTTTATTCTCATGGCTACAATCTCCTAGCCCAATGCAAACTTACACACACACATGCATGCTTGTGTGCAGATCCTGCTTCAGTATGTATACTCAACTAGTGGCTGGCAGGCTGTAATTATGGCAGGCAAGAGGCCTGCCAAGAAAAATTCATTCAAATACTGAGGTCATCCTATTCCCAGCTGCAAGAGAATGGCTATGGTATAAACTCTGCCTTCATAAACCCAAACTATATTTTTGGATAGTCTTCTCTATTTTTCCAAGCACAGTCACACAATTATCTCATTTGTTCTCTTAACAATAGTTCTAGGAGGTCAGTAAGGCTGATATTATTTAGCTCCAATGTAGAGACAGGAAAAGTCCTTCAAAGAGAAAGGACTTGCCTAAGGTCATTCACAATGAGTCAGTAGTGACTCTAGGACTAAGATGCCTTCTACTTCTTGGTCCCATGTTCCTCTCAATCTTCCACATAACCTCCTTCAGATACAATTTCAGATCATTTCTGTTGCAAAATAATATTCATTCTATCTATTCTAATACTCATTTCTAAGAGAATTCTGTGGATAACTCAGAGTCACCAATTTTATCTTCCAAGTCCTTGCTCAGGTCTCACCATTCCCTCCAGGAAATTTTCCCTGGTAACTATAGTTCAGTAACCTCAACCCCTTCTCTAAATATTTACTCTCAGTATTAATGTGTTAGTGCTTTATACTCTTATGTTGTGTTCAGATTACTCCATCTGTGACTTGTCCTTTTCTTCTCCCCGCCTAGCACAAGATTTGGCACATAAGGGAACACTTACTAAAGTGTTGTTAATGGATGGCTTGATCCATTAAAGCCTAACTCTGGCATCAGACTGCCTGCAATTTCCAGTCAACAACAAAGCACTCTGAATATGTGTGTTTGTGTGTGTGCACACATGTGTGTGCATGCGTGTCTATGCACCACTCATCTAGTGACCCCGAGGGTAACTAACTCAATGCTGTCAAGATGCAGCATCAGCACATAGTTATTTTACATTCCAGTAGGAATTGAAGCAAGGAAACTTTTCTCCCTAATTTTTTCAAAATAAATATTGCTCTGGTTCCAAGTGGTATATTTTTTGACATCTTGTGTACATTTCTGAAATAGAGTCCAGATGAGAAACCAGCTAATGTGTATGTCCATTCCAATATGAGAACAGTAGATTCCCACTCATAGGCAATTTCATTTCTGAAATCTCAATTGCAGAAAAAAGATTAAGGGGAGCATGTTCGCAGGAAGGAGTAAGGCTGACATGAAGTGACTGCTAAACAATCTGTTTGAGGCTTGGGGGCAAGACAAGGACATGGGGAAGAAAAGAAGGGGATGCAAAAATTTCTTCCCTCTCCTCTAGTGATTGCCTACACAGATTTTTAAGGGACATGAAAGGGAAAGCAGCTGATGGCTGCTCCCAACAAGGCAGGATAATTGCAAAATATCATTTAGACATGAGGGTAACCAAAGGCAGGTGAACCCCAAGAAGACAGGTAAACAGGCCCTAGGGAACACCATCCACTTAGTTGTCTGGTGAGAAAGTCCTCCTTAGAGTCCCCAGCTGAGAGTAAAGGAATCATTTTTCTGTTTGTTCTACAACATACAATATTGCCCAAGTACTACTGGGCAATATTGCCAAGATACTACTATGTATCAAGTACTGTGCTTGGCACTTACCAATATAAACCTTTTTGCCTTGTAGTGATTCATACTCCCATTTTACAGATGAAGAAACTGAGAGACTAAGTCTTTTACTCATCATCCCATAGTCTGTCTGACTCTATCATGTAGGTTCTTTCCATTGCACAACTCTGCCTTCCCAAGGTATGTTCAGTGAGATCTGGCAACAAGAAGAAAGCTGAAAACCCCTCGCTAGCAAGCCTAAGGTTTCATAGAGGCACTTAGTCTTAAATGAAGAGTGGGATTATAGCCTAACGGAGAAAAAGAAGGAAAGCGCATTCATTCCCGGCTGAAGGAATAGCAGATGGAAAGGCACTGATGTGGGCAAGAAAAAAAAAGTTCAAGAAAATATAAATAGTTTTGTGGGATCACCTGAGGGTGAGGACAGGTGATAGAATACGAAGCAAGAGCAACTAAGGCCAGATTATAAAGGGTTTCTTTTCATATGCCATGTTAGGGAATGTGGATTTTCTCCTGGAGATGAGACAGACTAGAAGAGAGTATTGATATCGATCTCTGATCTCTGTTTTGAAAAGATCACTGTGGCACTGACTGCATGTAGGGGCACTGAGCCAGGAAAATCTGGCAATAATCAAGGCAAGAGTCATGGGGATGAACCAAGTGAGGCCTAGCTCAGAAACTACTGACTCCAGAACAGTCGCTACCAGAAAGGGGTCTGGATCCAGACCCCAAGAGAGGGTTCTTGGATCTCGCACAACAAAGAATTCAGAGTGAGTCCATAAAGTGAAAGCAAGTTTATTAAGGAAGTAAAAGAATAAGGAATGGTTAATCTGTAGGCAGAGCAGACCTGAGGGCTGCTGGTTGCCCATTTTTATGGTTATTTCTTAATGATATGCTAAACAACGGGTGGATTATTCATGCCTCCCCTTTTTAGACTATATAGGGTAACTTCCCGATGTTGCATGGCATTTGTAAACTGTCATGGTGCTGGTGGGAGTGTAACAGTGAGGACAACCAGAAGTCACTCTGGTCGCCATCTTGGTTTTGGCTGGCTTCTTTAATGCAAACTGTTTTATCAGCAAGGTCTTTAGGACCTGTATCTTGTGCCGACCTCCTGCCTCATCCTGTGCTAAGAATGCCTTAACCTCCTGGGAATGCAGCCCAGCAGGTCTCAGCCTCATTTTACCCAGCTTCTATTCAAGATAGAGTGGCTCTGGTTCAAACACCTCTGACACAGTCACTGCAAATCAGCCTCAATCTTTAACCTCAAAGTTAGGATTCCAGACTTTGTAACATGTACCCCCATAGCCCTTAAATACTGCATGTGTTGCTTTGGCCTAAAAACTAGTAACAAGTCTTGCTTTGTCCTCTGGGGCCTCCTCATTTGTCTCCATTTTCTAAGCTGGCGGCTTTGTGGCTCCCCTGGGCCTAGCCTAGCCCAGCTGGCTGGGGGTGGTGGAGAGAAGTCAGGTAGGATCCAAGCAGAAAGGGCCATGATTAGCACATGTTTCACATTCCCCACATTGCATGGCAATTCCCAACCAAATCCTACAGGATTGTTTTCTTAAAGATTTGGGAGGAGTTTGGGGCTTCTTCTCTTTCTTTCTTCTTTGCTTTATTCTGTTTCTGGACTGCAGCTATTTCCTCTGTCCTTGAGTTAAGTAATAGCAGAGAGGGAGTTAAAATGAAAGCTTGCAGCAATGCAGAAAAGATGTTTCTAGAGAAGTCCAGAGGAAGGAGGGAAATCTAGCATGGGGGGCCACAGCAGTATTATGGGAAGGCCAGGGAATGTGGCTGCTGGGGGTGGGGCTTCAGCTAAAGCAAGTGTATAGAAGTTAGGCAAAAACCTAGCTAAGGGAAGGGGCCCCCTGACTCTCAGGCCTGCTTCAGTCCTTGATTTGTCTGCATTTAGCACTCAGTAGATTTTCCTCTGGTTATCAGTACCTGCTAAAACCTCAGCACAGCCCTAAGGTGTGGACTCTCCCTTTAACCAAGGAAATTAAAGCATTATAATGAACCAAAAGCATTTAATGGGTAAAGGCAACCAGCAGTACACTCATGGGAATCCCACACTCCTAAATAACAGGAGGGTCTTGCAAAAGCCTTCCAGGCTTGCTTCCTTCCTTCCGTCCATCCTTCCTTTCATCTCTCTCTCTCTCTCTCCATGAATTTCTGAAATAGAACCCAGATGAAAAACCAGTTCATGTGTATGTCTGTCCCATCTGAGAACAGTAGATTCTGACTCATGGGCAATTTCATTCCAGAAATCTCAATTGCAGAAAAAAGATTAGAAGAGCAGGTTTTATTTTATTTTCTATCTCCCTCCCTTTCCATCATTTCCCTTGAGATAGCATACATCAATAAGTAGCATGTAGGGAAGTACTGATTGTTTCTTAATTTATAGCTTTATTGAGACATAATTTACACACAATAAAGTTACCATACCATAAAATTTATCCATTTAAGTGAAATGCAATGATTTTTTAGTATATTTAAAGAGTTGTACAACCATCACCACAATCTAATTTTAGAACATCTCCATTGTCCTCAAAAAGAAACTGTAAAGGTATTAATTAAGAAATAATCAGTGCTTCCCTACATGCTACTTATTAACATATGTGATCTCAAGGGAAATGATGGAAAGGGAGGGGGATAGAAAATGAAATAAAACCTGTTCTGCTAATCTTTTTTTCTGCAATTGGGATTTCAGGAATAAAACTCCCATGAGTCTCAATCTACTATTCTCAAATGGGACAGGCATACACATGAGCAGTTTCTCATCTGGGCTCTATTTCAGAAATGTGTGGGGGGAGGGAGGGAGAGAGCGAGCGAGCGAGAGACAGAAACAGAGAGAGAAACAGAGGGAGAAACAAACAGGCCTGGGTGGTTTCTGCAAGACCCTCCTGTTCTTTAGGAGTGTGGGCTTCCTATGAGTGTACTGCTGGCTGCCTTTACCCACTAAATGCTTTTGGTTCATTCTGATGCTTTAATTTCCTTGGTTAGAGGGGAGAGTCCACACCTTGAGGGTATGCTGGGGCTGTAGCAGGTGCTGATGACCAGAGCTTTGAGCTCACATACTGTCAGTCCATGTTCCCACTCCCAGCCCTAAGCAACCACAAATCACTTTTTGCCTCTGTAGATTTGCCTTTTACTATAAATGGAATCATATAGTACTGTATGTGGTATTTTGTGTCTGATTTATTTAACGTAGCATAATGTTTTTAAGTTTCATCCATGTCATTGCATGTAGTTTTATTCTTTTTATTGCTGACAAATATGCCATTGTATGGTGTGGGTATACCACATTTTGTTATCCATTTGCCAGTTGATGGGCATTTGTATATTTCCACATTTTGACTATTACAAATAATGCTGCTATGTACATTTTTGGACAAATTTCTGTGTGGTCAAATGTTTTCATTTCTTTTGGGTAAATATCCAGGAGTGGAATTGCTGGGTCATAGAGCAATTTAAGCTAAAATGACAAGGAACTGCCAACATGTTTTCCAAAGGGGATCATTTTATATTCCTACCAATGAGATAAGAGTTAAGAAGAAATTACTTAGGCAGATAATGAGGGTATGGGAGTCCTCGGAAAGGTTTTCCTTTTTAAAGAAAAGTAGCCCCAAAATCATTTTCTAACAAAGAGCAGCCTGTAAAATCGAGCTGCAGACATAGACAAGCAAGCTGGAAGCTTGCACGGGTGAATGCCAGCAGGAAAAAGCTACCTGGGACTAGGCTTGTTCAAAATGGCAGCTCCAACTTCCCTTCCCCCTTTGCTAGCCACACGTACAGTAAGGAGCAGACAAGATGGTGCCGGTCAAGTGGAATGCCAATTTGCATAAGATTAGGGTAGGGTAGCCAGCCTTCCCCATGTTCTATGTAAATGTCACACTTGATTGAACCAATTTGTGGGCCCTAGGTAAATCAGACACCACCTCCTCAAGCCTGCCTATAAAATCTGGCGCACTCCACCACCAGCTGGTCTTTTCCTTTTGGAAGCCCCTCTCACTCCCTAGAGAGAGAGCTCTTCTCCTTTCTTTTTTTTTTTTTTTTTTGCTTATTAAACCTCCGCTCCTAAACTCCTCATGTGTGTCCATGTCCTACATTTTATTGGCACGAGATGACAAACCCTGGGTATTTATTGCAGACAATGACACCTCTTCACCAACATATATGAAGGTTGCATTTTTGGTCACATCCTCACCAGCATTTTCTATCATCCATCTTTTTTATTATAGCCATTCCAGTGGGTGAGAAATAGTATGTCATTTTGATTTTGCTTCCATTTCCTTAGTGAATAATTATGTTCAGCATCTTTTCCTGTGCATATTGGTCATTTGTACATTTTCTTTGGAGAGATGTTTATTCACATCCTTGGCTCATTTTAATGGGTTATTTGTCTTTTTATTATTGAGTTGCAAAAGTCCTTTATATTAAGGATACAAGTTCCTTATTAGATGTTTTGCAAATATTTTCTCCTATTCTGTTGGTTGCTGTGATAGTCAGGGCAATGACCTCCATTGATGTCTACATTCTAGTCCCTGGAACCTGTGAATGTGTTACTTTACATGGTAAAAGAGACTTTGCAGATGTGATTATGTTAAGGATCTTGAAATGGGGAGAGTCTGATCACACAAACTCTTAAAAAGGGAGAACCCTTACTGGCTGTGGTCATAGGGAAATGTGACTACAAAAAAAGGTCCAGAGAAATGCAAAGTTACTGGTTTTGAAGATGGAAGAAGACAGCCAGGAGCCAAGGAATATGGGGCAACCTCTAGAAGCTAAAAAAGGCAAGGAAGTTCTCTCCTTGAGCCTCCAGAAAAAAATGAGCCCTGCTGACATGTTAGTTTTAGCTCAATGAGACCCATGTCATATTTCTAATGTACAGAACTGTAAAATGATAAATTTGTATTGTTTTAAGCTACTAAGTTTGTGGTAATTTACTATAACAGCAATAGAAAACTAATATAAATTGTCCTTTCAGTTTCTTTCTTTCTTCCTTCCTTTCTTTTTCTTTTCTTTCTTTTTTTTTTTTTTTAAAGACGGAGTTTCGCTCTTGTTGCCCAGGCTGGAGTGCAATGGCGTGATCTTGGCTCACCGCAACCTCCACCTCCTGGGTTCAAGCGATTCTCCTGCCTCAGCCTCCCGAGTAGCTGGGATGACAGGCATGTGCCACCACGCCCAACTAATTTTTTTGGGGGGGGGGTATTTTTAGTAGAGACGGGGTTTCTCCATGTTGGTCAGGCTGGTCTCGAACTCCTGACCTCAGGTGATCCACCCTCTAGGCCTCCCAAAGTGCTGGGGTTACAGGCGTGAGCCACTGTGCCTGACCCCCTTTCAGTTTCTTGACAGTGTCTTTTAAAGAACAAAAGTTTCTAATTTTGACTAAGTCCAGTATTTATCCATCTTTTCATCACTTATGCCTTTGGTATTGTATATAAGAAATCACTGCCAGTAGAACTTCCAGAATAGGGATATGAGGAGCTCGGTGGATCCTCTCTCCAGAGAAACATTTAGCTAGTAAAAATTACACAAAAACCCAACTATTTAAAGTCTCTGGAAATTGTTCTAATGGCTTATGGAAAGTGAAGAAACGTTTATTCAAGTAAACTAAGTGAATTTTGGTAAGAACAACAGGAGTCAGTGGCATCTGAGACATGACCTGTTCCTAACCCATCTCTATCCCAGTTTTATGGATACAAGGCAGATAGATGTGGCTAAAAAAGAGGAAGGCTCCCTTTATCCCCAGCTCATAGTCAAGGCTAAGACCCAGGCTAAGTTTATTCTAGGGTTTTACCCCAGAAGGGGAAATCCACTGGCACCTCTTATCCTCAGTAGGCCCTTGTTATGAAAGTGCTATTCTAGGAAGGTGTAGCTGAGTGGACTGGGTCTCTTTCCCCCACCTAGCTCCACTCAAAAGCCAAGGGCTCTGCTCTGGCAAAGCAGGCCAATAATACTAGGGCCCCAATCACCTCACCACAACTTGCTCATAGGGCATAGGTTCCATGGTGGGAGGTGCAAGCAGAGAATATCAGGGCCATATCTCCCTCTGATATGGTTTGGCTCTGTGTTCCCACCCAAATCTCATCTCAAATTGTAATCCCCACGTCTTAAGTAGGAACCTGGTGGGAGGTAATTGGACCATGAGGGCAGTCTTTCCCATGCCGTTCTCGTGATAGTGAATGAGTTCTCACAAGAGCTGACAAGTTTAAAGTGGGGCACTTCCTCTCTCTCTTTCCTGCTGCTATGTAAGATGTGCCTTGCTTTTCCTTCACCTTCTGCCATGATTGTAAGTTTCCTGAGGCCTCCCCAGCCATGTGGAACTGTGAGTCAATTAAACCTCTTTTCTTCATAAATTACCCAGTCTCAGGTAGTTCTTTATAGCAGTGTGAAAACAAACTAATATAGAAAATTGGTCCTGGGAATGGGGCACCGCTATGAAGATAACCTGAAAATGTGGAAGTGACTTTGGAACTGGGTAACAGGCAGAGTTTGGAACAGTTTGGAGGGCTCAGAAGAGACAGGAAGATGTGGGAAAGTTTGGAACTTCCTAGAGACTTGTTGAATTGTTTTGACCAACATGCTGATTGATGGTTTATGGACAATGAAGTCCAGGCTGCAGTGGTCTCAGATAGAATGAAAAACTTATTGGGAACTGGAGCGAAGGTCACTCTTGCTATGCTTTAGCAAAGAGACTGGTGACATTGCCCCTGCCCTAGAGGTCTGTGGAACTTTGAACTTAAGGGATGATTTAGTGTATCTGGCAGAAGAAACTTCTGAGCAGCAAAGTGTTAAAGAAGTGACCTGGCTTTTTCTAAAAGCGTACAGTATACGCATTCACAAAGAGATGATTTGAAATTGGAACTTATGTTTAAAAGGGAAGTAGAGCATAAAAGTTTGGAAAATTTGCAGCCTGAGTATGCAGTAGAAAAGAAAAACCCATTTTCTGGGGAGAAATTCAAGTGTGCTATAGAAATTTGCATAAGTAACAAGGAGCCAAATGCTGATCACCAAGACAATGGAGAAAATGTCTCCAAGGCATTTCAAAGATCTTCATGGCAGCCCCTCCCATTACAAGCCTGGAGGCCTAGGAGGGAAAAATGGCTTCATGGGCCGGGCCCAGGGCCCCACTGCATTATGCAGCCTCAGGACATGGTGCCCTGCATCCCAGCCACTCCAGCTCCAGGCATGGCTAAAAGGAAAAAACGTACAGCTCAGGCCATTGCTTCAGAGGGTGCAAGCCCCAAACCTTGGTGGCTTCCACATGATGTTGGGCCTATAAGTGCACAGAAGACAAGAGATGAGGTTCTGGAACCTCTGCCTAGATTTCAGAGGATGTATGAAAATGCCTGGATGTCCAGGCAGAATTCTGCTGTGGGGCAGAACCTCTACTAGGGCAGTGTGGAAGGGAAACGTGGGGTCAGAGATCCCACACAGAGTCCCCACTGGGGCACTGCCTATTGGAGCTGTGAGAAGAGAGCCACTGTCATCCAGACCCCAGAATGGTAGATTCACTGACAGCTTGCACTATACAACCTGGAAAAGCCACAGGCATTCAATGTCAGCCCATGAAAGCAGCCATGGGGGCTGTACCCTACAGAGCCACAGGGGTGGAGCTGCCCAAGGCCTTGGGAGCACCTCCTGTATCACTATGCCGTGGATGTGAGACATGGAGTCAAAGGAGATTGTTTTGGAGCTTTAAGATTTAATGAATACCCTTCTGGGTTTCAGATTTGCATGGGGCCTGTGGCCCCTTTGTTTCGGCCAGTTTCTACTATTTGGAATGGGAACATTTACCTAATGCCCATACTCCCATTGTATCTTGAGAGTAACTAGCTTGTATTTGATTTTACAGGCTCATAGGCAGAGGGAACTTGCCTGGTCTAGCATGGGACTTTGGAATTGGGCTTTTGAGTTAATGCTGGAATGAGTTAAGACTTTGGGGAATTGTTAGGAAGGCATAATTGGTTTTGAAATGTGAAAAGGACATGAGATTTGGGAGGGTCCAGGGCAGAATGATATGGTTTGGCTCTGTGTCCCACCCAAAACTCATCTTGAATTGTAATCCCCATCTGTCAAGGGAGGGACCTGGTGGGAGGTGACTGAATCATGGGGGCAGTCTCCCCCATGCTGTTCTCATGAGAGTGAGTCAGTTCTCACAAGAGCTCATGGTTTTAAAGTGTGGCACTTCCTCACTCTCTCTCTCTCTTCTGCTGCCATGTAAGATGTTCCTTGCTTTCGCTTCACCTTCTGGATGATTTTAAGTTTCCTGAGGCCTCCCCAGCCATGTGAAACTGTGAGTCAATTAAACCTTTTTTCTTCATAAATTACCCAGTCTCAGGTAGTTCTTTATAGCAGTGTGAAAATGAACTAATATACCCTATACTAGAACTTGCTCATATATCAGGGGTGTCAATCTAGAAGAAACAGGCCACTCTTGCTGCATTCAGCTCCAGTGCAATGATCCACAGCTTCTGCCCAGAGGGAGAGACAGGTAATAAAAACAGGAAGCTTTAGCAGTTCTGCCTGAGGGGATTGACTTTATTTGGAACAGAATATGGAGAAGTTTATGTCGATGATGTTATCACATCAATGGAGATCTTGGTGAGCAATTTCAAGAAGGTTGGTAGCTCCATGATACTAGTGAAATGCAAACTGATCAGAAGTTTAAAAGACAGAGCCATGGAAATAGCCAAAATCTGAGCACTTTGGGAGGCTGAGGCGGGCAGATCACGAAGTCAGGAGATCCAGACCATCCTGGCTAACACAGTGAAACCCCATCTCTACTGAAAATACAAAAAATTAGCCGGGCGTGGTGGCGGGTGCCTGTAGTCCCAGCTACTCAGGAGACTGAGGCAGGAGAATGGCGTGAACCCGAGAGGCAGAGCTTGCAGTGAGCCAAGATTGAGCCACTGCACTCCAGCCTGGGCAACAGAGTGAGACTCCATCTCCAAAAAAAAAAAAAAAAGAAATAGCCAAGCAGAGACCTCCTGGGGTCACCAACATCACTGGAAGTCTGAAAGCCTGTGTGCATATGCTAGGCTACACCTACTCAGAAGCAATCAGAGTTAGAAGGAAGGCAGACTTGAAAGTGTTCTCCAAGCCGCACACAGATCCATTAGATCAAGGGGCTTATGTACAACTCCTGATGAAACACTGGCTGAACAATAGGCTATTCTGACCCAGGGGCTGCTTCTAGGAATTCAGGTCTAAAAACAAAGTAAAACTAACCCCTAGTGGTCTGGAACATTGTGTGCATGCCCAAGGCTGCACCCTCATAGAAGAGACCAGAGAGAGAACATCTGGCTAAATGTAAAAAAAATCATAAACACCCTCAACTGTGAAAACAAACTCAAACCTACGCATACATTCAAAAGTAAAGAGTCTAACTGGCTAAGGGAAGTAATCACAATCTTTGGTGATTAAATGGTTCATGTGGGCCCAAGAGTGACCCCTAAGAAGACAGGATAAAAAATAAGAACAAAGAAAAAAAAATTGGGGCATGGACATTAGAGGCTGCATACACTGGTGGAAATAGACTTCACAGAATTAGCCTAGACAAGTCAAAAAATAAACAGACAACCAAACAAATAACAACAACTCCCAGAAATTGGGGGTGGGGGTGGGAGATGGTCATTACTTAAAGCTGCTACACATATCACTGATGTGGCAAAGAGATCACATATTATTTTAAATGTCCAGTTTTCAAAAGAAATTACAACATATGAAACAAAGAGGAAAGCACAGCCCATACATAGGAAGAAAAGCAGGCAAAAGAAACCGCTTTTGACGGAGTCCAAATGTTGGACTTACCCAAGACTATAAAGCAACTATTATAAATACATCTAAACAGCTGAAACAAAGCATGCTTAAAGAATGAAAGAAAAGTATGATAAAAATCCATCACATAGAGAATAGAAAAAGAGACAGAAATTATAAAGAGAACAAGAGAGCATTCTGGAGTTGAAAACAGAATAACCCAAATGAAATATTCACTAGAGCAATTCAAGAGTAGATTTAAGTTGGCAGAAGAAAGAATCAATAAACTTGAATACAGATGAATGGAGATTATAGAAAATGAACAGAAAAAAATAAAGAGAAACAGAGTCTCAGAGAAATATGGTACACCATTAAGCACACAAACATACATATATTACAAGTACCACAAGGAGAGGAAATAAAGAGACTCAAAAACATTAGAAAAATAATGACAAAGACCTTCTCATATTTGATGAACGAGGCTAATTTACAAATCCAAAAGGTTCAACAAACTCCAGGAGAAGAAACTCAATGATCCACACCCAGATACATCATATTTAAAATATTAAAACTAAAGATAAAGAAAAAATCTTGAGAGCATCAAGCAAAACACTACTAATCATATCTAAAGGAAACCCCAATAAGACTAACAGTGAACTCTCAATAGAAAAATATGGATAACAAAATCAGTGGGATAACAAATTTAAAGTGCTGAATGAAAAAAAAAATACATCAACCAAGTATCATATATTCAGTAACTATCTTTCAAAAATGAAGGCAAAATAATGACTTCCCATATAATAAAAACCTGAAAGACTTCATTGTTAGTAGACCTGACTTACGAGAAAATCTACAGGAAATTCTTCAGGCTAAATCAAAGTGACACCAAGAGTAATTTGAATTTTCATGAAAAAGCATTGTGTTAAAGGTTAATTATGTAGGTAGTGACAAGGAATATATTTATTTGTCTTTTATCTCTTAACTGATTTAAAAAGCAATTGCAGGCTGGGCGCAGTGGTTCATGCCTATAATCTCAGCACTTTGGGAGGCCGCGGTGGGCAGATCACTTGAGGTCGGGAGTTCGAGACCAGCCTGACCAACATGGAGAAACCCCATCTCTACTAAAAATACAAAATTAGCCGGGAGTGGTGGCACATGCCTGTAATCCCATCTACTCAGGAGGCTGAGGCAGGAGAATCGCTTGAACCCAGGAGGTGGAGGTTGCAGTGAGCTGAGATCGCCCCATTGCACTCCAGCCTGGGCAACAAGAGCAAAACTCCATCTTCCAAACTAATAATAAAATAAATCAAATAAAAAAAATAAAAAGCAATTGCAAAGAACATTAACTACAGGCCTGGCACAGTGGCTCAAGCCTGTAATCCCAGCATTTTGGGAGGCCGAGGTTTGTGGATCACCTGAGTTCAGGCGTTCAAGACCAGCCTGGCCAACATGGCAAAACTCCATCTCTACAAAAATACAAAAATTAGCCAGGCATGGTGGTGCATGCCTGTAGTCCCAGCTACTCTGGAGGCTAAGGCAGAAGAATTGCTTGAACCCAGGAGACAGAGGTTGCAGTGAGCCAAGACTGTGCCACTGCACTCCAGCCTGGGTGATAAAGCAAGACACTGTCTAAAAAAAAAAAAAAATTTAGTACATATGACAATAACACCACATAGGAGGGACATCAGAATGAAGCTGTATTGGAGTAAGAAAACGATATCCAATGGTCACTCAAGTACACAGAAAGAAAGGTGAGAATACAAAATGGTAAATGAGAAGGTTATTTGTTAAAAGCCATACAGATATTTATGTTCTCTTTTTCTCTCTTCTTTAAAAGATACAAGGTCATATAAAATAGTAAGTATAAAATATATTGTTGGGAGTTTGAGTTCTGGCATTACAATATGAGGTGCTCTGTTGACTCTGTGTCCCAGTAAAACAGGTGGACCATTTAAAGCCTCTGGAAATGGTCCTAAGGGCAAAACAGAAAATGAAGAAATACTTACTGAAGAAAATCTATAGAAATTTGGTTAAAAAAAAAAAGCAAGTCTGTGGTATCTGAACAAAAACTGCCTCCTCTCTCCCCTCTTTCCCTCTCTCCTTCTTCCACCCAGCTTAGTGATCTGGGGACTCCACTCCACACTGCTGCAGCTAAGAACACAGAACTCCTTCTCCCCTCAGCTCCCAGCCAGCAGGCTTTCTTCTGAAGGGAACAGGACTTCAGTATTTCTCATTTGTCCCTAAGCTGTCTGTGGCTGGGAATAGGTTCCAGGTGACTGAGATCAAAAGATGGGGATCCTGTCTTCCATCCAATCCCCATTCACGGAAGAGAGGATCTACCATGGTCATGGTGTGTTATGAATACCAGAGAGTTCCAATAGCCCTTCTCTCAGTTCTGAGATGGTAGTTCCACACCAGAAAAGGCATACCAAGAGGACCTCAGGCTACTGACACCTCTCCCGCCTAGCACTCAGCTCCTACAGTTGTGGAAGTCACGCACAAAGTCAGGTCAGCTCCTACAATTGTCATTGTCCCTACCAGAGCCCAGAAATTTTATCTAAGGGGAGAAGCAGGCTATAAAAATGGACAGCTACTAATCTCTTTTCAGAGAGGCTGACTTCATTTGCAAGAGAGCATGGAGAAGTGTAAACCTAAGAACACTCCAAAAAACACTGGAGGTTATGATAAAGAAAATTGGGAGTAGACTTATGAATCTAATGACGATACAGCCAAGACTATAGGCTGGCTAGTTTGCAGGAGAGAATTGGAGAATAAGACAGCTGGTAGGAGCTTTCCTTGGGTCCAAAAAAATTATCAAACACTGACCCCAGAAACTATTTCATGAAAAGAGCCACACTCTGATTAGATAAATTTATAGAATAATTCTTGTCCTAGGGAGTTGTTGTAAACAATAGAATAATTGGCCTTCAATTGGTAGAACTTAACAGCTGGGTGTGGCCAAGGAAAGAGGATAACAGCCCTGCAAAAACCACCATAGTCATTCCAGGGTAATTGTGGGCACACCCAAAGTTGTGCCTAAATGAGAGGCAACATCAAAGACTTAAGACTATGTGTGTGCTGGAGGGGTATACTTCACTAAAATACTCCAGCCAATTACTAAACAGGTAAGCAAATAACAATAACAAGCTCCAGAAGGGAAGGGCTAGTATCCAGAGTTGGTACAGAAAAACAAGAGCACGCTAAAATCAAGTAGAAAGAAGGAAATAATATAAATTACAACAGAAATTAATAAAACAGAGAATGGAAAAACAATAGAGAAAATCAATAAAACCAAAAGGTAGTTCTTTGAAAAGATCAGAAAACTGACAACTCTTTGGCTAGTTTGACCAGAAAAAAAGCAAGACTCAATTATTAGAATCAAAAATCGAAGAGAAAATTATTACTGACTTTACAGAACTAAAAAGCTTACAAAGGAATACTAAGGACAATTATATACCAACAGATTAGATAACTTAGATGAAATGGACAAATTTCTAGGAAGACATAAACTACCAGCACTGACCCAAGAGGTAATAGACAAACTTAACAACTGAAGAGATTGAATCAGTAATAAAAAGACTACCCACAAAGATAAGCCTAGGCCCAGATATTCACTGTCGAATTGTACTAAACATTCAAAGAAGAATTAATATAAATTCTTAACAAACTCTTCAAGAAAAAAAGCAGACGAGGAAGAAATATTTTCCAAATCATTTCATGAGGCCAGTATTACCCTGACTCCAAAGCTAACAAAGACTTCACAAGAAACCTATAGAACAATGTCTTATTTATATAGATGTAAAAATCTTCAAGAAAATTCTAGCAAACTGAATGTAGCAACATATAAAAAGAATTATAAAACATGAAAAGTGGTATTTATCTGAGAGATGAAGAGTTGGTTGAACATCACAAAATCAATTAATGTAATACATCGTATCAACAGAATAAAAACCGATAATCAATGACCACCTTAACACAGAAAGGGCATTTGACAAAATCCCATACTTCTTCATGATAAAACACTCAATAGTATGGAATAGAAGAGAATTTCCTCAATTTGATAAGATCATCTATGAAAAACCCACACTGCCATGGTTTAAATGTGTACCCCCAGAGCATTAAGTTTTGGAAACTTAATCCCAGTGCAAGAGTGCTCTGATGTGGGGCCTAAAAGGAAGTGATTAGGCCATGAGGGCATTGCCCTTATGAATAAATTAATGCTGTTACCACCAGATTGGGTTCCTTATAAAAGAATGAGTTAATCCAACTCTTGCTGTCTCTCATGCATGCCCTCTCTTTGCCCTTCCACCATGGAATGACACAGCAAGAAAGCCCTCACCAGATGCTGCCCCTCAATCTTGAGCTTCCCAGCTTCAAGAACTGTGAGCCAATAAATTTGTTTGTTATAAATTACCTAGTCTCTGCTATTCTGTTACAGTCACACAAAACTGGCTAAGACACATATAATGAAAGACTACAAGCTTTCCTTTTAAGATTAGAAAAAAGATAAGAATGTCCACTTTCATCAAATCCGCTCAACATTGTACTAGATATTCTAGTCAGAGAAATTAGCCAAGAAAGGAAATTTAAGACATCCAAATTGGAAAGGAAGAAATAAAACTTTCTCTTTTCAAGGATGGCATGATCGTATATATAGAAAATGCTAAGGAATCCACTAAAAATCTATAAAATAATAAATAAGGTCAAAAAGTTTGCAAGGTATAAGATCAATATACTGAAATCAATTGTATTTTTATCTGCTTGCAATAAACAATCTGAAAATGAAATTGAGAATAACAATTCTATTTTCAATACCATAAAAAGAATAACATACTTTGGAATAAATTTTTACAAATGAAGTACAAAACTCACACTCTGAAAACTACTAAATATTGTTGAAAGAAATGAAAGATCTAAATAAATGAAAAACTATGCTACACTCATAAATTGAAAGACCTAACATTTTTAAGATGGCAATACTTCCCAAACTGAGCTATACATTCGAAGCAATTCCTACTAGAATCTCAGCTGATTTGTTTGTACAAATTGACAAGCTGATTCTAAAATTCATATGGGACCCAGAATACTAAAAACAATCCAGAAAAAGAAGAATAAAGTATGAGGGCTCACACTTCTTGATATGGTTTGGCTGTGTCCCCACCCAATCTCATCTTTTTTTTTCTTTTTTTCTTTTTTCTAAATTAATTTATTTTTTTTGAGATGGAGTCTCACTCTGTCGCCCAGGCTGAAGTGCAGTGGTGCAGTCTCGGTTCACTGTAACCTCTGCCTCCCAGGTTCAAGCGATTCTCCTGCCTCAGCCTCCCGAGTAGCTGGGACTACAGGTACCCACCACCACGCCTGGCCAATTTTTGTAATTTTTAGTACAGACGGGGTTTTACCACGTTGGCCAGGCTGGTCTCAAACTCCTGACCTCAAGTGATCTGCCTGCCTCAGCCTCCCAAAGTGCTGGAATTACAGGCATAAGCCACTGTGCCTGGCCCCAATCTCATCTTGAATTGTTGCTCCCATAATTCCCATGTGTTGTGGGAGGGACCCCATGGGAGATAACTGAATCATGGGGCTAGTTTCCCCCATACTGTTGTTGTGCTAGTGAATAAGTCTCATGAATTCTGATGATTTTATAGGTTTCCTCTTTTGCTTGGCTCTCATTCTCTCTTGCCCGCCACCACGTAAGGAGTCCCTTTGCTCTTCCTTCATCTTCTGCCATGATTGTGAGGCCTCCCCAGCTATGTGAAACTGTGAGTCAATTAAACCTCCTTCCTTTATAAATTACCCAGTCTCGGGTATGTCTTTATTAGCAGTGTGAGAACAGACTAATACACTTCCCAATTTAAAGCTTATTTAAAAACAACAGAAAGCAAGACAGTCTGGTAATGACACAAGGACAGACATACAAAGCAATGGAATGGCATTGAGAGTTCAGAAATAGACCAATAAACCTATGTTTAACTGGTGTTTGACAAGGGTGCCAAGACAATTCAATAGAAAATGAACCATCTTTTAAACAAATGTTGCAGGGACAATAGGATACCCATATGCAAAAAGACTTAAACTGGATCCCTATGTCACACTGTATACAAAAATTAACTCAAAATTATCAAAGACTTAAATGTTGAACAATAAAACTACTAGAAGAAAAAGCAGGTAAACTTTAATGACTTTGGATTTGGTAAAGGATTCTTAGGTATGATACCAAAAGCATGAGTAGCAAAAGAAAAAATAGATCAATTAGACTGCATAAAATGCAAAAGTTTTGAGCTTCAAAAGACACTATAAAGTGAAAAGGCAACCCACGGAACAGGAGAAGATATTGAAAAACCATATATCTGATAAGTGATAGTATCTAGGTATGTAAGAAAATTAGAACTCAATGATAAAGAGAAAAACAAGTCAATGAAAAAACAGACAAAGGATATGAATAGACATTTATCCAAACAATACATATAAACGGCCAAGAAACACATGAAAAGATGGTTGATGTGGCCGGGCGCAGTGGCTCACGCCTGTAATCCCAGCACTTTGGGAGGCTCAGGTGGGCAGATCATGAGGTCAGGAGTTTGAGATCAGCTTGGCCAATACAGTGAAACCTGTCTCTACTAAAAAATACAAAAATTAGCCAGGTATGATGGCGTGTGCCTGTAGTCCCAGCTACTTGGGAGGCTGAGGCAGGAGAATAGCTTGAACCCGGGAGGTGGAGGTTGCAGTGAGCTGAGACCGCACCACTGCACTCCAGCCTGGGTGACAGAACGAGACTCTGTCTTAAAAAAAAAAAAAAAAAAAAAGAGAGAGAAAGAGAAAAGTTGGTTGACATAATTAGCCATCAGGGAAAAATGTTTATCAAAACCACAATGAGATACCACTTCATGGCTAGAATCAAAGAATTAGGTAACAACAAGCATTAGTGAAGATATGGAGAAATAAAAACCCTGTGTATGAGGGTTTTTACTCATACACAATAAAAACCCTCATAAACAGGGTTTTTATTTCTCCATATCTCCATACATGCTAGGAATGTAAAATAACCCAACCACTGTGGAAAACAGTCTAATTTTTATTTTTATTTTTATTTTAAGTTCTGGGATTCATGTGCAGGATATACAGGTTTCTTACATAGATGTAGATGTGTGCCATGGTGGTTTGCTGTACCTATCAACCCATCACCTAGGTATTAAGCCCAGCATGCATTAGCTGGTTTTCCTAATGCTCTCCCTCCCCTCAGCCCACCCCCCAACAAGCCCCAATGTGTGTTGTTCCCCTCCCTGTGTCCATGTGTTTTCATTGTTCAGTTCCCACTTATAAGTGAGAACATGCAGTGTTTGGATTTCTGTTCCTGCATTAGTTTGCTGAGGATAATGGCTTCCAGCTCCATCCATGTCTCTGCAAAGGACATGATGTCATTTCTTTTTATGGTTGCATAGTATTCCATGGTGTATATGTACCACATTTTCTTTATCCAGTCTATCGTTGATGGGCATTTAGGTTGATTCTACATCTTTGCTATTGTGAATAGTGCTGCAATAAACATTCACGTGCATGTGTCTCTATAGCAGAATGATTTATATTCCTTTGGGTATATTCCCAGTAATGGGATTGCTGGGTCAAATGGTACTTCTGCTTTTAGGTCTTTGAGGAATTGCCACACTGTCTTCCACAATGGTTGAATTAGTTTACATTCCCACCAACAGTATAAAAGCAATAAATCTGTTTTAAAAAGAGGAAGTAACAGTAGTTACTGGTGAAGACCAGTATGTCTTGCAAAATGTACTTTGGAAAATGATGAAGTATGTAAGTATTCTGTAGAATGAAATATGTACTAAATTTGTATCTTGGATTTTCAAAAGAATATTTTGTTGTGTTTGCACCATATGTAAACATAGTATTACAAAAATAATAGAAAACAGGGAAATGAATGGAACTTTACAAATGTAATATATCTTAATAGGAATTAACTTACTATAAATATGAAGTATATTCTGATAACTTATGATGTATATCATAAGCACCAAAACAACCACAATGAGAATAACTTGAAAATAGTTGAAAATCATTGAAAAATTAAAATGGTACCCCAGAAAATATTCATTAAATACAAAAGGGGATAGTAAAGGAGGTACAGAAGAACAAAGTAGTCATGATACATACAGAAAAAAAAAATAAATTCCACCATATCAATGACATTCAATTTAAGTGGATTAAATAACCCAGTCAAAAGGCATAGATTGTCAGATTGGATAAGAAAACAAGATATAACTGCATGCTATCTACAAGACACATATTTATATATTAAAATACAAACAGATTGGAAGTTTAAAAAAATGGAGAAAGATATACCATGCAGAGTAACCATAAGAGAGTTGAAGTGGCTATACTAATATTAGACAAAACAGACTTTACGACAAAAACTGTTATGAGAGATAAGCATATTTTATAATGATAAAAGGGTCAATCAATTGGGAAGATAAAACAATTACGTGAACATCCAAACAAAAAACCACAAAAGATATGATGCAAAAACTGACAAAATTAAAAGGAAGTATAGGCAACTCAACAATAATAGCAGGGGACTCCAATGCTCCACTTTCAATAAAAGATAGAATAACTAGGCAGAAAACTAACAAAGATATAGGATATTTGAACAACAGTCTTGACTTATTCCTGTCAGACCTAACAGACATTTATAGAGCACCTTAGCCTAGAACTGTAGAATACATTCTTCTAAAGCGCACATGGAATATCACTAAGATAGGCCGTATGTTAGCCTATAAAATAAGTTTCAAAAAATGTAAAACAATCAAAATGTGTGATATCAGCAATAAAATTAAATGAGAAAACAATAACAAAGAAATTTGGAAACGTGCAAATATGCAAAATTAAACACACTTTTTGCTTTTATTGTCTGCTCTTTTGGGGTCATATCCAAAAAATTGTTACCCAGACCAGTGTTGTACAGCTTTTCCCCTATATTTTATAGTTTCAGGTCTTATATTTAAATCTTTGATCTACTTTGAGTTGATTTCTGTAGATGGTGTGACACAAGAATCCAATTTCATTCTTCCCTATGTGGACAACCAGTTTTCCCAACAGCATTTATTGAAGAGACTGTCCTTTCTTCATTGTGTGTCCTTAATGCCTTTGTTGAAAATCAATTGATTGTAAATGTATGGGTGTATTTCTGGGCTTTCTGTCCCTACAGTTGGTCCATGTGTCTGTTTTTATGCCAGTACCTTGCTGTTTTGATTATAATCACTTTACAATACCGGCTCTCACATGTGGAATCTAAAAACTTGAATTCATAGAAATAGAGAGTAGAATGGTGGTTACTAGAGGCTGAGAAGGGGAAGGGAAGAGTGGGGAAGGGGGCACTGGGGTGTTACAAAGTTTCAGATAGGAGAAATAAGTGTTGAGATCTATGCATAGCAGGGTGACTAGAGTCAATAATAATATTATATATTTCAAAATAAGAGTAAATTTCAAATATCTCATGATAAAAATAGTAGGTAAATGAGGTGATATATATGTTAATTTGTTTTCTTTAATCATTCCACATATATGAAAACATCACATTGTATCCCATAAGTGTATACAATTATGATTTGCCCTTAAAAATAAATAAAAATTAAGGGCATTCTTAGACTGTGAAATAGTATCTCATTATGGTTTTGACTTGCATTTCCCTAATGACTAATGATATTGAGCACCTTTTCATGTGCTTTTGGCCGTTTGTATAACACCTTTGGTAGGATGCTAGCTGTGGGATTTTACTAGATGCTCTTTATCATGTCAAAGACATTTTCTTATCTTCCTGATTTGTTGTAGGTTGTTACCTGAGTGTTTCCCAGGTTTTTTATATTACTTCATCTAGCAAAATGATCACGTTTTTGCCTTTTATTCCATTAATGTGTTACATTAATTAATTTTTAAATGTTAAACCAAATTTTCAATCCTATTTACATGTTATAAACATATTTTATATGCTAATACAGTTTTATGATTGCTTTCTAATCTAGTGTCTTTAGAAAAAGCTAAAAGAAGATGAGAGAAAAATACATAAAATAATTTTTAAGAAAAATATATATAATTATAAACATTCTTATTTGCCATTTCCAATATTATTTTTGTGTATGAAGTTACCCTCTGGTTTCATTTCCTTACTCTATTATACCTTCTTTCACTTCCCCCCTGCTTTGTGCTATTATTGTCAATATTATACTATTTTATGCTATTGCTTTTTAAATATATGCTTATATTTTCAAATAGTTTTAGATTTAAGAAAAATTTCAAAGATATTATAGAGATTTACCATACACCTCACACACAATGCCCTATATGTTATTAACAACTTATATTAATATGGTACATTTGTAATAATTAATTAACTAATACTGATACACTGATATCATTAACCAAACTCCATACATCATTCAGTTTTCCTTAGTTTTTTCCTCACGTCCCTTTTCTTTGGTTCCAGGATCCCAACCAGCATATGACATTACATTTAGTTGGCATATCTCTTTAGGCTCTTCTTTGCAGTGACAGTTTTTGACTTTCCTTGTTTTTGATGACCATGACAGTTTCCAGTAGTACTGGTCAGGTATTTTGTAGAATAATCTTCGATTAGTATTTCTCTGCTGGTTTCTTTATAATTGGATTGGGGTTATGGATTTTTCAGGGGGGGCAATCACAGAAGTAAAATACCATTTTCATAACAGCATATCAAGGAACACACTACCAACATGACTTATCTTATTGATGTTAACCTTAGTTTTCTGGCTGAGGTAGTGTTTGCTGGCTTGCTTCACTATAAATTACAATTTTTTCCTTTCCATACTGTATTCTTTCAAGGAAGTCACTATGCACAGGCCCCACCTAAACAGTGAGAAGTTATGCTCTATGTCCTTGAAGACAGAGTAGCAACATAAATCTTTTGGAATTCTTCTGCATAAAATGTTTGTCTGGTTCACCTCATTTATTTCTTTATTTAACCCATATGGACTCATGGATATAAAATAAATATCTTGGATTATAATCTATTCGTACTTTATTGATGTTTTTTTCTCAAGTTGTTCCAGCTTTGGCCATTGGAACCTCTTTCAGTTGACTCCAGTGTCCTTTTGACATAACAGTGGTGTGTGTGTGTGTGTGTGTGTGTGTGTGTGTTTTAGTACTTCCTTACTTCCTGGCACTACAAGATTCTCCAGACTCATGCAGTTCCTGATCCAGTCCTAGAACCAGCCATTTTTTTCAAGGATCCCTGGTTCCTTTCATTGAAAAATGGTATTAGAATCCAAGTTCTGGGCACTAGTTGTGTTCACTGCTGCTTCAGTATGGTTTTGTTTTTCAAATCAACTAAGAGAAGAGAAAGAAGGAATATGTAATTACACTGTCTTAATCACTACACAATTACCTTTACCAGTGCTCTTTATGGATTCAAATTATTGTCTGTTGTCACTTTCTTTCAGGTTGAAGGATTTCTTTTTATTTATTTATGTTTTTGAGACAGGGCCTCACTCTGTCACCCAGGCTAGAGTGCAGTGGTGCCATCATGGCTCACTGCAGCCTTGACCTGGGCTCAAGCGACCCCCACACCTCACCTCAGCTTCCTGAATAGCTGGGACTACAGGCACGTGCCACCACACCCAGCTAATTTTAGAACTTTTTGTAGAGATGGGGCCCACTATGCTGCCCAGGCTGGTCTGGAACTCCTGGGCTCAAGCAATCTTCTTGTCTTGGCCTCCCAAAGTGCTGGGATTACAGGCGCGAGTTACTGCCCCCAGACCGCCTGAAAGATTTCTTTTAGTTTTTTTCATAAGGCAGGTGCTAGCAACATATTCTCCTAATCCTTGTTTATCTGGAAACATCTTTATTTCACCTACATTTTTGATGGCTAGTTTTTCCAGATATAGACATATTGGTTGATTTTTTTTTTCTTTTATGACTTGGAGTATGTCCTCCCCTTGTCTCCTGTTACCCACTTTTTCTGATGAGAAGTCAGCTGTTGAAATTACTGTGATTCCTTCATATGTGATAAGTCATTTTCCTCTTGCTACTTTCAGGATTTTCCCTTTGGCTTTGAATTTCAGCATTTTGACTATGATACATCTAGGTATGGATCTGTTTGAGTTTATCTTACTTGGAGTTCACTGATCTTCTTTGATGTTTAGATTAATGTCTTTCATCATATTTGGGGATTTTAAGCCATAATTTCTGTGACTACATTTCTGCCTTTTTCTCTTCTCCCCTTCTGGTACTCTCATTACATATATGTTGATATGCTTAATTGTTTCCCACACATATATGAAGCTCTGTTCACTTTTCTTCATTCTGTTTTTCTTTCTCTTTCTATTAATATGTCTTCTGCTTCAGTAATCTCTCTTCTGCCACGAAAAAAAATATTGTTGGCCTTCTCTTAAGAATTTTTGTTTTGCTTATTTTATTTTCAAGTCCAGAATTTGCATGTGGTTCTTTTTGAAAAATAAGTTCTATCACTTCATTGATATTCTTTATTTGATGAGTTGTTATCATCACACTTTCCTTTAGTTCATAAAACAGTTTTCTTTAGTTTTTTGGATATATTTATAATAGCTGCTTTGAAGTCCTTGTCTGTCATGTACAACATCTGAGCTCCCTCAAAGGTGATTTTTATTGCCTATTTCCTGTCCACGGTCACACTTAACTTATTTTTTGGCAGTGCTCATAATTTTTGTTGAAAATTTGACATTTTAAATAATATATTGTAGTAACTCTGAATTCTGTTTACCTACCCCATCCCCATAACCTGGGCTTTGTTTTTGTTTCTGTTTTTTCTCTATTTCTTATCAGTGTCTTGCCTGGACTAATTCTCTCTGAAGTCTATTTCATCTGTAGTGCACAGTCTCTGATGTCATGTTTATTTCTCTTCTTTTTTTTAAGTCTGGCTTTCTAGGAGTCATCTTATACCAAAAGGTCACAAGTTTTTCTTAAGTTCCTAGATCCAGTAAAGCTTCTATCCTTTGCCGATGTATCTTTGTATGACTTGGAAAATGCTTTCATACTTCAGGAAGTCTTTAATTTTATCCTGCATTCAAGTAGCGTTTAGCAGCTCATAAATATCATATCTCTGGTAGCTCCCACACAGGTTTAGCCTAGTGCGTGTACAGCCTTCCAGACCAATAGATGAATGTTATCTTAGCGGGGCATTTTTAAACTGTGTCTTTCAACAGGTCTCTCTCTGAAATGTCTGGCTAGTCTGTTTTCTTCTAGCTGCTACTAATATGTAATTCTCTAATGTTCATTACTATAATCTCTACTGTTTTCAACATCAAATTTAGGCATGAGTTCCTTCATGCTCTGTTCTAAAGTCAGTCAGTCCCCATAGGCTGTGTTACTACTTGGAGCTGGATGAGGAGAGAATGATATGGCAGCCTGCTTCTTCTACAGTGACATATCTGCTCTATGAGCCCCCTGAAGTCCTTGTCTGAAAAAAAAAAAAAAAACTGGGCCCTCGACTTGGAAGCAGGGAAATAGGATCCCTGGTCTTCTCCAACTGCCATTCACAGTTTGCTGCACCTGTGTAGGGTAATGCCTTCATCTTAAGAGTGGGAACTGAGCACGGGATGGGAACCCCCAATCTTTTTGTTTTTTGTAGCCAAGAATAAATCTTGTACAACAGAGAACTGGAGATGGAAGAATGAGAGTCACTAGCAGCCTGCTCATTCTGGAATGAAACTATAGCTCTATAATCAACAGTTGGTAAGAAAGAGACCCCTCGTCTTCTCGGCTGTACTCACCTGGAATAAATCTTCTACTACATAAAGTTGGGAGGAGGAATGGAAGCAGTTCCTTGCTCAAACGCTAATTGTTCTTACCAAGGTTCCATAGATTTTTCTTTAAAAAATGATTTTCAATTTGTTACATGACCTTAAGCCAGTTTCCAGATATTTTGAATGGTTGTTTTACATCATCTTCTACCATTTTAATGGTGGTTTTACTGGTGAGAGGGCTTGTTGAGCTCCTCACACTAGAAGTTGGTCTGTTGCAATTGTTAATTCAACACATGTTTAGTGCACACCTACTAAGTACTAGGTGTTATATACATGGCATTTGTTTGAATTAACAGATTTATTAATGTATAGTTGACATACATTAAACTGCACATATTTAAAGTATACAATTTTATTATCTTTGACATATGTACATTCTGTTACTATAATCAAGATGGTGAACTTACCCATTAATTCCAAAAGATTTCGTGTGCCCTTTGTATTGCCACCCAGTTTTCCCTGCCCCCTCCCTCTGGTAACCAGTAATTAGCTTCTGTCACTATAGATTAGTTTTTGCACCTGTTTTTAATTTACAAAGCTGATTGGTGATGAAGTTTCTCTTTTACCAGGGGACCACCCTCAGCCCAATTGCTCTTTTCTTATGAGCAGAACATTTTAGAGGTTTTCTTTTTGCCTCTAGGTCAAAATTACTCAAGAGAAAACAAAGATTCCAGCCACCGCCATCTCCACAAAGGGAGTTTTAGTGACCAGCTCACCAGATTCCCAAGTATATGTTTCCAGACCTCCAAAAAAGGCAACAGCATTTCACTCCTGTTTGAGCTGGTAAATTCAAGTCCTTGAATTTAAGGAGTTATAGGCTACAGCATAAGAAGAGCCTTAGGATTCTTCCCTTACAGTGGAGAAGGGTTGAGAAGTCACCAGGGTTCTTCTCACTGTCTTTGCTTATGTACCACCAAGGGCTATTAAGCAACCCAGTGTTTTCCCATTGTCCTTCACATGAATGATTGTAAACTCCCAGCACAGTCTGAGGGACTCAGGGTGGTCCAGTTTCTACAGAGACCCAGGAATTGAATCCCCAAACTAAACACATGCTATTACTCCTTTCACTCTTCAATAGGAAAATGATATGGCAACTCCAACAGGCTTAGCTGTTATCAACTAGAACTGATCCTAAGAGCAATGGTTTATTGCTTGCCTACCATATATCAAGCACTGGGCTAGGTGGTATAGAATTGTTAATCTCATTTACAATACAATCAATCCACAAAGTTAGTATAATTGTTTCCCACTGCACACAAGGTAAAGCTGAGGTAAAAGGAGGTGAAAGGACTTGTCCCAGATCATATTCATAGTGACTAGCAGAGGAGAAACTGAAACTCAGATCTGACACTTAAGTTACCCTCTATCCACCATACTATTATGTCAGATCGCTAAGCTTAGGGACTTCCCTCCACATCCCAAAACCCTCTCATAAGAGGAGAATCCCAACTATATGGCCTTTCATCAGTGTGGCAATGAATGCCACCTGGGACCCTGTATTTTTATTGCTTTTATACAAGCCTACATCACTCTGTCAAAAGAATTAAAAGTGTTAATTCACATAAATGCCCCTCTTCAAAAAGAGCATGGGAAATATCCAGAAAACCCATGAATGAATTCAGATTCAGGCTGTGACTTTTGACTGTTTACATGACAGTGAACCACAAATGCTGGATTACATTCCAAGCATCTGTGTTTAGCACCTTGGAATCTTGTAATATTAAAAAAAAAAAAAAAGTTCTCACAAATAGCTATCCATGGAATGTAGAACTCTAACTCATTTATGCTGTGTCAGATATTGGCGAAGATGCTTATTGCAATATTTTTACAAGGGCTATCTTACAAAATTGAGGCCAGTATGCCATCTTCCAGTTTGTGCTGCATCTCATGCAGGTTTGTCATTCATTAAAAGGCTAAAAAGAGATTAAATGGAATAGGGCTACTTGGCTCAAACCAGAAAGAATTCAAGTTTAAAGCAGTTACTGACTCTCCTCAGTAGAGGGCAGTGGTGGGCAGGGCAAGGCTGGCAGGAGGAGAAGGGGGGAACATTAATTTCTGTGGTATTCCCCCAAGTGCTCAGATACAGTGCTTAATGCTTTACAGATAGTATCTCATGAATCATGACAATTACCCTATAAAGGAAGGATTATTGGCACCATTTTAGCCTCAAAGAGGTTAAATGAATTGAACGCAGATCTGGTGCCATCTAGTTCAACCATACCACGCTGTTGCCTGAAAAGCACTGCTTTATTCTAAAGTGTCAAAACTGGGAGCTTATACTGATGAACTTAAAAAGGAGAGTCTCCTAGGATAGAGTAGGTCCCATATATGGTGGTATCTTGAAAGATCGAGGCTGGCTGGAACAATGGAAAACATTTAACAAAGATAACATGTAAAAATTATAAACTTCAGAGCCAGTGACAAGGTGGAAATAATCTACAAGAAGTGGTTCAGAGGATTGGAAAACTGACATATGGGAAACAGCTGAGAGACTTGGAGAAGATTAGACCAGGATGCCTGGCACTAGGGAGGTGTTCATACGTGTTGGAAAAACTAAATGTAGAAAATACATCATGAGAAACCTAACATTGTCTTTTAACTACCTAAAGGGCAGTTAGTTATCAAGAAGGTACATACTGTTTTGTGTGGTTCCAAAGGCTAGGACCTAGATCAGCTGGAGGGAGATTTTAGTTTCTTAAAAGGAATAATCTACTAAAAAACATAAAACTCTAAGAGAGAGAGCAACTCAAAACTGACATGAGTTGCTGTCTGAGATTCAGTTGTAAAGATGACCTCCAGGAACCCTTCCAACTCCAGGAAGTTCAGATTTTGGTGTTGATCAGGTCTCCCAGGATGGCTTCTTTACTCTTGTCAAGTGAAGTTCTTAAAACTTTCCAAGAAAGAACTAGTTGGTCCCCCATACATAGGAGCCAAAGCATTCAGACCATTGGAATAATTCTCCTAAGAGGATCTTATCCACACATCTCCAAAGAAATTACAGGAGAAATTCCGAGACTGCCTCACAAGAGGGAGCCATTGCTGTTCCACTGTAATCTGTACATTGGACCAATTAAAGACTACAAGTGTACCTTTTATTCAAAGAAACAAATAAACACAGTCAAAAAGTTTAACCATTTCATTAAAGAAGAGGTTGGGCACAATGGCTCACACCTGTGATCCCAGCATTTTGGGAGGCCAAGGCTGGTGGATTGCTTGAGCTCTGCAGTTCAAGACCAGCCTGGGCATGTGAAACCCCATCTCTACAAAAAATACAAAAAAAATAGCTGAGTGTGGTGGTGCACACCTGTAGTCCTAGCTACTGGGGAGGATGAGGTGGGAGGATTGCTTGAGCCCAGGAGATGGAGGCTGCAGTGAGCCGTGATCACACCATTGCACTTCAGCATGGGTGCCACAGTGAGACCCTGTGTCCAAAAAAAGAAAAAAAGAGAAGAGGCCGCTGAAATACACACTTATAAAATATGATACCAAATAAAGCCTAATGATGATGGAATCTAAAGAATCTAACCCTAGCCATATCAGAATAAATAAGTCAATCACTCATCAGCATTTACCTGGTTCATCTTATTATATGCCAGGCTTTGTTCTGACTAATGGAGATAACAGAGAGAAGTTAGAAACAATTACCACCTTTAAAAGTGTTACAGTTTAGTAGTAGAGAGATATCGTCATAGATAATTTACTCCCTGTATAGAGCATTCGGAGGATAGAGATCTATACAACAGGTTGTGGAACCACAGAAGTACTAGGGATGAAATGAAGGAAAGGTTATACAGAGAATATATCATTTGAACTAGACCTTAAAAAATAGATGAGAGTTCACCATGTAGAAAGAGGAAGGGTGCATTCTAGCAAAGGGTACAACATGTGCAAAGAAAAAGAGGTACGGAAGATCTTGGGATATTTAAGGAAGATAGTTAGTTTGTCAGGTATGTGTTGGCTAGGGCATAAGATGTATGAGAAAGTGGTGAATCAATTTCTTCATACTCTTGTTATGGAGAGATTCTCTCTAAAATGGCATGTTCAGCAAGCTTACCAACTGCTGATACCCTGAACTGGCTTCCACTGATGACCACAGACTGGGCTGTATACTTGCCACTAAAAATCTAGTTTTTAGAAGACCTCCATCTACTATCTACCTCTTGAGGGTTACCAAAGCCAGAGTGAACTGGAATTGGACAACAGGGAAGCTTCTTGAGGACCTCAACTTGACCACAGCCACTGACACAAGAGGACAGACCTCTTATTATCTTGGCCTCTTCCAGGTGGCACTTATAGGAATGGAATGATTGATATGGAGGTCTTTGCTATAAGCTATACCCAGATCTTCTTGCCATGAAATCCTGAGACCACAAAAGAATGCCATATGTGCCAGCTCACCTGGCCAACATCAGTTACTAAAGGCCCACACATTTCCAGCAGGAAGTGTCCAAAGGGCTTCAGTCAGGAATCTTTACTCCTATTATTTTTTTGATACGGAGTCTGACTCTATTGCCCAGGCTGGAGTGCTGTGGTGCAATCTCAACTCACTGCAACCTTCGCCTCCTAGGTTCAAGCGATTCTCATGCCTCAGCCTCCCCCGAGTAGCTGGGATTACAGGTGCCTGCCACCATGCCTGGCTAATTTTTGTATTTTTAGTAGAGATGGGGTTTCCCCATGTTAGCCAGGCTGGTCTCGAACTCCTGACCTCATGTGATCCACTCACCTTGGCCTCCCAAAGTGCTGGGATTACAGGCGTGAGCCACTGTGCCGGGTCCCTTACTACTATTATTACAGACCCTTCCTAAAGGGATGAACTTCTGAATTTGCGGGTAGCCTCCTTCTTAAAATGGTTCAATGATCTCCTGTTTCTACTGCTGTGCTTCTCCTGAAGCAGTCAAAACTCCAAATCATTTCTAGCAGTAGATCTGCATTGACCTCAGCTGATTTTAAGATCTATCTGGGAAGCAATCTTATTTATAATATTTATTATCCTTCATCATCCTCAAGCAAACAATCAGGGTGGAAAATGCTAGACAGTAGTACAGTGCTGGGCATTTAACAAAAGTTATCTAACCATAGTTTGATTAAGGTTGTCCTAAAATGGGCTACTAGAAGATGCTGGCCATTAAGATTTGACAAAACATTAACATATCACTTAATATGTCACTCCATATTTAACAATGGGAGTTTGTCTTGCTCAGTAAAAATGGGATGAAATTACAAGGCTTGCCTTCACCATCTTTAACTCAAGGTTTCATAAAGACATACATATAGAAAATGCATTTTTAAAAGCAGTATTAACTTACACCTATCTTTATCCATTTTTGTTAGGGCAGTTAGTTTTGTCAAGAGCTATGAAACAATGATAGAATCCTACCACTCTAATAGAAATCATGGAGTCTATGCCAAACAGAGTCCGCAATGTAGATGAACCCATGTGATACCACCACTTTGGTCAACTGTGAAATTATTGCTCCTAGGGTGATGTGACAATAAAACAACAAAACAATGGAAACTTTATCTTCCAGAACTATCAAGGCATTGAATCTTCAGCTATAGCTCCTAGGGGAACAACAGAGGACTAGTATTTCTTCACCTACCAGTACAACTCAGACATAGCCTTGTCAAAATGGCATTTCTCTATCACTATGGCAAAAAAAAAAAAAAATTAGCTAAGGAGCTAATGACATTCTGTACATCAGGAAGATCTGGGGTTCACTGTCAGATATTTGGTCCTTTGTGGGGAAGGTTTCTATAATAACGGTATTTTGCAACATGCAGCTGTGTTGTTGACAGCTCCTTGTCTACATTTCTTACTATCCATCATGACACTGACCAACACCATCAGGGAAATACAAAGTCTGCTCTGACCTTAGAACTGTTCCTGATCATGCAAAATACATTTTGTCCTGACTTCATATTAGCAGTGTTTAATTATAATTAATACAGTTATTTCTTTGGTTGTTACTTGAGAGTACAAGTCATGTGTTTTTAGCTAAACAGTAAGATCTAAGACAGTAGTATAGGGCAGTGGGAAGAACACACTTTGGAATAAGACATATCCAAGTTTGAACCACACTCCCCAACTAGCTATGTAAGTCACATAAGTCCTGTGAGTTTTAGTCCCCTCATCTATAAAGTAGGTAAGAGTGCTTGGCACATTTCTGTAAATGAAAGTAACTTTCCCCTTTCCTCTCTACCATCTCTACATCTGATAATACAATACAGGATTTTCTGATCAGGTGTTCACCAAATATTGACTAAACACAGAGAAGAAACATTTTATTCCATGTTTTTTTGTGCCCAATATTATAAGGATTCCCTGTCCTGATCTCCCTCCAGCTTTAAAGCCAGGTTTAGTCATTCCTGACTGCACATGGTTCTTCAACGGAAGACTGAGTCCTCTGGGAAATGTGGTCCATAAGCACTTCCTATTCTGACAGAGAAGACGCGGTAAGTTTCACCCACATCTTAATCCTAAGGAATGTGCCTATTTTCTTCTTTTTTGATACACTAGCTTACAGTCACATATCTCTGGGGAAAACAGACAACACACAATCTGAGATGGCCACCTGCCTTACTTTTCAGATGATTAATCCCATTAGTCAGATTGCCATTACAATCAGACTGAGGGTATGCCTGATACAGCTTAAAGGCTGCTGGGAGGGGTTCTTCATGAAAAATACTACTACTCTCCCATCTCTCTTTTCCTTTCTACCTCAAAAGGTTAAAAAAAAGAAACCTGCCTTCTACGAGGACCCTCTTTGAAACATATTTCTAAGTCTCTAATCAAGGAAGCCTACCTAAAGCGTAAGACAACTTTAAAAGCCCTTTATGTGAGTAAATGGATTTCAAATATTGTGCTCCAAAGGAGAAAAATCAAATTCCAGGTTGGAATCCTCATTTATGCCAGACAGCCCCTGCAACTACAGGGAAATTCTGTGATGAAAATTGTCAGGTCAGCTCAACACCTACAGGCCCCATTAATTTATATCTCCTTCTTCTGAGAGGACATGAATTAGGGAGAATCTTTTTACTTGATTATTCATAGCTATGCTTTTGGGGCTGCCAACTCACTCTCCACACTTTACATAGCTGACCCACAACAGCACACACATAATCCCACATAGGGTCACATACCCTCACTTATATAGTTATACATCCCCTAGACTATAGACAGAGATAGGGAACCTCTGAGAGATGGAGTGTCTTGGGAGAAGAGACTGCATGGTGAACAAGGGCAGAGAACAGGGAAAAGAGAAATAATTCCGAGACTAGTAGCTAGTTCTTTGTTGGTCTTTCCTCTAGATTATGTAAAGGACTTGAGTGGCAGGTGCTTCTTCTTTGATGACCCTGAAGTCCCTACCTTAAATTGCTTCATGCCTCAGTTCACAGACACTCTGCAGAGATATGTAATCTCCTTGCCTTGGAGAATATTTACAGAATCAAAATGATGTCCTGCTTTAAGAGGGTTACTCTCCCAAATCCAGTGGAGGAGACTCTGAAGGAGCTTAAAGGACTGTTAATGTTACATCGGGTTTTAATCTCATAATTTGCAACCTATATAGGTAATAATTTAAAGAACAGCTTTCTGCAAAATGAATTATTATTGGGCTCATTGCAGTTTATGTACCTTTCCTCATCACTTCACAGAAAGGTTTCTAATACATTTCAGTATCCCTGGGAGCAAGGCCTAGCACTGAGCTGTCCAGTACAGTAGCCATCCAGTAGCCACGTGTGACTAATGAGCACTTAAATGTGATTGGTGTAAACTGACACACACTTATTAAGTTTAATATCACACCAGATTTCAAAGACTTAATATTTAAAAAGAACATAAAATACCTCAGTAGTAACTTTTATACTGATTCCATGTTGAAATGTTAATATTTTAGATATATTGAGTAGTTAAGTAAAATATGTTATTAATATTTGTCTCCCCTGTTTCTTTTTACCTTTTTAATGTGATTACTTGAAAATTTAAAATGGCATATATGTATTGTTATATTGTTTTATGTTTATGAATTTTGTCATACCTAACTCCTAAAGTTTTTCTTTTTGCTTTCAGTATTTGAGATGCTCCCAAGAAAAGCTAGCTGTGCAGCCTTGGGAAGTCTACTTAAGCTCTCCAGGCCAAATGGGGCTAATTGTCTATTTCATAAGGTTATTAATTTCATAAGGATTTAATGGGCTAATGCATATATAACGCTTATCTCTGCACTCTGTACCTGGCACATAGTAAAAACTCAACAATTGACAGGTATTCTGCCCAAAGATAGTGAAAAGGGCTTTCCAAAGAAATGTTATACATCTTACCTTAACCCAGGTAACATCACTTTTCTTTACATAACTGCTAATGAGATCCTTAGCTGAGAAAAATGTGAGAAGCCTCAGTGTTGGTTCCTCATGGATCTCTGAGATGATGCTTGGTTTTAAGCAGTAGCCAGGCTTAGGAAGGAGCTACAGAACTGGAGGCAAAGAATGTATTCGTCCATGTATTCATCTATCCAATCATTCAACAGTTAATTTATTGAGTCTCAAGCACTGTTCTATAGACAATGGGAATATAACAATAAACAAAACAGGCAAAGATTCCTGCCCTTATAGACTTTTCTTTCTGGTAAAAGTAACTCATAGACTTGTTTTCAAAAGCTCACTCCAATCATTTATATTCTGTGACTTGATTCGGAAACCACTATCTCCAGAGACAGCACTGACCTCTCAAATGGTCATTCTAGGTCTCACCTAGAGCCTGTATGTGTTGGTATGTGTTGCTCCAGCATCTCTGCCACTCCCCAGAATAGTCAAGAATTACTAGCCAATCAATGCAGTCCCCTCCTTAGGCTCAAATCAATTAAAAGGTTTGTAGGCTCCCTCCACATACCATGCATCAGTCTTCACTGATTTCTTACCTGCTGCCACAAAGAGATTAACCCAGTATCCTCTAGTATGTCAAATAGGCTACAAGTGACATGCCAAACCCTCAGAAAGCAAACAATATCCAGAGCACTACCACCAGAAAAGTACATTATCTCACTGTCTCCACTACTAGTTTTGCCCCAGGAGGTGCAATGAAAGTAGCATGGGCTTTGGCACCAAAATGACCAGGCTTCAAATCCTAGTTCTGCAGTGCACTGTGACTTCAGGCAGATCGTTTTAACTCTTTGTTCCTTCATCTGCTCTCCTGTGAAAAAGCTATCTTCCTCACATGATTATGGGAATGAATACCTAACAGACACAGTGCCTGGCATAGAGTTAGTATTCCAGAAGCATTAGTTTTCTTCCCACATTCCTTCCAAGTTGGGTGGTATTTTAGAAACAGCATGAAAGCTATTCTTGTATGGATTAGGACTAAGCAGTTGCCTCTTAGTGGAGGGCTCCCACTGGCTAGCTTTCCAAAGACGTATTCAGTAATATCATGTTAGTAACTTGAAACTGGCCATGGTGGGAGTATATCCACTATAGAAACCACAAGTGCTACAAATTTGGTTTTACTTATTTACTGTTTTTCTGGAGAGCTGGTTTGCCAGCATTCCACTAGCTTTAACCCCAAGACACATGGACAACTCAGGTACAAAGATAAGGCAATTAACACTTGTCATTTTGAAACAGAGACCCTTCAATGGACTGGGCAAAAATTGCCATGAAATATAGCTACTCAGTCCTTCTCTATAGAATCGTTTATGTGGCACATTAAACATACTTATTGCCCCTTAAATTTAAAAATCAGCAACATACGCCACGACAAGTATCATCACAGGGCCATGTACACAGTAGGTGCTCAGTAAACACCTGTCAAATACACAAACAAGCCCAGGATAAATTATCTGCCACTTTTCATCAATGAAATAGAAGCAGTGGTTTGAAAACAAATGAAATGAGACTCAGGAGAAAACAACTTTAGGATAGGGGTGAGAGCACAAGCCAGAATGCTGAATGAGAAAGTTCTGGAAGGGTGAACAGGCTCAAGGCAAGGGAAAGGTGGAGCACAGAATCCAGAGAAATGGGTCCATGGTAGGGTACAGGAGAGGTACATAGGGGAAATTGACAAATGGAACAAGGTCCTGAAATAGAAATAGAAATTCATGAGCTATACTTTATCTGGGAAGGAATTTTAGAATTTGTTTTGGTGGAGATATTCTTTATAAAATTATCAAAGTTTTTATCTTCTGAAACCACTGCATTTTAACAGCTTTATTAATACATAATTTACATATGATAAAATTCACCCATCTAAAGCATAAAATATAATGAATTTTAGCATTTATGGAGCTGTGCAACCATCACCACAATCTAATTTTGGAATATATCCATTATCCTAAACAGAAACCTTGTGCAATTTATATTCAGTCCCCATTCCTAACACCCAGCCCCAAGCAACCACTAATCACTTTCTGCCTCCATAGATTTGTCTTTTTTGAACATTTCATACACAATAAATGGAATCATACAATATGTGGCCTTATGTGTCTTCTTTCACTGAGCATGTTTCTGAGGTTCATTCATATAGTAGCATATAACACTGCTTCATTTCTTTTCACTGCTGAACAATATTCCATTGTATGATTATACCACATATTATTTATCCACTCAGCAGTTGAGGATGTTTGGGGTGCTTCTGCCTTTTGGCTTGTGTGAGTCATGATGCTATGATATGAACATTCAGGTACAACTTTTTGTGCAGACATATGTTTTCGTTTATCTTGGGTATATACCTATGAGTGAAAATTCTGAGTCATACAATAGCTCTATGTTTAACATTTTTAGAAACTGCTAAAGTGTTTTCCTAAGAACTATACCATTTTGCATTCCTACCAGCAATGTATGAGAATGTTCCAATATGCCACATCCTTGACAACACTTATTTTTGTCTAATAAATAGCCATTCCAGTGGATGAGAAATGTTATCTCATCATGATTTTGATTTTCATTTCCCTAATGACTAATGATGTTGAGTATCTATTCGCATGTTTATTTGCCATTTATATATATTCTTTGGATAAATGTCTATTCAAATTCTTATCCTGCTTTTTAATGTATAATCTGTCTTGTTACTGAGTTGTAAGAGGCCTTTATATTTTCTGAATCTAAAGACTTTATAAGATATATGATTTATAGGTATAGTCTCTCAGTCTTTGAGGTGTTATTTCACTTTCTTGATGGTATCTTTAAAGTGTGAAGGTTTTAAATTTTAAGTCCAGCTTAAATCCAGTTTATCATGTTTTTATGACTTGTGGTTTTGTTGTTGTATCTTAGATTTACTTCTATGTTTTCTTCTAAGAGTTGTATAGTTTAAGCTCTTATACTTAGGTATACGATACACTTTTGAGTTAATTTGTGGTATGGTGTGAAGCCAAAGATCAAATTCATTATTTTGCATGTGAATATTCTACTGCCTGAACACGAGTTGTTGAAAAAACTATTTCTTTCCCTTTGAATTTTCTTGGCAAGTTTGCCCAAAATCAGTTGATCATACATGTAAAGGCTTATTTCTGGGATCTCAATTGATTGCCATTATCTATATGTCTTTCCTTATGCCAGTAGCACACTGGCTTGACTATTGTGGCCTTGTCATAAATTTTGAAATTGGAAACTGTAGGTCCTCCAAGTTTGATCTTTTTAAAGACTGTTTTGGCCACTCTGGGTCTCTTGCATTTTTCTGTGTATTTTAGAATCAGCTTGTAATTGTCTGAAATTAAAAAGTCATCTCATCTCAGGCCAGGTGCAGTGGCTCATGCCTGTAATCCCAGCACTTTGGGAGGCCAAGGTGGGTGGATCACTTAAGGTCAGGAGATCGAGACCAGCCTGGCCAACATGGTGAAACCCCATCTCTACTAAAAACACAAAAATTAGCCAGGTGTGGTGGCACAGTCCTGTAGTCCCAGCTACTCAGGAGGCTGAGGCAAGAGAATCTCTTGAACTCGGGAGGTGGAGGTTGTAGTGAGCCGAGGTCACACCACTGCACTCCAGCCTGGGTAACAGAGCGAGACTCTATCTCAAAAAAAAGAAAAAAAAAAGTCATCTGAGATTTTTCTAGGGATTGCATTGAATTTGTAGACCCATCTGGGAAGTACGGCCATTTTAATAATATTATATCTTCTAATTCACAAACATGGGATGTCTTTTTACTTATTTAAATCTTTCCTTTCTTTCACTGGTGTCTTATAGTTTTCAGTGTATAAATCTTATACTTTTTTTGTCAAATGTATTCTTAATTATTCCATTTTTTTGATGCTATTGTGAATGAAAATGTTTTCTTAATTTCATTTTCAGATTATTACTATAAAGACATAGAATTGATTTTTAATGTTGATGTCATATCCTACAGACATGACAAACAATTGATTATGTTTTCCTGTATAAAATATCATGTCATCTATGAATAAAGACAAATTAGCTTTTTTTTTTTTGTCTAATTGCCTTGGATAGAATCTGTAATACAATGCTGAATAAAACTAGTAAGTGCAGACATATTTGTCTTGTTCCCATCTTAAAGCAAAAGAATTCAGTCTTTCTCTATTAAGCATGATGCCACCTGTAGGGGTTTTGTATATGCCCTTTATCAGCTTAAGGAAATTCCCTTCTATTCCTAACTTGTTGAGAGTTTTTGTCAAGAAAAGGTGTTGGATTGTGTCAAATTATTTTTCTGCATCTATGTAGTTTATCATACTGTTTTTGTACTTTATTCTACTAATGCAATGTTTATATTCATTGATTTTTTGCATGTTAAAACAGCCTTGCATTCCTAGGGTAAATTCCACTTGGTCATGGTGTATAATTATTTTTATATATTGTTAGATTCAGTTTGCAAGTATTTTGTTCTAGATTTTGCATCTATTTTCATAAAGAATATTGGTCTATAGTTTTCTTTTCTTGTAGAATGAGTTGAAGCTTATTTCCTCCTCTATTTTCTCGGAGAGTTTGTGAGGCATTGGTATTAACTCTTCTTTAAATGTTTGGTAGAATTTATTAGTAAAACTCTTTGGACCTGGGCTTTTCTTTATGGAAAGATTTTTAAACTACTAATGCAATCTTCATACTTATTATAAGTCTATTCGGGTTTTCTATTTTTTCTTGATCAGTTTTCATAATTTGCATTTTCCAGGAATGTGTCCATTTTATCTAAGTTATCTAATTTGTTTGCGTACAGTTGTTTAGAGTGCTCCTTTATAATTTTTAATTAATTTTTCTGTAAGTTCTGAAGTGATGTTCCTTCATCAATTCTTGAAATCTGTAATTTGAGTCTTCTCTTTGTCGATATATTTAAATTTTGTTGATTGTTATGGGCTGAACTATGTCCATCCAAACCTCATATGTTGAAGCCTTAACTCAAGAGTATCTCAGAATATGAATGAATTTGGAGACAAATCCTTTAAAGAGATAGTTACATTAAAATGAGGCTGTTAAAATGGGCTCTAATCCAATCTGAAAGGCATCCTTATAAGAACAGAAAATTACAACACATAGTGAGACACTAGACACATGCACATACAGAAAGGAAAGACCAGGTGAAAACACATTGAAAAGGTGAGCCACCTGCAAGCCAAAAAGAGAGGCCTCAGGAGAAGCCAAACCAACTGATATCTTGATCTTGTACTTTCAGTCTCCAGAACTGTGAGAAAATTGATTTCTGTTATTTAAGCCACCAAGTCTGTGGTATTTTGCTATGGCAGCGCTAGTAAACGATCCATTTTGTTGATATTTTCAGACAACCAACTTTTGGTCTCATAGATTTTCTATGTTGTTTTTCTGCTATTTCATTTATTTCAACTCTGGTAATTATATTATTGCTTTCCTTCCACTGGTTTTGCATTTACTTCGCAAAATTCCTTCTGCATCTCCTAGTTTCTTAAGGCAGATTAGGTCATTGGTTTTATATTTTTTTTTCTTTTTAATACAGGAATTTACAGCTTCAAATTTCCCTGTAAGTACTATTTTTCCTGCAGCCTGTAAGTTTTGATGTGTTGTGTTTTCATTTTCATTAATCTTATTTTCTTATTTCTCCTGTGATTTATTCTTTGACCCACTGGTTATTTAGGAGGATATTGTTTAATTCCCACATATTTGTAAATTTCCCAAATTTCCATCTGTTGTTGATTTCTAATTTAATTATATTGTGATCTGCAAATTTACTGCATATGACTTCTATTCTTTTAAGTTTCTTGAGACTTGTTTTATGGCCTAGCATATGGGTCTATCCTGGAGATTGTTTCATATACACTTGAGAAGAATGTATATTCTTCTGTGGTTGGGTGGAGTGGTCTGCAGATGTCTGTTAGGTCTACTTAATTTATTGTGTTGTTCAAGTCCTCTATTTTCTTGTTGATGTTCTAATCATTTTATCCATTATTGAAAATGAGTATTGAAATATCTAGCTGTTATTGTTGAATTGTCTATTTTCTCTTCAATTCTGTTAATTTTTGCTTCATGTATTTTTGGGACCTGTTAAGTATATAAATATTTAATATGGTTGTTATATTTTCCTGATTAATTGACCCTTTCATCATTATAAAATATTTATTTTTTATCTCTAGAAAGATTTTTTTTTTTTTTTAAGAGACAGGTCTCTGTCACCCAGGCTAGAGTACATGGAGTATAGTGGCACAAACATAGCTCACTACAGCCTCAAACTTGTGGGCTCAAGCAATCCTCCTACATCAGCCTCACAAGTAGCTGGGACTACAGGTTCACACCACCATGTCTAGCTAATTTTCTATCTTTCTTTAGGGAAGGAGTCTTACTATATTGCTTAGGCTGGTCTTGAACTCCTGGCCTCAAGCAATCCTCCTCCCTCAGCCTTTCAAGTAGCTGGGATTACAGACATGAACCAGCATACCTGACATTTTTTTGTTTTAATATGTATTTTGTGTGATAATACAAATAGCTACTTACATGGTATATCTTTCTCTGTTATTTTAGTTTTAACCTATTTGTATCTTTGAATTAAAGGTACATCTCTTTTAGACAGCATACAGTTAGACTTCAGTTTTTTATCTAGTCTGAGAATTTCTGCCTTTTTATCAGGTTATTTACTCCATTCACATTAACATTATTATTAATACAGTTGAATTAATATCTGCCATTTGCTATTTGTTTTCCATAGGTCATATTTTACAAAATATTTTCTATCCCTTCTTTATCTCCTTGTTTTGTATGAAATAGGTATTTTCCAATGTAGCATTTTAATTTCTTTATTAAATTTTAAACTGTTTTTTTGACGTTTATTTTAGGTTCAGGGATACATGTGAAGGTTTGTTATATAGGTAAACTCATGCCATGGGGGTTTGTTATACAGATTATTTCATTACTCAGGTATTAAGCCTAGTACCCAATAGTTATTTTTTCTTGCTTTTCCCTCCTCTAACCCTCCATCCTCAAGCAGACCCCAGTGTCTCTTGTTCCCTTGTGTTCATGAGTTCTCATCATTCACCTCCCACTTACAAGTGAGAACATGCAGTATTTGGTTTTCTGTTCCTGCGTTAGTTTGCTAAGGATAATAGCCTCCAGCTCTATCTACGTTTCCTCAAAAGCTATGATACTAATTCACACTCCCACCAACAGTGTATAGGTGTCCCCTTTTCTCTACAACCTTGCCAGCGTCTGTTATATTTTTACTTTTTAATAATAGCCATTCTGACTGGTTAAGATGGTATCTCACTGTGGTTTTGATTTGCATTTTTCTAACGTTCAGTGATATTGAGCTTTTCATTCATCTGCTTGCTTGTTGGCCACATGTATATCTTTTTTTTTTTTGAAACGGAATCTCGCTCTGTCACCCAAGCTGGAGTGCAGTGGCGTGACCTCGGCTCACTGCAACCTCCACCTCCCGAGTTCAAGAGATTCTCTTGCCTCAGCCTCCTGAGTAGCTGGGACTACAGGACTGTGCCACCACACCTGGCTAATTTTTGTGTTTTTAGTAGAGATGGGGTTTCACCATGTTGGCCAGGCTGGTCTCGATCTCCTGACCTTAAGTGATCCACCCACCTTGGCCTCCCAAAGTGCTGGGATTACAGGTGTGAGCCACTATGCCTGGCCCACATGTATGTCTTCTTTTCAAAAGTATCTGCTCATGTCCTTTGCCTACCTTTTAATGGAGTTGTTTCAACTTTATTTTTAAAGTTATATTCTTATTTATTGCTCTAGGAATTATAATATACATCTTATACCCTACTTCAGTTTTATACTAACTTAATTACAGTAAGATAGTTACAAATTTGCTCTACTATAGCTCCATTTTCTCCTTCTTCCTTTGTGTTTTTATTTTCATATATACTTTGTCTATATACAGTACAAACTCAACAGTGCAGTGTTATAATTGTTGCTTTAAATAATCTTATGCTGTTTGAAGGAACAAAAAAGAAATAAAACTATACTTATAAAGTTTTATGTTGAGCTTCTTATTTATGATTTCTGGTACTCTTTGTTTCTTCCTGTGGATTTGAGAGACTATCTGATGTCATTGTCTTGCCCTACTGCAGCTTCCTTCCCTTCACCGTACTCTGTGCTGTCATTGTTAAATATATCTCTATATGTTACAGGCCCCCAATTCAATTATACTGCTATTGTTTTGTGCTATTATTTTTAAATCAATTAAGGGAAGATGAGAATATGTAATTATGCTGTCTTTTATAGTTACTACATAATTACATTTATCAGCACTCTTAGTTTTCTTTTCATGTGAATATGAATTACTGTGTGGTGTCACTTCCTTTCAGCTTGAAGAACTTCCTTCGATATTTCTTGTAAGGAAAGTCTGACATCAACAAATTATCTCCATCTTTGTTTATCTGAAAATGCCTTCATTTTGCCTATAGTTCTGAAAGGTACTTTTGCCAGATACAGGATTCTTGGTTGATATCTTTATCCTTCAAGCACTTTTATTATGTCATCCCTTTGCCTTCTGCTCTCCATTTTCTTTCTGATGAGAAGTCAGCTATTCATTTTATTGGAGTTCACTTGTACATGATGAGTCATTTATTTTCTTGCTGCTCTTATGACTTTTCCTTTTGTCTTTGACTTCTGACATTTTAACTATAATATACTTAGGTGTATATCTTTATGCCTTTATCCTTCTTGGAATTTCTTGAGGATTTTCCATGTGTAGATTAACATTTTTTCATCATGTTTTGGAAATTTTCAGTTATTAGGCATTCATTTTTTTTTCCTGCCCTACTTATACTCTTCTCCTTGCAGTACTCTTATCATGTGTATGTTGAAGCTCTTAATGGTGTCTCAGATTTCTGGAGCTCTGTTCATTTTCTTTATTCTTGTCTTCTGTTCTTCAGAGTGTATAATCTCTAATTATTTATCTTCAAATTCATTCTTTCTTCTTCCAGCCTTATTTACTGCAGAGCCCCTCTAGTAAATTGCTCCTTTCCATTGTTGTACTTTACAACTCGAGAATTTTCATTTGATTGTTCTTTTGTAATTTCTCTCTTTATTATCTATTTGACTTGTTATTTTCTCATTTTAGGCTGGTTCCTTTAGCTCTTTGAACATATTTATAATAGCTGTTTTGAAGTGTTTTTGTCTGTCTGATACATTATCTACCCCTACACCCTCACACGTTGTTTATATTGCCTGCTTTTTTCTGTACAATGGTCACACTATTCTGTTTCATTGCATGTTTCATAATTGTTTGAGAACTGGGCATTTTAGATGGTATACTGTAACAAATCTAGATTCTGATTAGCTTTCCCACCACTACCATGGGGCTTGCTGTTTGGTGGTTTGCTGGGACTAATCTTGTGAAGTCTAATTTCCCTGCACTGTGAAATCTCTAATGTTACTGCTCAGTTTTTTTGTCTTCGGTTTGTTTGTTTCTTTGTTACCTCAGAGTAGCTCCTGGGTCAGTTTACCTTAATATTTACCTAGTGATTGGTCAGAGTTGTGCTTATGCCCCTTAAGCCTTAATGATATAGAACTTTGATGATGGATTTCTGTGTGGCTTGGGGAATATTTATAAATTGGCTCTATGTTCAAGCAGTGACTAGTAGCTCTCAAGTACACTTTCTGGTTGCTTTTGAGTCAATGCAGTGTAGCACATGTGCATGCCATCCTGACCCCCAGTGATCTTAACAGGACTCTTTTTAGCTGTCTCTCTCTTTGATTTCAGTTGAATCATGGGAGCTGGTTTTTCCTGTGCTGTTCTCATGACATTGAAAAAGTCTCATGAGGATCTGATGATTTTGTAAAGGGAAGTTCCCTTGCACATGCTCTCTTGCCTGCTGCCATGTAAGTCATGCCTTTGCTTCTCCTTCACCTTCCGCCATGATTGTGGGGCCTCTCCAGTCACGTGGAACTGTGAGTCCACCAAACCTTGATTCTGTCTGTTAAACTTCTGGCTGGTCTGCCATTTAATTTGTTGCTTCTAGTCACATTAACTATTAGCTTCCTACTAGTTGTTCAACATAAAGATCTCTAATGTTCTTGAAACACCTTTAGGAGTGAGTTTTTCCATTCTATGTTCCAAATAAAGTCAGCCCTCAACAGCGCTGCTGACCTGCCAGACTTCCGGTCTTTCCTAACACCCTGAGCAGAATTTTTGTGGTTCCTTACTGGAATGAAGATCTGGTGGTAGTCTGATTGTACCTAAGTGACATCACCCTATAAGCAGGAGCTGGAGGATGGGGATGGTAGCCCCATCTTTTTGATCTGTCCCTCCTGATATGCAACTTCTACCCTACAAGTGGGATCTGGGGTGGGGAAGGAACCTCAGTCTTCTTGACTACGCCAACCCAAAATAGAGCTTCTAAAACATGAAGCTGCAAGTCAGGGGAAGAAGACGGCTGGCAGCCTGTCTCTCTCAGGTGAAACTGTAGCCTTATGACTAGCAGCTTGGCATAAAGGAAGCCCCATCTTCTTGGCTATACCTGCCCGAAGTATAGCTTCCATGACACAGAGCTGGGTTGGGGAGAGGTAATGATGGCTGGCTGGACTTCCTTTGTTCTTATTGAGACCTAGTAGATTTTCTTGAATAAATTAATCTCAATATACTGAATTCCCTGAGGTCAATTTCCAGAGACTTTAAATAGTTGTTTTCAATAATTTTCACCAGTTAAGTGGTTGTTTCAATGGGAAGAGAATATGTTTAGCTACTCACACAGTCATTCTGGAAGTCCTGCTCCCAAACCACTGATTTTTAAGTCTTTTATTACGTTTTTCTTGGCTTTTGGAAACCAATTTGTATTAGTCCATTTTCATACTGCTATGAAGAAATACATGAGACTGGATAATTTATAAGGAAAAATAGATTTGGTGGACTCACAGTTCCACATGGCTGGAGAGGCCCCACAATCATGGCAGAAGGTGACGGAGAAGCAAAGGCATGACTTACATGGCAGCAGGCAAGAGAGCATGTGCAAGGGAGCTTCCCTTTATAAAACCATCAGATCCTCATGAGACTTATTCACTGTCACGAGAACAGTAGCACAGGAAAAACCAGCTCCCATGATTCAACTACCTCCCACTGGGTCCCTCCCACGATACATGGCAATTATGGGAGCTACAATTCAAGATGAGATTTGGGTGGGGACACAGCCAGAACATATCACAATCCATTTTCAGATTTGCAGATGAGTTGGATCTGCTTACCAATGGTTTAATTTCTGCAGTGTAGGCTTTATGTATATAGAGCAACAAACACAATGCCCATAACAAGAAAGAAAACATTTCACAAATTCATTAGCTGTATGCTCATGTGAGTGGCTACATTCAAGTTAATTTTGTGTCTCATGCATATAGCTTCCCCATTTTCCAGCAGAAAGTGAGAATGAGTTGTTTTCCTTTAACTGAATATCCAAGACACCCAAACTTTATTCCGTCAAGTATCAGACATTTCATTTTAGTCATCTTGATGAACTCACTCTAAAATATCTCCTTAGTAACTTACACAAAGGCAGGTAATCCTAACTACTTGAAAAGGAGAATGAAGGATTGCTAAAAAGGAACCAGTTACAATATATGAAAGATATCACAAACTTTGCCAATTATAGAGAGAAGTCAGACACATTGATAGACACTGTAAAGAGTAGAATTGATACTGCCAAGGATCCCAAATATCAAAATGGTGCACATGTCTACCTCATTCACATTTCAGTGAACTGTCTGGCAAACAGATAAACAACAGCCTTCCAAATGACATGAACTGGCCTAGAAATCTATTCTGATCATGGCACTGTCATACCCTTAAATCTTCTGCAGGCCCAAACAATGAAAGAACCAATGCCTCCTCCTAACATTTAAAGTCTACTTTAAGAATCAATATCGTGAAAATGGCCATACTGCCCAAGGTAATTTATAGATTCAATGCCATCCCCATCAAGCTACCAATGAGTTTCTTCACAGAATTGGAAAAAACTGCTTTAAAGTTCATATGGAACCAAAAAAGAGCCCGCATCTCCAAGACAATCCTAAGTCAAAAGAACAAAGCTGGAGGCATCACGCTACCTGACTTCAAACTGTACTACAAGGCTACAGTAACTAAAACAGCATGGTACTGGTACCAAAACAGAGATATAGACCAATGGAACAGAACAGAGTCTTCAGAAATAATACCACACATCTACAGCCATCTGATCTTTGACAAACCTGAGAGAAACAAGAAATGGGGAAAGGATTCCCTATTTAATAAATGGTGCTGGGAAAATTGGCTAGCCATAAGTAGAACGCTGAAACTGGATCCTTTCCTTACTCCTTATACGAAAATTAATTCAAGATGGATTAGAGACTTAAATGTTAGACCTAATACCATAAAAATCCTAGAGGAAAACCTAGGTAGTACCATTCAGGACATAGGCATGGGCAAAGACTTCATGTCTAAAACACCAAAAGCAACAGCAACAAAAGCCAAAATTGACAAATGGGATCTAATTAAACTAAAGAGCTTCTGCACAGCAAAACAAACTACCATCAGAGTGAACAGGCAACCTACAGAATGGGAGAAAATTTTTGCAATCTACTCATCTGACAAAGGGCTAATATCCAGAACCTACAAAGAACTCAAACAAATTTACAAGAAAAAAACAAACAACTCCATCAAAAAGTGGGCAAAGGATATGAACAGACATTTCTCAAAAGAAGACATTCATACAGCCAACAGACACATGAAAAAATGCTTATCATCACTGACCATCAGAGAAATGCAAATCAAAACCACAATGAGATACCATCTCACACCAGTTAGAATGGCGATCATTAAAAAGTCAGGAAACAACAGGTGCTGGAGAGGATGTGGAGAAATAGGAACACTTTTACACTGTTGGTGGGATTGTAAACTAGTTCAACCATTATGGAAAACAGTATGGCGATTCCTCAAGGATCTAGAACTAGATGTACCATATGACCCAGCCATCCCATTACTGGGTATATACCCAAAGGATTATAAATTATGCTGCTATAAAGACACATGCACACGTATGTTTATTGCAGCACTATTCACAATAGCAAAGAATTGAAATCAACCCAAATGTCCATCAGTGACAGATTGGATTAAGAAAATGTGGCACATATACACCATGGAATACTATGCAGCCATAAAAAAGGATGAGTTTGTGTCCTTTGTAGGGACATGGATGCAGCTGGAAACCATCATTCTTAGCAAACTATCACAAGAACAGAAAACCAAACACCGCATGTTCTCACTCATAGGTGGGAACTGAACAATGAGATCACTTGGACTCAAGAAGGGGAACATCACACACGGGGGCCTATCATGGGGAGGGGGGAGGGGGGAGGGATTGCATTGGGAGTTATACCTGATGTAAATGACGAGTTGATGGGTGCAGCACACCAACATGGCACAAGTATACATATGTAACAAACCTGCATGTTATGCACATGTACCCTACAACTTAAAGTATAATAATAATAAATAAATTTAAAAAAAAAAGAAAAAATAAATAAATAAATAAAGTCTACTTTAAACTAGCCCCAACCTTTCTTTCCAGACTCAATCTCTACTGCTCCCCAATTTGTAACTTTCTCCAACCACATTTATTTCCCTTTCTACTACCTTCACCTGGTATGTTTCCTTTACCCTCATCACCCTGTCTTGCTAGTCTGAGAGTTCCTTAAGAGAAGGGATTGTGTTTTGTCCATCTCTGCCCTAGGACCCACCACAAGGCCTGTCAGAATATTCAGTACATGTTTTTTTTTTTTTTTTGTTGTTGTTGTTGTTGTTGTTGTTGTTGTTGTTTGAGACGGAGTCTCGCTCTGTCGCCCAGGCTGGAGTGCAGTGGCCGGGTCTCAGCTCACTGCAAGCTCCGCCTCCCGGGTTCACGCCATTCTCCTGCCTCAGCCTCCGGAGTAGCTGGGACTACAGGCGCCCGCCACCTCGCCCGGCTAGTTTTTTTTTTTTTGTATTTTTAGTAGAGACGGGGTTTCACCATGTTAGCCAGGATGGTCTCGATCTCCTGACCTTGTGATCCGCCCGTCTCGGCCTCCCAAAGTGCTGGGATTACAGGCTTGAGCCACCGCGCCCGGCCCATGTTTTTTTAATGAATGAAATTCTGCCATCTGAACCCTTAAATGTCACCTCCACCTTGACGCTTTTCCTGGTCTCTCACTTGTTCAAATTCCCACAGCTTCTTGCTTCTAACATCTTTAATGATACCTATCATACTTTTCCTTGTGCTTTGTTATAATTATTTAAATATCTACATTATTACTGCCACCACTGCTTTTTTCCTCTTCAGAGAAAGAGGGAGAACAAGAGACAGACACACACACACACACACACACACACACACACACACACACACACAGGATCACAGTCTTAAAGAGCATGAACTTTGCCTCATTTAAAAAAAAAACTTCCTTGTGGAACTTAACACAATGCTTATCACATAGGAGACATAGGAGGAGTTCAAGAAATATTTGCCAAATTGAATTGCTAAAACATTTGGATATCAGTATGGAGATTTTACTTTAGATCCATACCTCATACCATACACTTGAATAAATTCCAGATGGGCCCAAAAATTAAACACAAAAAAGAAAAAACACCCTGGGGGAATGGGGAAGACAGAATCACATATTTGTCCCAGCTGTTGAGGAGTGGTAAATTTCTGAATATCGAAAAATGAAAGAAACATTAGAGACAGGATGGTCGGATTTGAATATATAAATGTAAAAAGGAATAGTTTTGCATAGTGAAATATGATAAAGCATACATAAAAATGAAAGCAATAAAATTGGAAAAATATGTGACAAATATAAAGGATGAAGCTGACTATCCAAAATATAGAGAATGGATAAAAATATATAAGGTCAATACCCAGATTTTACTTGAGAAGTGGTGAAAGAAGATGAATGAGGAAACAGCAAATTATGACATTAAAAAATGAAAAGCCTCATTACATAAAATTAAAACAAATGGATAGTATACTTATATACCTACTAAACTAGCAAAAAGGTTAAAAACGATAACATTCAGTGCTGCAGGGATCTGTGAAAATAGGCACACTTATACAGTTTAATCTTTTGGGAGTACAATCTGGCAACATGTAACAGCAGCTATAAAACAGCTCATACCTTTTGGCCTGGTTATTATACATTTGGTAAGATACCAGAAAGCAATAACTCTAAACAGAAGAAATGCAATTTGTACAGAAACCATTCACAGCATCACTTTTTATAACAGTGAAAATTTTAAAATAACTTAAATCTCCAATAATAGAATGGCTACGCAAAATCTGGCATATCATTACCACATAATCTTATATTTTCGTGTGTAAGGGTATCTACCTATTCCATATTGCCAGGTCTTTGCTTTTATGATTTCTGCATCCTAGGTGTCTGGTACTCAACTGTCACTGTGGCTATTTCTAGAGTAAACTACCTCTTCAAACCCACCCAACCTACCACCCCAAATTCTAATTTGCTGCTATAACTGAGGAAATATCAGGCTCCCATTAAATTAAGGATCAGTGGGTCTCTCTGAGATCAAGACGTGAGGGCCTCTTCTCCTGCACCATGGGCTTTCTGGCAGCTGTTTGAAAAATCTCGAAGGCTTCTTTTATCTTTTTAAACTTATTACCAGAGTCCAGGCTGTTCTCTGAGCTTCAGGATAAGTGGGGTATTACTAAAAAATGGTTTTGCTTTAATTATAGGCTCTTAATAAAACTGTTTGCATTTCATGAATGCTATGTATTGAGCAAAACTCCTCTAGTCCATAATAGAAATATTTTCATATGGAAACATGGAAACACCTTTGATCAAGAAAGATAGCCTTAAAACTCTATAAATTATAAGTTCTGTGAATAGATTTGGCTATGTTGTGACAAAAAAAGAAATCTGGGGACAGTAATAACAAATACATCTATTAGAGTCATGGTAATATGCCTATTGTCAACTAAAATACATTTCTTAAAACTGAGGTCTTTTTGGTTCATTACAGCTTATTACTGCTTCACAATAATAATGTGCTTAAATTTCATAAATATGTGAAAATTACACAGTCATAATTCTCATCAAGGACTCAATCTCAAACTTATTTTTAAAAACAAACTGTTGGTTCTAAGTTGGAGGTTTTACTTAAGGCCATACATGATTAGCCTTCAAAAATGAAATCAAAGTAGTCCCCAGATACAGATGCTAACATAAACATATTAGAGCCCTTTTGTGAAAGACCTGGATACCATTCCTACCAAAGAAGTCAGTGGACACATTAAAGGCAATTCAAAAGAAATAGAAATAAGAACATTCTGGGTGGGTAAAGCAATTGCCGGCAATGTTAAAAGAGAAGGATACCTTCATTTTGAGCCACAAAACCAACAAAACAAAACACTCAGAAGAAATTTAAGCTGTGAAAACTTGGCTGTGATGAGAAGAAGATAAAAAAAGTGAAGAATTTCCCACCATAGGTCTATTCCCTGGATGGGGCAAAGGGCGTTAAGTCTGCTTGTATGATGTTGGAAATAATAATCTTTATAGTTCTGAAAGAAATCACTAAATGGGATCCATTCTTTGAGTTTGGTCATTCTGTAAATTGCTTTATTTCTTATACATAAAACCTGTATTCATGAATTTGTAAATCTTTTCCCCCACCTATGAACATGAATTGCTTAGTGCTTTTGTCAGCAACAAATAGTGTATACATTATTAATTCAACTTTAATGGGTCCAAAGATTACATATGCTGAGCATCTAAAGTAAAAATATAAAGCAGGTTGATAGGCAGGAAAGGAAAGAGGAATTCATGGAACCTCAGAAGCAAAACCTAGTTTCAGAATCCAGATCTGCTGAGGTCTGGCATCAACAGTCTTGTATACATTTATAGGAATTAGGTTGGCAGGTTGATAGATTTCTCATTACCAAGGCTGGGTTTCTTGAACTCTCAGGAAACTAGAAGAGAATATTTGGAAAACAATCATACCAGCAGCAGGCCAGGAGGGTGAGACTTGAAGGAGATGTTGGCTGAGCCATTTCCTGAGCAGATCCGAAGGAAATGATTTCAATTATTGTCATACAACGAGCCAGATGCTCCCTCTTGCCCTATTCTAACTATTCTCCCAGCTCCAAAACAAAGAGGAAAAGAAGGAGGGGAAAAAAAGAGGAAAGGAAGGGGAGAGGAGGAAGGGAATGAAGGAGTGAAAAAAGGGAGGGAGGGAAGAAAGGGGAAGGAGGGAAGGAGGGGGGAAGGAAAGAAGGAAAAAAGGAAAGAAAGGGAAAAAGAAAAGCATTACAATTAAAGCAAGAATTAACAGCTGTAATAAACATAAAGGTTACTTTTGCATAAAATGAAAATAGAAAAGGTCAGTTCAGGAAATGTTAACACACTGGTTCAGTTTCTCTCAGTTCACAGGCCTGAATCATTAGGCGTCGCAGGCCCAGTAGTACCACAGCTTTGTTGCTTGAGCTTTTATGAGGCATATCTGTGCTGGTGGCAGCTAGCAGACTGGCAGGGCTACAAACTGGCATGCCCTCAGGTCATAAACTAATTATGGCACAATCATTCACTTGTTCTTGCCATTCTGCCAATTACTTCATGAGTAGGGTTGGGCGGGACTCTTGTCTAAGGCCTGCTCTGGAAACAAGACCTCCTGGGCTTAAGCCTTCCTTCCTGTGGAGTTCTGTGGGAGTCTGCAGGGCCATCAATAGTCTCAGTAGGCCAACCAGTCTACCCTTCTGCCTTAATAATCCACTCACCAATTAAGTGTCTGTGTTGTACAAGGCCCAGTGAGGAAATGCAAAAATAACAACGTACTCCCGAAGGGCTTAGAGTCTAGGGGTAGGGTGGGGAACATAAGAACCATTCAAAACCTCTGCTTAAGCCCACTTGCATATCTCAAGCCCTGGACTTTCCTGAACAGAAGGGCCCTTTTGAATCTGGACACTGCATTAGTCATCTGAGTTCATCCCACATGTTCTGGGGGAAAAAAAAAAAAAAGAAGATGTTTACTTCCAGAGTCAGTGTAAGCTTCTATCTTTTCCCCAATGATGGTGGATAAGCTTCCATATTCTCCAGAGTACAATTCAATTAAGGTCTTACCAAAGCCTTCCTGTCCAAGAGAAGGGTCAATCACTCTCCTCCAGCAGAGCAACTCCCCTCCAGCACAGCAACTCCACTGCCCCAAGGCCTACCCCCACTGCACTCAATTGAAGTGCCTGACTAGGTACACCCAGAGGAGACAAATCCCTTTATATACAAGAGCCAAAGACTTACAAATAGCCTCGGGGAGCCAGCATGCATTCCCAGAAATACATGTAAACACATGAAAAGGTATGTACACAGGTTTGCTTACAAACAAAGTCAGAAGAAAAGTAAACAGATTGGGAGGGGGAAATTTCACAGCTCAGTGAGCTGAAGACCTGGGTAGAAAGGAGAATGAATAAGTCCAACATACTATGTTTCAAGGCAGCGGCACACATACACAGCAGTGACAACTGATTTGCTGGGACTGGAAAGCATGGATTTGTAGAGAGAATTCAGGAAACAGTTTGAAGATCAATAGGCCCCATCAGTATGCCAGTGATTTCATACTAATGCAGTCAAGGTCCCAGAGTAAATCATTTCCATGCTTATTACTGCTTATGGCAAACATCACCCAATTCAGACTTAGAGGTTCAAATAGCCCTAGCTCCCTGACAGACATCATTGAAAACATTCCTGCAAGGAGTACCCTTTGTAAGGTGGAGCCTGGCCAAGTACCAGGCGTCTGCTCCTCTCCATGGTCACATAGTCTCCTGCTGCCTTCCACCCTCATATAGGCCCCCAGTCTGTTTGCATTCCCACACCTGGCCCCACCTTCTAGCAGAGGCCAAGAGCATCATTCCTGGATGAATGCCCAGCCTTTGAAGTCAGAGAGAATGCAGGCTGTTAGATGAGGAGATCCAGATTCAAGACTTCTCAACACACACTTCCCCCTACTCAACAATGCTTACAATAAAGTTACACTCAAGAGGCACTCTGGCTGCTAGAAAAACAGGAAGCCAGAGGAGTGGGTAGGTCAGTTAGGCTCTCTAGACTGGCCTGAACGCTGTGGAATGTCAGGCTCACTAGAAAGTTGAATGCCTCCACTGAAGGTGTGATCAAGGTATCCTTAAGATGGAACTGACCAACCACCCTTGTCTTAATAAAAAGGTATTTCTCCCCAAATCTGCCTTCTCCACCCTCCCCGCTTCACACACAAAGAAAGTATCCAGGCCTTCAGTCTTGGTTCTCTGGAGCGTAGCAGAACAACTCAGGCAGAAGCAGCTTGGGAAACCTTGTGCTTCTCTATTCGAGTGCTTTCCTAAAATTTGCGGTTGGCAAAAAATAGGTCTGAACATTTGGCTGGAAGCAGCCATGTTTAAAAACTATTGTTTAATTTCAAGATTGCAAGAACCTTTCTTCATTTTGGCAGTTTGGGAGAGGGAGTGGAAATGTAGATCCATTAGAATAAACAGTAATCACCCATTTGTGTGTATGTGTTCATCTAGGTGTATTCATGGAAATCTGGGAGAAATCAAGCCTTCTGCCTTCTTCCAGCCCATAAGGTCATCCGTCTGCCATACCTCCTGCAATAACAGTTGCAATACAATAACTCATACTTACATAGCACTTGACAGTTTACACAGCATCCTCCCATTCATTATCCCATTTAATAAAGATTAATTCATTATATGGTGTGACTAATTCCCTTTGACCTAGCAATTCTGCTTTTTCTATAAATATCTCTTAGTAAAATAATCAGATAAGTGTGCAAAGGTGTACGTACACAAATGGCCACTGATGCACTGTTTATATTAGCAAAATGTTAGAAGCAAATTAAATGTAATTAATATGGTACTGGTGAAAATACCTGTAGTATTTATATAGTCATAAAGTGTAATACTGTGATGCCATTAAAGTGATTCTATAGATCTGAAAAGATGTCTGCAACGTATTGTTAGTTGTAAAAACATAGGCTAAAAAACATTACATATGATATGACCTTGTTTTTTTTGTGTGTGTGTATAAACATGGAAGAATGAAGTGTGAGATATGCATACACCTAAATATCAATGCGTATTATCTTTAGGAGGTAGGAATGCGGCTAATTTTAATTTTCTTCTTTAAACGTTTATGTATTTTCTAAGTTAATATTAAAACAACAAACATTATTGCTTTTGATGATGTGGAAAACAATATAGCTACAGTCATTTTGGAAAGGAGAGAAAATATGTTATCTGGTAACAACAATAATAGTAGCTAACATTTACTGAGCAGTTACTATGTACCTTGGTTTTAAGTACACTTATATTTTGATCTCATAACAATACTTATGAGGTATATAATACTGTTCCCATCTTAGAGATGAGAAAACACTGAGGCTTAAGAGAGTTTAAGGGACTTCCCAAGGACACACAGCTAGAAAGTGACAAAACTAGGATGTGAATTAAGGTTTCTGTTGACTCCAAATCTCATTCTCTTATTTGATGCTCTACCACCTTCCTCTTCAAGGGCCCATTCTCCCTTGAAGTGCTCAAAACAATGTATCAAAGCCAGTTATTATACTTTTGATTACTTATGCCAGAGAGACCCCATTAAGAGCATAACTGTTTCTAGTTCAGAGCAAGGTTTCAAGGAATATGCAGGACTATTAGAGCCTGATGCCAAAAACTCAGGTGACCAAAATCAGCAATAGCTCAAATTGAACCTTCGTCACTTAAATCTCACAAAGGCAAAGACAGTTTATGTTTGATTCAAACTTTTTCTTCCTCCATCCATCCATTCCTTCATTGAATACCTATCATATGCTAGGAACTGTGGGCATACAAAGATAAATAAGGCAGACTCCCTGCCTGCAGATAATGTGCAATCTGATCCTTAGTGGGGTAGCATCACAGGCCCATTCACCTGAGAGGCTTACTTGAAAACAAACTCCAAGTTGAAATGTGACCACTGAGCAAGGGGCCACAGCAGGAAACTTGGGAAGACAGAAAACAGTTTGCCAAATTCTTCTTTACTACACTGACAAAGAATATGGATATATAGATCCAATTAACCAAATCTAGCAAATATTATTGAGCAATGACTACGTACCAGGCTCTGTGTTAGGTGCTGTCACATATCTTATGAGCACTACTATTACTACTATTCATACTACCATTACAAAAAATAACAACTAACATTTTATTAAATCCTTACTGGTAGTGACAGAAACCAGGCTAAATGCTTTACATACAATGTAAGTTTTCACAACCACAAACCTATTAACATGGTTTAAGGTTGAGGCCTAATATGAAATCAAAATGAAACAAATCAACAAACAAAGCATCTAGAATTCTTCACTGTTCCCTTATTCACCATGAGGAATTTGATGGTCATCTTAGAGGTAGAATGGTTTAAATATTCAGACACCTACATAAATATTTCCCATTTGTTCTTTTTTCTAGTTCACCTCACAGGTTAATAAACTTAAAGAATTACTGTATAGAGTTCTACACACAGATACAGTATTCTATTGCAATACAAAAGATTTCCAGGAAGAGTTTCAATGATTCATGATTTTTGTCTTATGTGCTAAATTTGAGTAACTGATTTAGAGAATACATGAGATAATAATGATGCTATAAATAGTATATGACCAATAAATTATAAATGATGCCTTAATATACTAATTTTAACAATAATCATATCAGAGAAATACCCATTGTATAGGTAAGGAAACAAGTTCACGGAGGTTTGGCCCCCATTGCTTCAGTGTGAAAAAGCCAACGTTTAAACCAGGTCTGACTGACACTAAAGGCTATGATTCTTGCACAGCTTTATGAAAGGTACTTTCTTTTTGGCGAATGAATTATGTTTGAGCTAAAAGCAATGACCAGGGTACCATCGGTGAAATAGATCAGAGGAGATGAACATGAACGCAGATCCAAAGAAGAGTGATGAACGGAAAAATGACATTATCAAATGTGGGCTTTGGAAAAATTAACCTGATGGTGGTGACACCTTTTCCCTGAAGCAATGTCATCTCTCTTTTGAGTTGAATACAGGCAAGAAGGGCTAGCCTACAAAATAAGCCACTTTTGCTGGTGGAGGTCTCCAAGGTGCTAAGGCATTCACGTGAACATCGCTTGTCTCCTTGAATTCCCAAACTGAGGATTTAAGAGCTACATTTTTGGAGGTGATCAAGGAAGTTAGGGCCTGGTTCCCTTTCATCAGATGTACAAATGTATTGGTTACAGAGTTCACACTGAAGAAGACACTCCAGCCTTTCTAGGGCCTCAGTATGGTGCTGGGCAGCAACAACACTCTTGTTGACATGTCCAAAATGTGCTGTTTTTCACTTAAACCATCTACATCTAATCTCAGGAAAAAACACCTTGGGACTTCAGAATACATCTCTTGAAAAGCAAAATACCAAGGAATATGAACAGTTCCCTCTATCCCACCTAAATTAAGCTTGCAGAAGTACTTCTCCCCACAGGGCATGTTGCCCTGTTCAAGGGAGACTGGGGAGTTTCTCAAATACTTTTGCTTACTTCTCAGGATGGCCAAAAATTAAGGATTATAATCCTCACCCACCAGGTGGCCATTTATATTCAAAAAGATTTGAAGCACCTCACAAAAAAATTCTGATGTCACAGGGTCATAAAATTAAAAGAAAGATTTAGGGAAAAAAGAAAACAGAAAATGCCATAATTTTATTTAAAAAGAAAACCCTTTGTTTATATATATGTTCATTGAATGTTCAAATTTGCTCTGAGCTTCCCAGCAGCCAAGACACAAAGGTAAACACTATAGGTTTCAGAACCTTAATCTGATAAAAGGGAACAAGCTAATTTATCAGGAGGCAAACTATTTATGAGCACTGGATTCTACATGCAAACTATAAAAGGAAAAAATTTTAAAAACACAAAAACTAACATTTCTAATATTCTTTTGCCAGAATATACTTTTGTCATATAATCATTCCTTAAATTGACCCTCATGTCTTCAATCACCCTCCCCATGTGAACAATCTTTTTGTTTTTCCTCACTTGCTTCCCAGTACTCCTGATGAAGGGCCTGTGACAGCAAGTGGTGCCAACACCCTCCTGATGCTGCTGCTTTGGATCTGTTCCAAGTTTCTGGATACTTGGTTGGGACCTCCAAAATGCTGAGTTTAGACAGCAGATACCAGTTTGGGTCCAGAATATTTTTAGGGCTGTGTCAGTGTCAACTACCTTAACTAGCAGCCTAGCTTCTTAGAAATGACTGATATTGGGCTCTGGGTATATCAGTCCTACCCATTTGAACATTCAATGAACATATATATAAACAAAAGGTTTTCTTTTTAAATAAAATTATGGCATTTTCTGTTTTTTTTTTCCCATTGACTGGGTAGGACAGTCAATGGTATCTAAAGGGCTCTTTCCACTACAGCTCACGTGCCTAATGGATCAGAGGTAAAAAAATAATCAGCACCCAGCAAGCCAAGTCAGAGTCAGGCTCAGTTTGGATCAAAGATCATACTCAGGAGTGAAGAATCCTAGGTGTGAGTACAAAGAGGGAGGTCTGGGGGAAGGGTTAACCAGTAGACAGTCCAGCTTCCAGAAAGAGTACTGGGGTAAGAACTATAAGGCTGGAAAGAATGTTTGGCTTTGATATGGAAAGCCCTTAACACCCACCCAAGTGACCAAGAGGTGGGTTGCTCTGAGGCAAGCAAAGAGAAAGAAATGGCATGCTCACAAGGGCAGGTAAGGGGGATGTTGAAGGAACAGAGTCTGGGAAGTAAAATTCTGAATAGCCTGATGAACAGGACATTTTTACATACTCATGTTAAGAGCCCAACATCTGACTTGGGTGACAAGTAAAAGGGGATATTGGGGTTTTTTTGGTTTTTTTTTAATTATTATTATACTTTAAGTTCTAGGGTACATGTGCACAACGTGCAGGTTTGTTACATATGTATACTTGTGCCATGTTGGTGTGCTGCACCCATCAACTCGTCAGCACCCATCAACTCGTCATTTACATCAGGTATAACTCCCAATGCAATCCCTCCCCCCTCCCCCCTCCCCGTGATAGGCCCCGGTGTGTGATGTTCAAAAGGGGATATTGTTAACATCCAAAGTCTCACTCAGGTGTGAGATATGAGGGAACTGGTGCTTAACCAAGGCTAGAGAAGCAGTGGAAGGTGTGATATGGCAAAAGCCAGGAGGAAATTCCAATAAGAAAAAAATTTGCACTCAGCCATGGGCCAAATACTGGCATCATTCCATTTAATTCTCCTTATGACAGTCCTGTGACTTAAGTATGATTGCCATTATGACATGTGAGGAAACAGAGATACAGGGAGTTGCTTCCCAGAAATTGCTCAGGGGCACCTGACTAGGAAAGAGCACTTCCAGCCTTTGAGCCAGATGTCTGTGGCTCCAAATCTTGTAGTCTTTCAACTCAATGGCTGCTAAACTAAGGAACAAGGCCCCCAACACTGGGGCGAGAGGCAGCAGCACCTTTCCCCTGGCAGCCTAGTACCAGAGAAAAGCTGCTTTCCTGAAGTAGGGCCAATCAAAATTGGCTTTCTAGGCTTTGTTAAAATCCTACCTATTGTGTTCTTTCTAAATATAACTATATATACACATTATATATATGTATATTTTAACCTTTTATTTAGATAATATCTGATAATAATAATACAAGGTAGTATTGAGCATTACTGTGTGCCAGACATAGCACTAAATGCTTAGTGGCTTAGATCATTTATTCACATCAGAAAATCTACATATAAATAACACTATCTGCAATTCACAGATGAAGAATGAGGGTGAATAACTTGCACAGGGTCGCATGGAAAATAAATGACAGAATTTCAGTTTAACTCTGTCTGCCTCCAGATCCATGCTACACTGCCTTCCTACCTCTTTGATATAGATACCACAAATATATAAATTAGCAGAAAGAAGAAAACAAAAGCATCCACAATATCATTAACATATTTGCCTTTCTCTAAAGATTTTTTGTTTTTTTTTTTTGAGAACGGGTCTGGCTCTGTCGCCCAGACTGGAATGCAGTGGCATGATCATGGCTCACTGCAGCCTCGACCTCCTGGGCTCAAGCCATCCTCCTACCCCGAGCTCCCAAGGAGCTGAGACTACAGGTGCACACCACCACCCCCGGCTAATTTTTGTATTTTTTTGTAGTGATGGGTTTTACTGTATTGCCCAGGCTGTCTCAAACTCCTGGGCTCAAGTGATCCTCCTGCCTCAGCCTCCCAAAGTGCTAGGATTACAGGTGTGAGCCACTGCACCCGGCCTCTCTATAGACTTTCAAGTTACATAAACTAGTGTTTTGATTTGACCTGTTCCTTAATAATCCCACAGCTCTTTCCCCAAAGAGCTGATAAGGCAAGAACTAGGCATTTATTTAGTTTCCCCGCACTGTTTTCCCCCAATGGGTAGTCACACCTGTTGCTGAAGGACCAGAATGAGGAGACCCAAGAAGAGTGATGACACTAGAATGCAGGAGAATTTTCCAAGACATTACTTCCTGAGCCCGGGGGCCCAGTGGGAGTTCACTGTATAATCTGGGACAATGAGATGCTTAGGTAATCACCTCAAGCCAGAGGCTGAGGGGATCCTTTATCAAGCATTAAATCAGATGGTTGTAAATAGATAAGAAGACTTTTTAAAGAGTTGGTAAATTTTTAAGTAAATTATCAGATGCTCAAATGAGTATGTATATACAAAGATGTTTTCTACAATGTTATTTATAATAGCAAAAAATGAAAACCTAAATGGCCAATTACATGGAACTAATAAATTAAACTATAATGCATTCATATAATGGGTTATTATTATGCAGTAATTTTAAATTAAATTTTCAAAACAATTATAATGACAAGGGAAAAGAACCATAATAAGTTAAGTGGAAGAATTGGAGGGAAGGATACAGACAATATGACCGGGAGTATGATCTCAAATATATATTACTTTTATAATCAAAATACATTACTCTGTTAATGAAAAAAAAGTCAATTTTATAAAAACCAAGATGAATAATTCTGACCCTTTCCACAATGTTTTTGCTCTTGCAATTAGGTTTGCTTTTTCTCATAAATGGTTGAATTTGCTGCTTTCATTTGTAAAATGGGGGTGAAAGTAACTACTAATCTCCCACAGTTTCTGTGTTGATGAAATAAGATGATGGATGTGGAAGTGATTTTTTTCAAACTTTAGGGTGCTATTCACTTCTGAGCTATATTGCTGAGGAAATCCTATGTGTGTGATTTTTTGGTGTTCTGTAGTAATCAATCTTTCTTAAAGCCAGGACTTGCTGCTCATTTCTACTACCATCATCACACTTCAGGCCTTTACCCTCCCATTGCCTGAACTTCCATACCAGTCTTCCAGCTGGACATACCCCAGTCTTCTGGTCTCCTCTATCCACCCTCCACAATGTATCAATAATTAGCTTTCTGTTAATCCTTTGCTCAGACTACCGCAGACTCTTGAGTACCCTTCACATGTCACACTAATTTTTTAGCCAATTATTCTATGACATTCTTCAATTATCATCCAAGTTCCCATATAATCAGCTAAAAGTGTTCAACATGTTTTGCTTAACTAGAAAGCACTGCATTACATAGTAGACCCTCAGTGCAAGTTATCTATTGGTAAGTGGCAATGTGGCACCTTGTGTGATCTCTGGACCAGTATCATCAGACTCACCTGGGAGTTTCTTAGACAGACATTATCTCTGACTCCACCCAGACCTATTGAATCAAAGAGTAATCCCTAGGTGATTTATATACATAGTAATATTTCAGAAGCACTAGTCTAGAAGGCCCTAAAGTTGGCAGATGAAGCAAAGTGTTCACAGCTGTTTCACAGATTCATTGACTCATTCCAAGCTGTCCTTGTGTCTTTCACATGTTTATTCATCCCCTTTCTTAGATGTAAGATCATTAAAAAGTATTAACTTATATCTTCATCTTCCTTTGTCTCAACTTCTACCATCCACGCCCTCAATAAGTGCTCATCAACTAAAAATAGTTTTAAAAGTAACCATGATAAAACTTATTATAGCATAGTGGTTTTAATAAAAGGAATCTGGAGCTTGCCAGCCTGAGATCAAGAATCACTTTCCGACACTTCCCAGCTACATGACCTTAGGCACATTACTTGGCCTATATGTGCCTCAATTGCCTCGTCTGTGAAATGAAGATACTAATAATATCTGCATCAAAAGGTTGTTGTAAGAGTTAAATGAGTAGAAAGATGGGAAACTCTTAGAACAGCATCTGGTAGAGTTACCACTGTATAAGTTTTAGGTACTAAATGTTTTTAGAAGGTAATTATAATAAGTATTTCAAAACTTAGGCCACTAATAATCATAACTATAGAATTGTTACACGACAGACTGTGTGCCTGAAATTTAAGTCTCTGGTGTCTGCATAGTCTTACTGAATTCTCACAACTCCTCAGCGAGATTGATGGTAACCTTATTTTACAGAAGGCAAAGTTTACATAGCTTGACTTGACTTCAGGTCTGAGGGATTTCAGAGTCCATGTTCTTTATAAGAAGAGGGCTTTATAGACAACAGAGAAAAAAAAACAGTTTGATTCAAAGATATAATATAGAATGAGGTAAAAGTTGATGGTTTGACTATTTTGGGTGCCCAGATTTTGGAAAAGCAGGATTAGCTTTGTAAGAACTCACAAGCTTAGTGATACAAACAATTAAAATAGTACTGTGGATATTGCATTCAGTGACTTAAACATGAAGTGAACAGTTTGTAAAGAGCAAGCCAAGGATAATCATACGGGTTTGTGGGACTTTCTCCATCAGGATTCTAGGCCAAGAAATGGTTAATGGAAACCTGTCTACATCCCTAGCTACATAGACTGCCCCTGGACAGGAAGTAGGTACAGATATTCCTAAGCTAGAATTAGGGAATTTGGAACATGCAGGAAGAAGAAGAGTCTCACAATGTGCCTCCAACACTCCTCTCCTGGACACTGCTATCTCTGGTTCTTCCTTCCTGCCCTGGGAATTCACCCAGTCACCATCCGCAAAACATACACTGCTCTTAAGAGAAGTCAGAGGGGGATAATGCTTGGGATTAGGGCCAGAGCTAGGAAAATAGTCCTCTTCCTGGAAGGACATTCCTGGAAGGGGAATGTGGGGAATGGTGGCCTTTGGGATTCTTCCAAATTCATAGCAAGCAGTGGCAGCATCTAGTGGAGAGAATAGGCCCAGGGGCCACAGGCACAGCTGAAGCTCCTAGCATGGTGTTTGGCATATCAGTGAGAACCTCTTTGTGTGGCTGTTAGGTAATAAATCCCTTGGGTAAAAAAGTATGCAAAAGAGTCTTGAGTCAGTCAGTCCCATGTATTACATGAAAGGAATAGAAATAGACACTGAATTCTCTATGCATACATATGAGAGATTTTAGCTACCTAAATTAATAAGATAATTTTTAAAAGCCAACTAAGTAGTAGGCAGAGTTCATGGGATCTAGAATCAACAATATGGTATGCCAAGCAAAGGGTAAGAAAGTAGGGAAAAAGGAAAATTGCATTGCAACCTCAAAGGATGCTGCAGCTGAAAGTGAGTCAGTGATGGCAGTGATAAGATACAATTGGAAAATTCAAATTTAAGGAGTTGGAGAAACAAAGGCGAGTTCTATCTGAAAAGGAAATCATGAAAAGTGGTATTAATGAAATCACATGGCATGTAAACAGTGCATAAAGTCCCCAGGCTGAGGGAGTAAATGAGAACCTAAGCTCCACCTGCCAAGTCTCATGCCTCAAAACAGGGCTGAATCCACCTGCAGAAAAGAGAGTCTTTTTGTAATTGGCATAAAAGAACTATATGGATTAGTAGCAGCCCTGTAGTCTATGTCTTCGGGGGATTTCATATTGATAAAAACTAGGACTATAGAGACAAATATTAAACTTTTGGCACCAAATAGATCCAGATATTTTATCTTTCATTTCGAACTCACTCTCTTTCTTTTTAAGTACTCATAGCTGGATATAAGAGTTTCATTTGGTTACCTAAAAATCCAAAACCCCCAGCAGAGTTATGGTCTTTGGTTAATCAGAGTTTTCCAGAGAAACAGAACTAAAAGGATATAAAGACAAATATAGGAAGAGAGATATTATGTGGGATTGGCTCACTGATTATAGAGGCTAAAAAGTTCCACCATATGCCCTCTATAAGCTAGGGGGAAAACCAGTGGTGTGGTTCCAGTCCAAGCCAAAGGACTGAGAACTACGACAGTCAAAGGTGTAAGTCCCAGTCTGAGTCTGAAGGCCTGAGAAGTAAAAGCAGCAATGTCCAAGGGCAGGAGAAGATGGATGCCCCAACTAAAGAAGAGAGAGAGAGAATTTGCCCTTCCTTTGCCTTTTTTTTTTTTTTTTTCCTATTTGGATGGGACCCTGACAGATCCCATGATGACTGCCCATATTGGTGAGGGTGATCTTCTTTACTCAGTCTACTGATTCAAATGCTAATCTCTTCCAGAAACACCCTCACAGACACACCCAGAAATAATGTTGTACCAGCTATCTGGGCATCCCTTAGCCCAGTCAAGTTGACACAAAATTAAACATCATAACCACCATCCAACATTATTCGTTAAGCTCCATATTACACTCACAAAGGGAAAACAAATGTTGGAACCAGAATTTTTAAGGCTGAAAGGGTCCACAGGACACTTCCAGGGAGGCTTTTGTCTGACCCTGACTACTTATGCATATATGCTGAGACCAAGAGGCCTCCCAGCTATTCCAGATACAGACTCAGAGGCTTAGCAGGGACAATTACAAGATAATTAATGCTATTTTTTTTAGGATGGGGAGTGGGGGGATGCAGATTCTGTCGCTGGGAATATGGGCTCCAAGCTATCAGCTCTGAACAAGGAAAGAGATATGAAAGTCACTGTAGACTGTTTCCTGAACACACCAGCCCAAATTGCTATTTCAGCCAAAACAATTATCGGTCTAGTTAGATCAGAAACAGAAAGAAAAAATAAATAAAGACAGAAAATACTCTCTTCCCTCACTCCCTCACCTCATCCTGCCCCTAAATTCCTTCTTCATGGTTTGCTCTCACCTGGGATATTGTGTACAGGTCTGGTTACCACATCTCAGGGACAATAGCATCAAGCTGCAGATGTTCAAAGAAAAGGCTTAAAAATGGTCAATTTATAACAAATAAAATGGGCCGAGTGCAGCGGCTCATGCCTGTAATCCCAGCACTTTGGGAGGCCAAGGCAGGCAGATCAATTGAGGTCAGGAGATCGAGGCCAGCCTGGCCAACATGGTAAAACCCTGTCTATACTAAAAATGCAAAAATTAGCTGGGTGTGGTGGCACACGTCTGTAATCCCAGCTACTTGGAAAGCTAAGGTGGGAGAATAACATGAACTTGGAGGCAGAGGTTGTAGTGAACTGAGATCATGCCACTGCACTCCAGCCTGGGTAACAGAGTGAGAATCCATCTCAAAAAACAAAAAACAAACAAATTTTAAAAACCTAATAAAATTAAGTCCAACTGTATATAATTAGTAAACAGAAAGCACATCACTCCCATATAGGGGCTATAATTCTGCAAGGTCCTGTACTAGAAATATTATTCACATTATCTCATTTAATGCTCAAAATAACCCTCTGAGTATGTACTGTTACAGTCTCCATATTGTTGATAAGGAAACTCAGGTTTAAGAGAAGTTACATAGTGAAAACAATGTAAATATCCTACAATAGATGAATGAGTGGAAAACAAAAAGTGGTGTATACATACAATGGATACATACAATGGGATAGTATTCACCCTTAAAAAGTAAGGAAATCTTGCCATATGCAATAATATGGATGAATCTTAAGTATACTATGCTAAGTGAAATAAATACTACGTGATTCTATTTATATGGAATATCTAAAATAGTCAAACTTATAGAAGCAAAGAATAGAATGGTAACTGTCAGGGGCTGGGAAGAAGGGGAAATGGGGAGTTGATAAACAACAGGAATAAAATTTCAGTTATGCAAGATGAATGAGTTCTAGAGTTCTGCTGTTCAACATTGTGCCCATAAATAACAATACCATATTGTACATTTAAAAATCTGTTTAGTGAATAGATCTCACATTAAATGTTCTTACCACAATAAAGATGATAAAATAATAAAATAAAATGAGAATTCATATAACATCTAAGTCACATACAGCTGGTTAAAATGAGGTTTGGATACAGATTGGAAAGGAAGTGAAATCATGTTTATTTGTAGATGACATGATCAGCTAGGCAGAAAATTTTAAGGAATCTAGAAAAAGTTTACTAGAACCAATAAGAGAGGTTGGTAGGGTTGCAGGACACAAAACTAATGTATATAAATCAAACATATTTCTACATTGTAGTAGGCAACCATCAGAAGGTGAAATTTTAAAATATAAACCATTTATAATAATATCATCAATATGAAAGTACTTAGAGATAAATTTGGCAAAAGATGTACATGACCTAGAGTGAAACTACAAAACATGGCTGAGACAAACCAAATAAGATCTAAATAAATGGAGAGATATACATTGTTGCTAGATTAGAAAAATCAGTATTGTTCAGGCATTAATTCTCCCCCAAACTGATCTATAAATACAGCACAAACCAAATCATAATGCCAGCAGCCATTTTAAATACAAATTGACAAGTTAATTCTAAATTTTTTTTTAGACAGAGTCTTGATCTGTTGCCCAGCCTGGAGTGCAGTGGCGTGATCTCAGCTCACTGCAACCTCCACCTCCCAGGTTCAAGTGATTCTCCTGCCTCAGCCTCCCAAGTAACTGGGACTAGAGACAGGCACCACCATGCCCAGCTAACTTTTGTATTTTTAGTAGAGATGGGGTTTTGCCATGTTGGCCAGTCTGGTCTCAAACTCCTGACCTCAGGTGATCCACCCACCTCAGCCACCCAAAGTGCTGGGATTACAGGCGTAAGCCACCACGCCTGGCCAGATTCTAAACTTTATATAAAATTTCAAACAAGGAATAACCATAACACCTTTAAAAAGAACAAAGTTGGAGGACTTACACTACTTGATTTCAAAACATATTATAAAGCTACAGTAATCAAGACAGTGTGGTTTTGGTATAAAGATAAACATATAGGTTAATGTTACACAACAGTGTCTCCAAAAATAGATCCATATGTAAAAGGCCAATTGATTTTTGACAAAGGTACCAAAGCAATTAAGTGGAAAAAGGATAATCTTTTTGTTTTGTTTTGTTTAAAGATGGGGTCTTTCTCTGTTGCCCAGACTGAGGTGTAGTGGTGTGATTCTAGCTCACTGCAGCCTTAAACTCCTAAGCTCAAGTTATCCTCTCATCTCAGCCTCCTGCGTAGTGGGACTACAGGTGGGCACTACCACACCCAGCTAATTTTAAAAAGTGGTTTTGTTTTGTTTTGTTTGTTTGTTTGTTTGTTTTGTAGAGATGGGGTCTTGCTATGTTGCCTAGGCTAGTCTCAAACTCCTGGCCTCAAGCAATCCTCCTGCCTCAGCCTCCCAAAGTGCTGGGAATACAAGTGTCAGTCAATGCACCTGGCCTGGAAAAGGCACTTTTAATCAAATAGTGCTGGTACAATTGGATGTTCATCTGCAACAAATAGTGTTGGAATAACTAGACGTCCATATGCAAAAAACAAACAAAACCCCAAAATCCCATAGCCCTTACTTCACAAAACATACATTAACCCAAAATGGATCCTAAACTCAAGTGTAAGAGCTAAAATTATATAACTTCTAGAAGAAAATATAAAATAAAAATCATAGTTACATTAGGCAAGGAAAAATTTCTTAAGTAGGACACAAATGCAGAAATTATAAAAGAAAAGAAAAAATCATTAAACTGGATTTTATGAAAATTCAAAATTAAAACATTTTACTATTCAAAAGTCACTATTAAGAAATGGAAAGGCAAGCCACAGACTGGGAGAAAATATTGGCAAGTCTCATATATCCAACAAAGGACTTATATCTTGAATAAAAAATAACTCTTACAATTCAATATTAGTATTAAAAGCAATAAAAATGTACAAAAGATTTAAATAGGACACTTTACTAAAGATGATATACATATGGCAAATACACACATGAAAAGATGCTCAACATGATTAGCCATTAGAAAAATATACATTAAAACTACAAAGAAATTCTAATACATACCTATTACACCGGCTAAATTTAAAAAAAATACTTACCATAATAAGTGTTGGTGAGAATGTGGAGGAATGGAACCCTCCTACAACATTGATTTAAGATGTTTACAATCACTTGGGAAAATGATTTGACAGCTTTAAAAAATGATAATGATATACCTACCATATGATCCAGTCATTCTACTCACAGATTTAACCATGATGAGCCATTGTATTCATAGATTTAACCAAGAAAAATGAAAGTATATGTTCACACAGACTTATATGTGACTGTTCATAGCAGCTTTATTCATAATAGCTATGAATAACTATTAATAATAGCCAGAAATAATGCAAATGTTCACCAGGTGAATGAATAAACAAACTATGATATATCTATGCAATTGAGTATTACTCAGTGATATTAAAGAACAAACTGTTGATATATGCAACGACATAGACAGATATAAATATAATTATGCTGAGTAAAAGAAGGCAAAGAAAAATACACACTATATGATTCGATTGGCATAAAATTCTAGAAAATACAAGCTACTGTAGTGATAGAAAGCACATCAGTGGTTGCCTGGGGGTTGTGGAGCTGGATTACAAAGGGGCACAAGGAAACTTTTGGGTGTGATGAACATGCTTATTATCTTAATTATGGTAATAGTTTCACACACATTGTCAAAACTCATCAATTTATATACATATTTATACATGTGTATGTTATTGTATATCAATTATATCTCAATAAAATGTAAAATTAAGTCAATTTGCCTCAATATCATAGTGAATATATTAATAAAATAGGACTAATTTTCCAAACAAATAAAAATCAGTATCCTGAGTGACATTAGCAAGATGGAATAGAAAACCCTCAACTCTCCTAACCACATGAACACACAAATTCAACAACAAAACATGGACAAATTCCTTTTTGAAAAATCCAGAAACTACATAAGAGACTCCTGTACGATGAGACTAGCCACATTAAAGCCAGTAGGGAAATCTGAGAGACCCTGTCAACATAATAACTCCCCCCTGTACAGAGTCATACAATTGGGAAGACTCCCTCACCAGATTCTAACTTCTCCCTAGGAAGGGAAGGAGTTAGACCACACATGTTCAGTGCCCCAACTTTTCCAGGAGTTGTTCAGAAAATTGGCTTCAGTTTTGCCTGTCTCAGAGTGATGATGGGATCTAGCATCTAGCCACCTTGGAACCATTGAGATCAGAGACAGTATTTTAGGCTCGCAGTTGCTATAACCCCTCTCCCCAGCTTAGCACAGAGCCAGCAGATGAAAATCCCTAGCTCCTATCTTCTCTCTGGTGAGGAAAGGAGTTGGACCACGGGTCCGGTGCTCCAACCTTTTTTGTCGGGGATGCACAAAGGACTGGCTTATGTCTTGTTTGTATTGAAGTACTGACAGAACCCAGCACACTCTGTTTCAGGACCAGTGTGATCAGAGATGGCGGTTTGGCCTTGCAGTTTCCCTGCTAAGAGCCAAAGAAAGTAGGTTGGAATAGCACAAAGCTTTAAAAGGCCCCCTAAATCTCTAGTTGGCCTGACTGATGAGGGTCTTCTCCTGTAAAAGGCTAGGCCATGAAAACTGGGATAGGAAGACATTTATTTAATGAACAGATACTCACATGAAGAGCCAAGGGACATGAAGAAACAGGGAAATATATCCCAAACAAAGGGACAAAATAAATGTACTGGGATCAATCCTAATGAAATGGAGATATATGATTTACCTGACAGTCAAAACTAACATAAAGATGTTCAAGGAGGTCAGAAGAACAACACATGAACAAAGTAAAAATTTCAAAAAAGAGATATAAAAATATATATTGAAAATTCAGGCTGGGCATGGTGGCTCATGCCTGTAATCTCAGCACTTTGGGAGGCTGAAGCAGGAGGATTGCTTGAGGCTAGGAGTTTGAGACCAGCCTTGGCAACACAGTAAGACCTTGTCTCTACAGAAAAATTTTTAAAAAGGCTTGCATGGTGGCACTCGCCTGTAGTCCCAGCTACATGGGAGGCTGAGATGGGAGATCACGTGAGCCCAGGATTTTGAGTCAACAGTGAGCTATGATTTTGCCACTGCATGCCAGTTTGGGCAACAGAGCAAGACCCTGTCTCAAAAAAAGAAAAAAAAAAAAAAACAGAAATCTTGGAGCTGAAGAATATAATAACTGAACCAAAAAATTCACTAGAGGGGTTCAACATGAGACTCAAGCAAAAGAATGGATCAGCAAACTTGAAGATAAGGCATTGGAAATTATACAGTCAGAGGAGGAAAAGAATTACAGAGAGTGAAGAAAGCTGAAGAGACTTAAAGGCCATGACCAAGTAGACCAATACATGGATTAGGGAAGTTCCAGAAGGAGATTAAAAAGAGAAAGGGTTCCAAAAAGCTTATTCAAATAAATAATTGCAAAATACTTTGCAAATCTAGGAAAGGAAACGAACATCCAGATCCATCAGGCTCAATAGATGGCAAATAAGATAAACTCAAAGAAATCTATACTAAGACACATTATAATCAAATTGTCCATAAACAAAGATGAAAAGAGAAGTTTGAAAGTAGCAAAAGAAAAATAACCTGTCACATAAAAGAAACCTCCAAAAGACTATCAGTGGATTTCTCAGCTGAAACCTTGCAGACCAGAAGGGAGTAGGATCATATATTCAAAGTGTTAAAAAAAAAAACAACCCACCAGCAACCAAGACTACTATATCTGTCAAAACCATCCTTCAAAATGATGAAGAGATTAAGCTTTTGCCAGACCAAACAAACAAACAAACAAAAAAACCCAAGAGAGTTCATCACCACCAGACTTGCCTTAAAAGAAATGTTAAAGAGTTAAAGGGAGTTCTTTGTGCTGAAATGAAAGAACATAAAATAATAATATAAAAAATACAGACAAGTGTAAAATTCACTGGCAAAGTTAAATATATAACCAAATACAGAATAATGCAATGCTGTGACAGTGGTAGGTAAAACATTTTTAATTCTAGTATAAAAGTTAAAAGGCAAAAAAGTATTAGATTGTAAATATAAAATATGTTAATGTTAATGGATACAAAATAAAATGATAGGTAAATTGTGACATCAATAGCATAAAGTGTGTGAAGGGGAAACTGTAGTTTTTGTATGTGATTGATTTTAGGTTGTTAATCAGCTTAAAATAGACTACAATAACTACAAGATATTTTAATGTAAACTCTTGGTAACTACAAAGAACATACCTATTGAAAATATACACAAAAGAAAAAGAGAAATCACTCAATACAAAAATCAAAACACAAAGGAAGACATTACAAAACAAGAAAAAAGAATTATATGACAGAAAATAATAAGCAAAATTGATAAGGCTAAGTTCTTCTCTATTAATAACTACTTTAAATATAAATGGGTTGACTCCCAAATTGAAAGCTATAGAGTGAGTGAATAGATCAAAAAACAAGATCCAACTATATGCTGTCTATAAGAGATTCACTTAAGTTTTAAGGACACACAGGCTGAAAGTAAAGGAATGGACAAAGATATTCCACGCAAATGCTAACCAAAAAAGAGCAAGGTGGCTACACTTATATCAGACAAAATAGGCCAAAACCTGTCACAAGAGACAAAGGACAATGTGTAATGAAAAAATGCCAATTCACAGGATGGTATAAGAATTGTGCATATATATATGTACACAACATTAAATCACCTAAATATATAAAGCAAACATTGACAGAACTGAAGGGAGAAATAGTTAGCAATACTATAATAGTAGGAGACTTCAATATTCTACTTTCACTAATGGATGGAACATCCAGACAGATGATCAAAAGGAAACAGTGAACTTGAAAAACGCTACAGATCAAACGGACCTAACAGAAACACAGAACATTCCACCCAAAGCAACAAAATATACATTCTTTTCAAGTACACACAGAACATTCTCCAAGATAGATCACATGCTAGGTCACAAAACAAACTGAAGAAGATTGAAATCATACCATGTATATTTTCTGACCACAATGGAATGAAACTAGAAATCAGTATCAGAAAAAAAAAAAAAACTGGCAAATTCAAAAATACGTGAAAATTAAACAATACACTCCTAAATAACCAATGGGTGAAACAAAAAATCAAAAGGGAAATTAGAAAATATTTTGAGATAAATCAAAAATAAAATGGAATGTACAAAACCTATGGAATGCAGCAAAATCAGGACTAAGAGGAAAATTAGAGTGATAAATGCCTACATTAAAAAAGAAAAATCTCAAATAACCCACCTTTACACCTCAAGAAATTAGAAAAATAAGGAAAAAAAAGCTAATCCCAAAGTTACTTAAAGGAAAGAAATAATAAAGATTAGAGCAGAAATAAACAATAGAAAATAGAAAAATAATAGAAAAGATCAACAAAATGAAGTGTTAACTTTTTGAAACAATCAACAAAATCGAAAACCTTTGGCTAGGTTAAGAAAAAAGAGAAAGACACAAATAAATTAAATCATCAATGAAAGAGAAGACATTACAACTGATACCACAATTACAATCATGCATCACCTAACGACAGGATTATGTTCTGAGAAATGTGTCACAAGGTGATTTCATCACTGTGTGACATCACAGAGTGTACTTACACAAACCTAGATGGTATAGCCTCTTACACTTAGGCTATATGGTAGAGCCTATTGCTCCTAGTCTACAAACCTATACAGTATGTTACTGTATTGAATACTTTATGCAATTATACCACAATAGTAAGTATTTGTGAATCTAAATATAGCTAAACATAGAAAAGGTATAGTAAAAATATGGTACTAAAATTTTATGGGACCACTGTCATATATGTGGTCTGTCATTGATTGAAACATCATTATGAGATGCATGACTGTATATGCCAACAAAGTGGAAAACTTAGAAGAAACGGAAAAATTTTTAGAAACATACGACTGACCAAGACTGAGTCACAAAGAAATAGAAAAAAATCCGAACAGACCTGTAACTAGTAAGGAGATTGAATTAGTAAATTAAAAATCTCCCAACAAAGAAAAACCCAGGAACAGATTACTTTACTGGTGAATTCTATGAAATATTTGAAAAAGAATTAATGCCAATCCTTCTCAAACTCTCCCAAAAATTGAAGAGAAGGGAACATTTCCAAACTCATTTTATGAGACCAGCATTATACCTGATACAGATAAGGACACTACAAAAAAAGAAAACTAAAGGCCAATATCCCCAATGAAAATGGATGCGAAAATCCTCAACAAAATGCCAGAAAACGGAATTCAATGGCACAGGAAAAGGATGATACCCTGTGACCAAGTGGGATTTATCTCTGGTATGCAAAGATGGTTCAACATATGCAGATCAATAAATGTGATACAACACATTAGCAGAATAAGGGATAAAAAGCACATGATCATTTTGAGATACAAAAAAAAAGCATTTGACAAATTCAACAGCCTTTCACAAAAAGCTCTCAACAAACTAGAAATAGAATGAAATTACCTCGACAAAATAAAGGCCATATAAGAAAACCCCACAGCTAATGTCACACTCGATGGTGAAAAGCTAAGTTTTTCCTCTAAGATCAGGAACAAGGCAAAAATGCCCACTCTTGCCACTTCTGTTCAACATAGTGCTGGAATCCTTACCCAGCATAATTAGGCAAGAAAAAAAAAAGTAAAGGCATCAAAATAAGAAAGAAACAAGTAAAATTATTTTTTACTTATCAGATAACATGATCTTATATGGAGAAAATCCTAGACACTCCATAAAAAAACTGTTAGAACTAATAAATTCAGTAAAGTTACAGGATACAAAATCAACATGCAAAAATCAGCAGTGTTTCTATACTCTAACAATGTACTATCTCAAAAAAATAAGAAAACAATCCCATTTACTATAGCACCTAAAAGAATAAAATACTTAGGAATAAATGTAACTAAGAAGGCAAAACACTTGTATACTGAAAACTGTAAAACATTGATGAAAGAAATCAAAGAAGACACAAATAAATAAGACATTCATGCTATTGAATGCAACACTTATTGTTAAAAAATGTCCATACTACCCAAAGTGATCTAGAATCAGTGTAATCCCTATCAAAATCTTAATGGCACTTTTTTTTTGAGACAGGGTCTTGCTCTTTTACCCAAGTTGGAGTGCAGTAGCATGATCAAGACACTGCAGCCTTGATTGCCCAGGCTCAAGTAATCCTCCCACCTCAGCCTCCTGAGTAGCTGGGACTACAGGCATGTGCTACCATGCCTGACTTTTTTTGTTGTTGTTGTTTAGAAACAAGGTCTCACTATGTTGTCCAGGCTGGTCTTGAAATCCTAGGCTCAAGCAATCCTCTTCCCTCAATCTTCAAAAGTGCTGGGACCCTAATGGCATTTTTTTTACAGAAACAGGAAAAAAAAATATCTGCAATTCACAGGGAATTGCAAAGAACTTCAAATAGCCAAAACAATCTTCTAAAAGAAAAAGCTGGATTCCCTGATTTCAATTTATATTGCAAAGTTATAGTAATCAACAGTATGTACTAACATAAAGACAGATACATAGAGCAAGAGCACAGAAGAGAGAGGCCCAAAATAAACTCACCCATATATGGCTAAGTAATCTTTGAGAAGGGAATCAAGATTACAAAATGGGGGAAGGATAGTCTCTTCAATGAATGGTATAGGAAAACTGGATCTCAAACCACTTTCTTACACCATATGCATAAGCATAAGACCTGAAAGTGCAAAACTCGTAGTAGAAGAAAATGTGAGGGAAAAGGCTCTTGACATTAGTCTTGGCCATGGGTTCTTGAATATGACACTAAAAGCACAGGCAACAAAAGCAAAAATAAACAAGTGGGACAACATCAAACTAAAAGGCTTCTGCACAACAAATGAATTTTTTAACACAGTGAAGAGGTAGGCCGGGGTTGGTGGCTCACGCCTGTAATCCTAGCACTTTGGGAGGCCGAGGCAGGTGGATCACCTGAGGTCAGGAGTTCAAGACCAGTCTGGCCAACATGGTGAAACCCCATCTCTACTAAAAAATACGAAAAAGAAAAGAAAATTAGCCGATCGTGGTGGTGAGCATCTGTAATCCCAGCTACTCGGGAGGCTGAGGCAGGAGAATCGCTTGAACCCGGGCAGCAGAGGTTACAGTGAGCTGAGATCACGCCACTGCACTCCAGTCTGGGTGACAGAGCAAGACTCCCTCTCAGGGGAAAAAGAAAGAAAGAAAGAAAGAAAAGGCAGCCTATGAAATGGAAGAAAATATTTGCAAAGAAATTATCTGATAAGGGGTTAATATCCAAAACATATAAGGAACTTATACAACTCAACAGTGTAATAACAAAATCCAGTTAAAAATGGGCAAAGGACTTGAGTAAACATTTCTCCAAATAAGACATATAAACAGCCAACAGGCCCATGAAAAGATGCTCAACATCACTAATCATTAAGGAAATGCAAGTCAAAACCACAATGAGATATCACCTGATACCTGTTAGGATGGCCATTTTTTTAAAAAAAAAAAAGGTAAGTGTTGGATATGGAGAAACTGCAACACTCATACACTGTGGGTAGGAATGTAAAATGGTGCTGCTGCTATGGAAAACAGTATGGAGGTTACTCAAAAAATTAATACTGGAACTACATACTAGATCCAGCATTCCCATTTCTGGGTATTCATCTAAAAGAATTGAAATCAGGATCTTGAAGACATATTTAAAACCACATGTTCACTGGAGCATTGTTTATAATAACCAAGATGTAGAATCAACCTAAACGTCCATCAATGAAAGAATAAAGAAAATGTGGCATAAGACACAGTGAAATATCATTCCAGAGGAAATCTTCCAATATGCAACAACATAGATAAGTCTCGAGGACATTATGCTAAATGAAATAAGCCAGTCACAGAAGGACAAATATTGCATAATTTTGCTTATATGATGTATCTAAAATAGTCAAACTCGGAAGCAGAGGGTAGAATGTTGGTTGCCAGGAGCCAGGGGGAGAGGGAAATGGGGAGTTGCTATTCAAGGAGTATAAAGTTTCAGTAATACAAGATGAAGATGTTCTACAAATCTGCTCTACAACATCGTGCCTATAGTTAACAGTGTGGTATTGTGAATTTAAAATCCTGTTAAAATTGTAGCTCTCATGTTAAATGTTCTCACTACAATAAAAAGTAAGTTAGATGAATGTAAAATTTTAACAAGCCATATGAATACACTTTCTGACATCAAAAATACAAAAGTAAAGACTAGGGGAAAAAATCAGTATCATTGCTTTTTAATCAAATTTTATCCAGTAGGCACAACCCATTTTGGAAGAGGAGACTATTTAATGACTCCCAGACCCTTCTAATCCCGAAGATTTTAGTAAAAACAATAAGGGGTCATGAATGCTGAACACTAATGTATATTGCAGTAACTAGTATCACCCTTTTGGAGAACAGATTTCAGGTGATATCTGAAAGAAAAGAAAAAAGAGGGGTTACTAACTTTGGCTTTGTTGAATGATGAAATTAAAGCAGGGCTACCTGGCCTAAAGTCTTTCAATAGTTAAAAACTAATCTTGGGGCTTTTAAACTCATTTAAGAAGTCATAACCATTATACAAGAAAATAGAAGGAAAAAAAAAAGATGTGTGGTTCCCATATGGTTCAGTAATAATCACAACCAGTCTATGACTTCCTTAAAGAGTCTGATGAAATATGTGAAGGGAGAAAAAAAGGGGCCCTGTGAAAGTTGTATGGGTTGGGGTGGGGGTTGATGAAGATATTATGGGGCCGGAGAGAGAAATCAAGAGCACATTTTGTACTTTACAAAACCAAGTTAGACACCTTGAGGTAGGTGGCTTATACTTATGTAAAATACCAGCCAATGCATCAACATAAATTTGTAAAGTACCCACTAATGATTTATAGTCAATACTTAGTGAACTAGAACACTGAAACTATAACTATTTAATTTTTTTAACTTCTGAAAGATAATTAAATTGGTACACATGGAATTAGCAGTACCGTGATCCTTCAGAGAATGATGTGTTACCCCCCGAATTAGCCTGTCTGGGTAGTAAATCATGTTCTTGTCTAACATGCTAGATGACCATATCTCACTCAACCAGAGAGCTTGGCAAATTTTAGACAGAACTCATTTACAAAATACACACGGAAAACTACAATCACTATGAAATGAAGAGAAGAAATAGAAAGAAGAGAAGGAGGAGGTTGGGGGAGGGACGTTCTGTAGGATGCAGCATTTTAAAGAGGCTTTCTTAGCACAGAAGACAAGGAAGCTTTGCACTCAGAAAACTGTCCCTCCAACTACCCAACCACCTTCCATCATTCTCTCTCTCTGACACACACACACACATTCACGGTCTCCAGATTTGCAATCTCTAGATTGTGTGTTGAGGTATCTATCTACCTACCTACCTACCTATTTATCTATCTAGCATAGTAATACATGTTAAGGACAAGGAAGAGGGGAGATCAGAAGTAATAAATATTAAGGAAGTCAGATCGCAGATAAGGGATGTAATGAAATTTCTTTTTTATATTGTTCCTCATTTGGTTCCCAGTATATGTATATGTATGAATATGTATATAAATGTGTATATATATGTGTATGTGTCTATAAATATATATGTCATATATATGATATATATGTTGATAACAACATCTATATCTATATCTATATATAATATATATCTATATCTATATATAATTAATATCTATCTATCTATCTATATATATATATATAAAACTATGGATAACAACACTTGTTTTCTGGCCCTGTCACTGACAGTACCTGGGAACAAATGTACAAAACTATGGGGCAATAAACAGAAATGAATTAATAGCCTAAGGAAGAAAGAATTTAGAGCCAGATTTAGAAAGAGGAGATTCATACAACTTAAAAAAAAGAAATCTCAAGTCTTTCAGAAGTTCCTAAAGCCTAGCTCCACTTGTTAAATGTTCTATGGAACATATTTGGGGTTAAAAGCCTAATCCAGCAGTTTATATCTGTGGGCCCTGCCCTCGATGAGCACATCCCATGAAGTATATAAAACAAGCATGCCCAGCTCATTAGAAAGAACATGGTGAGCACCAGATGGAAGATGGGGTAGAATGGGACCAGAAGGAAGGGTAATTTCTGATGGGCTTCAAGGAATAGGCAAGATTTAGTCAGGTAGCTGGGACTAGAAATGCATTTTAAGAAACCATGAAAACAAGTCACTGGGCATATTCAGAAAATTGTTGTCAGATTTGAGGCTGACTGTGTATGGCAGTGATTATGGGTATGTGCTCTGGAGATAGCCTTTCTGGTTTAAAATCCTAGCTCTACCATTTACTAACTGTGAGACTCTGGGTAAACAATTTGGATTTCCATATGCCTCATTTTCTTTCTCTATAAAATGGGGAAGAATAATAGAAACATATAGTTGCTATGTGGATTAAATAATACATGTAAAATCATTTAGAACAGTGTCTGACATGCAATAAGTGCTGAATAAATATTAGCTATTTTTAAAAATGTGGATGAAGTGCAAAGGAAGTATCCATGATTTCAGTCTACAGGGGAAGATAGGAGCCATGTTTCTGGAGAACTTCGGATGCCAAACCTGAGGGGTTTGAACTTAAATCAAGATGAAGCAAGTTTTTAACAATAGAGTATCATAAAGGCAGATCAGTTGGTGTCAGTTTGTGGTAGGAGACATTGAACAACTCTTGCTATCTGACAATACAAAGGGCTGGCTTATGAGATAATGTCCTCCATCAATGGAAGCATTCAACAGCACAATCTGACCAAACAAATTCAAGGGTGTTATTAATGGCACTCAGGCAGCAGGTTAGTGTTGGTCAGCTTGGATGGCCTGCCTCTAAGATTCCTTTCAACTGTGAGTTAATTTATGATAAAGACTCTGGGACCAATATGGAAGAAAGATTTTTTCAAGGCACTGCTGGGAGCATGCAGCCATAGCGACAATTCAAGTGAGAGAGAACAGTAGAGAGAGTGGAAATGGTGGGAGGTGGGGAGACACTGGGAAGATTTCTGGTCTAGAATGTTAGAGGTGGAAAGGATACAGTTCTGGTCTAGAATGTCGGAGGTGGAAGGAATGGTAGGGTTAGGATTTTAACCCACCTCTGAGACCAACCAGTCAGTCCAGCTTCCTCATTGTATAGACAGGGAAACTAACATTCTTGGATAGAAGAAGTGTCTTATAAGATAAATTTAACAGGAGTGATCTTAGAAGGAGGGAAGCCAGCCAGGAATCCAGAAACCAGACATAAAGTAATAAGAGCTTGGAAGAGGGTGGGAGTATCAGGAATTGAAAAGAAGCGGGTGGATATAAGGGTTATTGTAAAGGAAGCAAGACTGACAGAATGTGGGATATGGGATGAGTAAGCAATGACTCCATGATTTTAATGCTAGCTGAGTGGGCGGTGGAGAGGCCAAGGAAAGAGCCCATTTTACAAGGGGAAGACAAGTTCCATTTTAGATATACTGGGGTATGAGGTAAAAAAAAAAAATTCCAGTGGATACTATCAGACAGTGGAAAAGATTAAGACTAGAGATTCAGGAGTTATGAGATCTCATCGTTGCTTTCTTGAGGAAAAGAGGAGAGGGAGAAAGGACAGTGGGAGGCAGAATAGGCAAAGAAGAAACAGAGAAAAGAGTGAGCGGGGAGGGGCTGAGCACTGAGCCTTGAGGCTCCACAGGATGGAGATAAGAGAGGCAGTCGATTTACAGAGGAGAATGGAGAAACAGCAAGAGAAGATGCAGAAACAAGAGAGTTCAGTATTACAGGAGCTATACTGGCAGCAGAGTTTGGAGAAGGTCGAGTCTGAATGGTTTGGAAACAATGCCAATGACTAGCAATACTGAGGACTGTTTAAATAATTAAATACAATATGGCTGTTAAAAAATAGAGATAACCCTCTGTATGCTTGATAGGGAAAGATCTCTAGGATATGTAAGTGAAAAAAGCGAAGTGCAAAAGATTGTTTTAGTATGCTACCTTTTGTATAAAAGGCAAAATAAAGAATCTATATTGACATTTGCTTGTGTATGTATAGAGAGGCTCTGAAAAGACACACAGAAATACCTAAGCACAGTTGGAGGTAGTGGTGAAACTGGACAGATGAGAGACAAGGATGACTGGGAAACTATTCTCTGCCTTTTCATACTAACTAGCTTTTAAACCACATAACTACGTTACCTATTCAATGAATAATTAAAAAACAATAATTCTATAGAGAAAACAAGGATGATGAAAACAGTGAAAAGGCCAGTATATTTGGCCCTCAGGAAGACCTCATTGGAAGCCAGATTGGAGAGGATTCAGAAAGACAGGCAGTGAGGAAATAGAGACACTGAGCATGAACGTATATGAGCATAAACAACATGCCTACATATAATGTATCTTTGGAAGGGTGTCTTTGGAAGAGTACACAAGGAATTGGTAACAGTGATTGCCACTGGGAAGGGAAATTAGGTGTTTTAGGGAAATGAATGAAGAAAGATGTACCCATTTATATAGTTTTTAAAATTTTGTTCCATGAACATTTATCATCTATCCCCAAAATAAACATTTAAACAAATAAATTGTGCTAGAAGAGAAGGAAGGAGGGGAGAGGGAGAGAGGGAGGCCACCCCTCACTTAAAAAAAAATTTATTGACAGAGAGGGCAAGTAAGAAGGGTAGGTTTGTAGAGGCCAAGAGGGTCAAGTCTGGTTTTTTGTTTATTGCTTACTCCCCTTCTAGTTTGGGAGGCAACCGGAGCATGGGAAAGAACAGGCACTCTAAAATCAGATAAACTGGATTTTGAATACCAGCTCTGCCAGTTACTGGTCCAATGAATTCTGGAAAGTTACTTAACCCTCTTAGCCTCAATTTCAGAATCTTAGAATAGGGACACTACTAAGTATCTCTTGGTGCATTATATTATTTCATCCTGGGAGTCTAATCTGTGTTTTTTAACAAGCTTCCCAGAAAAGTTGTAAAATGACTGATCTGTGAAACCCACCTTTTCCCAATGCTATGAAACACAGAATATAGTCATAACAATAGTTAACAGTGGTATTAAAAAGACACTATGAAACACAGAAAGGGGCTTTGGGGCTGAAGTAAAATTTTAAGGTATAGTGGGACAAGCATAGGATTTGGGGTCAGGTAGAGCTGGGTTCAAATCACAGCTCTACCACTTACTGGCTTGGTTACTTGGAGAACATTACTTTGTCCCTCTGAACCTCATTATTTCATCTGTAAAATAGGAATATTACTACTTAATTTACAGTAAGTAGAAATGAGAAGATTAGAGAGTATGCATATAAAATTCCCAGAAGAAAATATGCATTTAATTAATGGTAACTCTGACCATCACCAGCCTGGAGTTAGGGTTCCCAAGCACATGAAAACAGCAATGCCAATTTTCTACTGTGCTTTTCCATTCCCTTGACCCTCCGAACCAGGCCTGAAAACATAAAAGCACACCAGCTATCCCTTTGATTTTTCAAGCACCTATGAGGTCACCCAAAGAATTCCCTCCTGCCCTTTGAACCGTTAATTCATTCTCAAATGATTTACTGGCTGCCTGGCCTCCAAATGACCATGCTAGCAGCCATGTCCTTCCTATCTGAGGCTCTGTCCCTTTGATAACAACAGTGCCTCTGATGGGGTTTCCCATTCCCACACTCTACGAGCCTGCTTCTAAGACAAAATTTTCAATCTTGGAAGGACTTAATACAAACAACAGTAAGGAAGAAGCTAACATTATCTGCTTCTCTCACCAATGCCTGCAAAGGCTGGATCATCTCCTCTCTAAGGCTTTCTCAGTTTGTTTGTACTCCTTTCATACTTATTGTGATCGTGATAAGGACAAACACTTCCTAGGGCCCCTTTTGAGGCCTGTTCCTAAAGTCATTCCAGTGGGTGAACTCTCCAACAGTACCCTGGACAGGAACAAACTAAGAGAAGCCCTATAGTGTGTCTTTTAAACTGTCACAGTACTACTACTGTGAATTTCAACCTGTTCCCTTTAGTGCCCTTACATAACTTAATTGACTGCCACAGAGACAGTTAACCACCAATGAGATTAGACCCCATTTGGAAGGAAGACAGAGTGAGTTCCCTTTGGCCCTTCTCAGCATTCTCAGCTTTGAGTAAAATAGGGAGAATAGCAATGTCATGGTCAAATAATAAGGACACTTAAGACACTGTGTATAAATACCAGACAGTGACTCACATCCAAGGCCAGTCAGACACAACACGTTAGAGCTTGCTTAAGAAAAAGTGAAAACACACACATACACATTCACACATAAACACACAGAGTGTGTTCACCCAAAGCTACTGCCTCTCAGCTAAAGCAGTGAAACACTTGAGTCGGGCAGAAGACACACACTACACTCACCTTAAACACATAGCAACAAGTGGGATGGCTGTTGTTTTAAGAGTCTCACAGCAACGCGTCCCAACAGCATGGGAAATGCTGCAATCATCAGCCAGCTGGCCTCTCCCACATGCAAACCTCGGAACACAGCTTACACACAGGAACTACAGCAGCAGCATGAAATTCAACTGTTACAAACCAAACTTCAGGCAGCCTGGGGACAAGCAGGTAGCCAACCCCATCCTCTATTGCTCCTTCTTATCCTGGGTTGCCTCTGGGATCCTTCTCAACTTCTGTCCCCACCAATATTTTCTTCTAAGTGTTCCCTCTGCCTCTAGTTCACATGTGTGTGTCATTCAAGGCTCACCCCACTTAGGTGGGGTGTCACACAAAGTTTGGGAAACTTGGCCAGTGTGTCCAGATCATCTAGTCATATTCTCTAATTTAGGCTTGGAAGTGGAAAGGGGAAAGATTACCAATCACTGAGTAAAAAATTTTTGCTTGACTCTTCTTATATATTACATCTAAACCAGCAAACCATGCTGGAGAGTCTACTCTGTGCTGATGATGGAAAATATATAGAAGATACAGCCATTGTCATCTAAGAGATCTTGATCCAGCAAACCAAACCTAACACAGCCAAAGTACCCAAAGATGACTACTGGAAAATCAGAACTCTGGCATTTCAAAGGGGAGTTTCTGATTGCTTCCACCCAGGAGCAATCAGAGATGATGCCCTAGAGGCTTAGAGGTAGGGCTTGAAGGTTAGGTCCTATGGAGAGGGCCAGAGAAGTGAGAAGTCCTTCCAAGGATGTAGTGTGAAGTCTAGCCACTGGAAAGAACATCATGATGAGAAAATTGGAGGCCAGAATTTCCCAGGTGGGTTTGGGGAACAGAGAGATAACCATTCTGCCTGAAAACCTGGGGCCTGGAAGGATTGCTAAGACTAGAGCCAGATGGAGAATGGTCTGTAACACCAGGCAAAAGTAGTTTGGGCTCTATTCTACAGGCAGCAGGGAACCATTAAATAATTTTAAGGGAGGGAGGAGGGGATGATCAAAGGGAAAGAAACCATTGAGGAGGCCACTACAGTAGTGTAGTTGTTCCAAAATGAGGCTTCTTCCTGCCTGTGCCAGCTCTTGCAAGATCCTCCTTCAAAGCTGCCCTTTCCCATCTGAGCTCACTATCTCAGAGCTCATTACTATGCATCTCTTTTGAGTTGAGAGATATATCAACGACGTTTCTTATTCTGAATGAGGCTCCCAATGTTGTATTGAAGTTGGGTCAAGGGCTTGAAAAAAAACAAGCTACATCTGAATCTCCCAGTTTAGATGAAAGGGAAGTATGATGCATTATTTCCATTGCTGCAACACAATCAGGTGGCTTGATCCCTGGGGTCACTGGTCTCCCCTAAGATGCCAACGTGGTGGGGAAGGGAGGGAAGGGGAGAGGAAAAGGGAGAGGGGGGGAGAGAGGGGGAGAGAGGGGGGGAGAGAGAGAGAGAGACAGAGAGAGAGAGAGAGAGAAAGAGAGAGAGAGAGAGAGAATGTACTGCCAGCATGGGGCAAAACCTGATTGTCAAGTGCTTTTCTGGGGCCTGTTCCAGATCACTGTCACTTATAGACTTAGACTAAAGTTCAGCCTTAAATTAGGGCTCCAACCTAGGGGATAGGAGATGGAAGGGCCCCACCTGGGAATTAACTCTCCCTGATCCTTAATTATTTTGGCTTTTACTAGTGGCTAGATGGGGAGAGGGATGTAACCTGAACCCTAATGCAGCTGAGAAGGGCTAAGAGCCAAAACCCTTTTTAAGCAGATACAGTATGTGCAAGGTCTGGACAGATTTCAGAACACTGCACATTTCCTCAGCCAAAGGCATGGGAAAAACATGCAAATTACATCTTGAGCCCCTTACTTCTAGAAAAGGAGAGTATCACCCTCCCACCAGGGCTCATGCAACAGAGGGAAGTTAGCAAGCAGACGCTTGTGAAAACCAGAGCACTTGGGCAATTTTTTACACAAAAATCTCCCCAGCAGCTACAGATTCAAATCAATTTCAATTATAAATTACAAGCTATTTCATCCTGTCAGAGAGAGGAGCTAGGTAAAGGAACCCGTGTGGTCATTAGCCTTTTAGCAAGAAGTGAGTTTAGTCTACAAGAAGGTAGGGAAGGAGTTAATTTAGACCAGGTTCCATAGCATAAGCATCTTTACAACATTCAGATTTTCAGTTCTTCACCATGTAGAAAACCAGGTGATGTTGCATAAAAGTGGCAACGGAAAGGCAATCCAAGAAGGATAAAGGGGATGTGGGGAGGACTGGATTGGTCCTAACATTGACAAGTCTATCTGCACATAAAAGGAATCTTTCCTGGGAATTTCACGTAAGTATAAAGGACAGCAGTGCCAGGGTTTGGGGTCAGATAACCACGCCAACTTGCAAAAGTCTCTTAATAATAAAGCAATATTTCCCAACAACATTTGCAACAAATGAATTTGTGAAGTAGATCCCTATTTACCGTTTATTTTAGTGTGGTTAAGACACCACTGTAGGCAATGAAATCACTCTTGAAAGTTTAACAATGCTTTTAAAAAGTCAAATTTAAGAACCAATACTACTGTAGAACATTAACAATGATATCTATGGATTAATAATACTACACTATGGGGAGAGTATAAAACTGCTAACAACAAGAATGCAATACCGACTTGAAACTAGTGCTTTGAGGTTTGCCTTACCAAGCCACCACATTTTGGTTTTCATATAGAGAAAACAGTCCTTAAACATCTTGGCAAGTTAACTGATGTTTTTTAACAGCCCCAAACCATTTTAACATTCCAGTCTGAAGTTTGGCCTTTTGACAGCTTCTTCTATTTTGTTTGTTTGTTTGCTATTTGGACTTTCATATCACTTCAAGTTCTAAGTTATACAAAATGAACTTCAGCCAGTAACACCTCAGTTGACAAGGCATCCCACAGATTGGAGGAGATAGCGAGACAAAGCTATGGCCAGGAAAGCCCATTAAATAACAATGCAGGTCTGTTCTTCTATCTTTGGGGCATAAGATTGTCTGGCAATTAACTTGTTTCCACAACAACCAGTAGATTAGTAAATTGTCTGTGTTGATCATTATGTTCCTAAAATAATGTTTTGTTGTTTTAACTGATCAGTGGCCTTAAATAAACATGTTCCCCAACTGCCTAGGGACTTCTTGATTGGCCTACAGACACCTCAGTCTCAGAAGATCCAAAACCGAACTAAACCTGATTGGTCTTCCCAATTCCCGTCATCTCTCAGAGCCTTCTAGATTTTAAATATTAGATTAATCCCTGACTCCTACCTCTTCTTCATTTCTTCAATGGTATTCATTATCACTAACCTCTGGCAACTCACTAATGTATGACAAGTCAGCAAATTGCCAAGATGGCTGATTCCTTCAAAATGCCCTTACCTATCTATTGTTCAGTTCAGGTCTTTCCTCATGGAAGCAATTATGTGACTGGTACTGTGCTAAGTGCTTTATTCTTCTGAGATCAGATGAGATCGGGCACGTTCAAGGTGGTATGACCATAGACTAGGTGCCTTATTCTTAATACACTGATTATCCAAACAACAAAATGGCTACCTACTTCCAACTTGCATCCATTCTATAGCCCAGTTTTCTGGGGAATCCAGAATACCTGGCTCAAATCCACTCACCTTTATATCCCATTACTCTGCAAGAATCAAGAAGATCTCCACTGACTCACTTATGTAGCCATCCACACAAGCAATGACATTGGGCAAGTTACTTAATCTTTCTTCAATTTCCTCATGTGTAAAATGGAGTTAATAAATTAGCTAACATGGTGAAACCCCATCTCTACTAAAAATACAAAAATTAGCCAGGTGTGGTGGCACGTGCCTGTAGTCCCAGCTACTCGGGAGGCTGAGGTAGGAGAATCGCTTGAACCCGGGAGGCGGAGGTTGCAGTGAGCCGAGATCACGCCACTGCACTCCAGCCTGGCAACAGAGTGAGACTCTGTCTCAAAAATAAAATAAAATAAAATAAAATAAAGGAAAATAAAGTACAATAAAATAAAAGACCTAATATGTGTTAAGTTAGAAAACTAGTGCCCAGAATATGTACTATAAAGTATTTGTTAGAAAACAAATAAAAATGACACCTATGGAGCTCTGTGCTAGTTTCATTGGCCATAGGAAGGCTCAGCTCCTAGAACAGGCACTCAATAAAATTTAATTAATGAATTAATCAGTGGATAAATGAACAAACACTACATGCTCTGCCCTTATTCCGTTAGTCAACACACTGTGGAGTGAACAAACTGGTCTCAGTCTTCTGTCTGTGTCTTTAGGACATGCAGGGCTTGTACTAACTGGAATCAATGTCCTTCTTCCTCCCAGGCCTACCTACCTAAATCCTGTATTATCCCTCAAGGCCTAGCTCCAATTCTTCCTTTTTCCACAAAACACCCAGCTACATCAGCCCACAATGAACTATCTTCCCACTGAATAAATGCTGCTCTTAGATCCTACCCCACAGTTTCAGTACTTAAAGCTTTTTGTTTCCTGGGCTTGTGGTAATGCAGCTCTTCAACAAAACTGTCATCTCTTTTGAGAATCCAGGGACCAGGTATTCTATGGTGGCTAACTCTTGTATTCTCTAGTTTAGGGTTAGGCACTTTACAAAGTGCTCAACAAATCTGCGTTGACTGGTTGGTTGGTTAGTTGATCAATTGATTGATTGATTGATTGATTGGAGTCCTAATTGAGAACTCTTAGGATGTTAGCCTTTCAAAGTGCTGGCTGTTCAGACATTAGCAGAAATCATGTCTGGTCTTCCAACTTCTCGCAGTAGCAGACATTACACTAAAGGTGCCCTGCCTTTTCACACAACTCCCAATGATTAGGTAACTTCATACACTTCAATTTTTAGGCTCAAAATTTTCTTAAGAGAATTCCTGTTTAATAAGGGACATCTGTGGAATGCGCTTGCTTGCTTTCTTAAATCACATATACTGCTAATAATAGTATGAAATACATGATAAAATGAATCTCCCTACTGGACAACAGTGCAGGTTGTATTACTCTCATTTTGCAAATATGGCAATTGAGATACAGAGAGGAAAATGACTTCCCAGGGTCACACAAATGATGAGTGGCAGAGTTAGGACTAAACTTTAGGCCTTCTGAATACTGACCCAGTCCCCTTACCCTGATTTGAGATTTAAAACAAAACAAAGATCTTCCTTTGACCCTGACCTCTGAGGAGCAGATACTCATAATATTATCAGTTTCTGCATCAAACTTCATTTCCCTCATTTCCCTCCGTCCCTCCCCCAACCCCTCATTCTTATCCAGTTCTCTTTTATTTCTCTGTCTTTCACCTGTGTAAACACGCTATTTTAGAAACACCATGGGGTTTGAAGTTGAACAGAAGTAAATTTGAATGTCAGCTGTCCCACTTACTATATGACTTAGAGTCTTTTACTTAACTTCTCCTGAGCCTCAGTTCTTCATCTGCACAATGGAAACACTAACATCTGGCCTCAAAAAGTCACTGTAAAAGTTAAATGAAAATACATGTAAAACACCTAGAAAATAGCAGTATTTGCTATACAGCGGTCCACTACCTCTGCGATCCCACCATGTCTAGGTTTTGACCACCTTTGGGTTCAAGAGGTTGCTGAACTCAGTGAGGCACAGCCACACAACTGAAGTATCCAGATCCTTGCCTGGTCTACTTTTGCTTGTTGTCTTGATCCTTCCTGACTGCCAATTTAAGTTAATACAGAGCTCCAAACTCTGTCAAGTCCTCTAAAGAATGTGAGAGCCATAAATAAGTTGGGGGCGGAGCAAGATGGCCGAATAGGAACAGCTCCAGTCTCCAACTCCCAGCGCCAGCGACACAGAAGACCGGTGATTTCTGCATTTTCAACTGAGATACTGGGTTCATCTCACTGGGGAGTGCCGATCGGTGCTGGTCAGCTGCTGCAGCCCGACCAGCGAGAGCTGAAGCAGGGCGAGGCATTGCCTCACCTGGGAAGCGCAAGGGGGAAGGGAATCCCTTTTCCTAGCCAGGGGAACTGAGACACACAACACCTGGAAAATCGGGTAACTCCCACCCCAATACTGCGCTTTAAGCAAACAGGCACACCAGGAGATCATATCCCACACCTGGCCGGGAGGGTCCCACACCCACGGAGCCTCCCTCATTGCTAGCACAGCAGTCTGTGATCTACCGGCAAGGCAGCAGCGAGGCTGGGGGAGGGGCGCCCGCCATTGCTGAGGCTTAAGTAGGTAAACAAAGCTGCTGGGAAGCTCGAACTGGGTGGAGCTCACAGCAGCTCAAGGAAACCTGCCTGTCTCTGTAGACTCCACCTCTGGGGACAGGGCAATAACAAACACAGCCTAAACCTCTGCAGATGCAAACGACTCTGTCTGACAGCTTTGAAGAGAGCAGTGGATCTCCCAACACGGAGGTTGAGATCTGAGAAGGGACAGACTCCCTGCTCAAGTGGGTCCCTGACCCCTGAGTAGCCTAACTGGGAGACATCCCCCACTAGGGGCAGTCTGACACCCCACACCTCACAGGGTGGAGTATACCCCTGAGAGGAAGCTTCTAAAGCAAGAATCAGACAGGTACACTCGCTGTTCAGAAATATTCTATCTTCTGCAGCCTCTGCTGCTGATACCCAGGCAAACAGGGTCTGGAGTGGACCTCAAGCAATCTCCAACAGACCTACAGCTGAGGGTCCTGACTGTTAGAAGGAAAACTATCAAACAGGAAGGACACCTACACCAAAACCCCATCAGTACATCACCATCATCAAAGACCAGAGGCAGATAAAACCACAAAGATGGGGAAAAAGCAGGGCAGAAAACCTGGAAATTCAAAAAATAAGAGCGCATCTCCCCCGGCAAAGGAGCGCAGCTCATCGCCAGCAACGGATCAAAGCTGGACGGAGAATGACTTTGACGAGATGAGAGAAGAAGGCTTCAGTCCATCAAATTTCTCAGAGCTAAAGGAGGAATTACGTACCCAGCGCAAAGAAACTAAAAATCTTGAAAAAAAAGTGGAAGAATTGATGGCTAGAGTAATTAATGCAGAGAAGGTCCTAAACGAAAGAGATGAAAACCATGACACGAGAAATACGTGACAAATGCACAAGCTTCAGTAACCGACTCGATCAACTGGAAGAAAGAGTATCTGCGATTGAGGATCAAATGAATGAAATGAAGTGAGAAGAGAAACCAAAAGAAAAAAGAAGAAAAAGAAATGAACAAAGCCTGCAAGAAGTATGGGATTATGTAAAAAGACCAAATCTACGTCTGATTGGGGTGCCTGAAAGTGAGGGGGAAAATGGAACCAAGTTGGAAAACACTCTTCAGGATATCATCCAGGAGAACTTCCCCAACCTAGTAGGGCAGGCCAACATTCAAATCCAGGAAATACAGAGAATGCCACAAAGATACTCCTCGAGAAGAGCAACTCCAAGACACATAATTGCCAGATTCACCAAAGTTGAAATGAAGGAAAAAATCTTAAGGGCAGCCAGAGAGAAAGGTCGGGTTACCCACAAAGGGAAGCCCATCAGACTAACAGCAGATCTCTCGGCAGAAACTCTCCAAGCCAGAAGAGAGTGGGGGCCAATATTCAACATTCTTAAAGAAAAGAATTTTAAACCCAGAATTTCATATCCAGCCAAACTAAGTTTCATAAGTGAAGGAGAAATAAAATCCTTTACAGATAAGCAAATGCTTAGAGATTTTGTCACCACTAGGCCTGCCTTACAAGAGACCCTGAAGGAAGCACTAAACATGGAAAGGAACAACCGGTACCAGCCATTGCAAAAACATGCCAAAATGTAAAGACCATCGAGGCTAGGAAGAAACTGCATCAACTAATGAGCAAAATAACCAGTTAATATCATAATGGCAGGATCAAGTTCACACATAACAATCTTAACCTTAAATGTAAATGGACTAAATGCTCCAATTAAAAGACACAGACTGGCAAACTGGATAAAGAGTCAAGACCCATCAGTCTGCTGTATACAGGAGACCCATCTCACACGCAGAGACATACATAGGCTCAAAATAAAGGGATGGAGGAAGATTTACCAAGCAAATGGAGAACAAAAAAAAGCGGGGGTTGCAATACTATTCTCTGATAAAACAGACTTTAAACCATCAAAGATCAAAAGAGACAAAGAAGGCCATTACATAATGGTAAAGGGATCAATTCAACAGGAAGAGCTAACTATCCTAAATATATATGCACCCAATACAGGAGCACCCAGATTCATAAAGCAAGTCCTTAGAGACTTACAAAGAGACTTAGACTCCCATACAATAATAATGGGAGACTTCAACACTCCACTGTCAACATTAGACAGATCAACGAGACAGAAAGTTAACAAGGATATCCAGGAATTGAACTCATCTCTGCAGCAAGCAGACCTAATAGACATCTATAGAACTCTCCACCCCAAATCAACAGAATATACATTCTTCTCAGCACCACATCGTACTTACTCCAAAATCGACCACGTAATTGGAAGTAAAGCACTCCTCAGCAAATGTACAAGAACAGAAATTATAACAAACTGTCTCTCAGACCACAGTGCAATCAAACTAGAACTCAGGACTAAGAAACTCAATCAAAACCGCTCAACTACATGGAAACTGAACAACCTGCTCCTGAATGGCTACTGGGTACATAACGAAATGAAGGCAGAAATAAAGATGTTCTTTGAAACCAATGAGAACAAAGATACAACATACCAGAATCTCTGGGACACATTTAAAGCAGTGTGTAGAGGGAAATTTATAGCACTAAATGCCCACAAGAGAAAGCAGGAAAGATCTAAAATTGACACTCTAACATCGCAATTAAAAGAACTAGAGAAGCAAGAGCAAACACATTCAAAAGCTAGCAGAAGGCTAGAAATAACTAAGATCAGAGCAGAACTGAAGGAGATAGAGAAACAAAAAACTCTCCAAAAAATCAATGAATCCAGGAGTTGGTTTTTTGAAAAGATCAACAAAATTGACAGACCACTAGCAAGACTAATAAAGAAGAAAAGAGAGAAGAATCAAATCGACGCAATTAAAAATGATAAAGGGGATATCACCACCGACCCCACAGAAATACAAACTACCATCAGAGAATACTATAAACACCTCTACGCAAATAAACTGGAAAATCTAGAAGAAATGGATAATTTCCTGGACACTTTCACTCTTCCAAGACTAAACCAGGAAGAAGTTGAATCCCTGAATAGACCAATAGCAGGCTCTGAAATTGAGGCAATAATTAATAGCCTACCAACCAAAAAAAGTCCAGGACCAGATGGATTCACAGCTGAATTCTACCAGAGGTACAAGGAGGAGTTGGTACCATTCCTTCTGAAACTATTCCAATCAATAGAAAAAGAGGGAATCCTCCCTAACTCATTTTATGAGGCCAACATCATCCTGATACCAAAGCCTGGCAGAGACACAACAAAAAAAGAGAATTTTAGACCAATATCCCTGATGAACATCGATGCAAAAATCCTCAATAAAATACTGGCAAACCGGATTCAGCAACACATCAAAAAGCTTATCCACCATGATCAAGTGGGCTTCATCCCTGGGATGCAAGGCTGGTTCAACATTCGCAAATCAATAAACATAATCCAGCATATAAACAGAACCAAAGACAAGAACCACATGATTATCTCAATTGATGCAGAAAAGGCTTTTGACAAAATTCAACAGCCCTTCATGCTAAAAACGCTCAATAAATTCGGTATTGATGGAACGTACCTCAAAATAATAACAGCTATTTATGACAAACCCACAGCCAATATCATACTGAATGGGCAAAAACTGGAAAAATTCCCTTTGAAACTGGCACAAGAAAGGGATGCCCTCTCTCACCACTCCTATTCAACATAGTGTTGGAAGTTCTGGCTAGGGCAATTAGGCAAGAGAAAGAAATCAAGGGTATTCAGTTAGGAAAAGAAGAAGTCAAATTGTCCCTGTTTGCAGATGACATCATTGTATATTTAGAAAACCCCATTGTCTCAGCCCAAAATCTCCTTAAGCTGATAAGCAACTTCAGCAAAGTCTCAGGATACAAAATTAATGTGCAAAAATCACAAGCATTCTTATACACCAGTAACAGACAAACAGAGAGCCAAATCAGGAATGAACTTCCATTCACAATTGCTTCAAAGAGAATCAAATACCTAGGAATCCAACTTCCAAGGGATGTAAAGGACCTCTTCAAGGAGAACTACAAACCACTGCTCAGTGAAATAAAAGAGGACACAAACAAATGGAAGAACATACCATGCTCATGGATAGGAAGAATCAATATCGTGAAAATGGCCATACTGCCCAAGGTAATTTATAGATTCAATGCCATCCCCATCAAGCTACCAATGAGTTTCTTCACAGAATTGGAAAAAACTGCTTTAAAGTTCATATGGAACCAAAAAAGAGCCCGCATCTCCAAGACAATCCTAAGTCAAAAGAACAAAGCTGGAGGCATCACGCTACCTGACTTCAAACTATACTACAAGGCTACAGTAACCAAAACAGCATGGTACTGGTACCAAAACAGAGATATAGACCAATGGAACAGAACAGAGTCCTCAGAAATAATACCACACATCTACAGCCATCTGATCTTTGACAAACCTGAGAGAAACAAGAAATGGGGAAAGGATTCCCTATTGAATAAATGGTGCTGGGAAAATTGGCTAGCCATAAGTAGAAAGCTGAAACTGGATCCTTTCCTTACTCCTTATACGAAAATTAATTCAAGATGGATTAGAGACTTAAATGTTAGACCTAATACCATAAAAATCCTAGAGGAAAACCTAGGTAGTACCATTCAGGACATAGGCATGGGCAAAGACTTCATGTCTAAAACACCAAAAGCAACGGCAGCAAAAGCCAAAATTGACAAATGGGATCTCATTAAACTAAAGAGCTTCTGCACAGCAAAACAAACTACCATCAGAGTGAACAGGCAACCTACAGAATGGGAGAAAATTTTTGCAATCTACTCATCTGACAAAGGGCTAATATCCAGAACCTACAAAGAACTCAAACAAATTTACAAGAAAAAAACAAACAACCCCATCAAAAAGTGGGCAAAGGATATGAACAGACATTTCTCAAAAGAAGACATTCATACAGCCAACAGACACATGAAAAAATGCTCATCATCACTGGCCATCAGAGAAATGCAAATCAAAACCACAATGAGATACCATCTCACACCAGTTAGAATGGCGATCATTAAAAAGTCAGGAAACAACAGGTGCTGGAGAGGATGTGGAGAAATAGGAACACTTTTACACTGTTGGTGGGATTGTAAACTAGTTCAACCATTATGGAAAACAGTATGGCGATTCCTCAAGGATCTAGAACTAGATGTACCATATGACCCAGCCATCCCATTACTGGGTATATACCCAAAGGATTATAAATTATGCTGCTATAAAGACACATGCACACGTATGTTTATTGCAGCACTATTCACAATAGCAAAGAATTGGAATCAACCCAAATGTCCATCAGTGACAGATTAGATTAAGAAAATGTGGCACATATACACCATGGAATACTATGCAGCCATCAAAAAGGATGAGTTTGTGTCCTTTGTAGGGACATGGATGCAGCTGGAAACCATCATTCTTGGCAATCTATCACAAGAACAGAAAACCAAACACCACATGTTCTCACTCATAGGTGGGAACTGAACAATGAGATCACTTGGACTCAGGAAGGGGAACATCACACACAGGGGCCTGTCATGGGGAGGGGGGAGGGGGGAGGGATTGCATTGGGAGTTATACCTGATGTAAATGACAAGTTGATGGGTGCAGCACACCAACATGGCACAAGTATACATATGTAACAAACCTGCATGTTATGCACATGTACCCTACAACTTAAAGTATAATAATAATAAATAAATTTAAAAAAATAAAAATAAATAAATTAATTTAAAAAAAAGAATGTGAGAGTCAAGCCTGCTACTTACCCCCTGAAGCTTCAAGATGTCATCACTCACACTCTTAGTCAGAGTAAGATGCCATCCAAAGCCGCCTACCTGTAGAAGTTTTCAGGGTGGCTTTTACTTATATCAAACACAAACAAAAAGAAATGGAAAACAGCAAGGCGGCCCAACAAAGACAAGGCTTTAGCTTGTCATCCTCTCATAAGTAAAGATGGGGCTACAGCCATGAGACTCTAACTCCTTTCCAGAATAACTAGTCAAACCAGCTTTACTTCTAGCTCTACCTCATCTCACCTCCAACCCCTTCCCCCAAAAGAAAGATCAGTTTCTTATGGACCGTGAAAGGCAGTATAGGAGAACCATTGAAAACTTCCCTGCCAGAGGCTCAGGAAGAAAGAGAGAAGACCATACAGCTAGGAAACTGTTGAGTGGCATTAGGGTGGGGGACAGAAGACACCACAAAGGGGCTGTTCGTAACTGGGTTAACCCTTGATCCTGTCAAATTAGTCCCACCTCCCGCATTCCTCACAGATGTAACATTAAAAGACTTGAGTGAAAGTTAACAGACCATGTCCTCCCTGAGAACATACCAGGAAACAGCCACTTCTAGAAAGATAGGAAGTAGGAGTGTGGAGAAAAGCAATGCACTCCAAGAGCTGCCTGCTGTCAGTCAGCCTTCACACTTCCACAGCCTAGACCAAGTAAGGATCCTGGGGTCCTTAGCAACCCTTCAGTAAAGCAAGAACTTGTCCCATGGAGGGTATGAGAAGAAATAGGAGGGTGTGGCGAGCCAGAATAACATGCCATGATTGTTCAGCAAGTTGATAGAAGAATATAAAGAATGTGACAAAGAGTCTGTCCATCACTGAAAAAGAATAGAGAGAGATGCAGTGTGAGGAAATTTCCCTCTGATTCTGTCATGATTTGCTGAGTGTTTTCAAACCTATCAACCTCAACTCAGTGAGCTTCTCTCTCCCTCCTCCCTACCCCCACCACGGGAAGCATGGCTGAGCCAAGAGGGAAAAAGCTGGTACAGCAGACTAGAAGGGCTCACTGTGACCAAAAAAGAAAAAAGTTGGGTTTTGGACAGAGGGCAGGGCAGTCAATGAATGAACAAAGGAGCAATGGCACTTGAATGAGACAGTCCAAAATGTAGGCCTCAAGTAACTGGTGCTCTTGGGTGGGGGATGGGAACCAAAGACTTGACATAAAAGAAGGACAGCCTAGATGCATGGAAAATGTGTCTCTGTTGCTACTAGGCAGTACTTGTGTTGTGATATGGTACAGTCAGAGACTCACAGTGAAAGAGGAGGAAGTGGAAGTGAAGTCAAAGGGGAGAGGTTAGAGTTCACTTTGAGAGATCAAGTCATCTTGACTTTTGCAACTTTAGTGCCTGGTCAGGATGGCTATCTGACCAAGTAAACATGCCAGTGTGATGTGAGGAAGAATGGATCATCTGTTGCAACATTAATGCATAAGACAATTTTGATGCATGGAAAATGTGTCTCTGTTGCTACTAGGCAGTACTTGCGTTGTGATATGGTACAGTCAGAGACTCACAGTGAAAGAGGAGGAAGTGGAAGTGAAGTCAAAGGGGAGAGGTTAGAGTTCACTTTGAGAGATCAAGTCATCTTGACTTTTGCAACTTTAGTGCCTGGTCAGGATGGCTATCTGACCAAGTAAACATGCCAGTGTGATGTGAGGAAGAATGGATCATCTGTTGCAACATTAATGCATAAGACAATTTTTCCACTTGGCCTATTTATACTGTATGGGGCAAAGAGGTATAAGGAAACAAACCTCTACCCCTTCCCAGTCCTTGGAACACAATCTTTAGCCAGAAAAAATAGTAACTCAACTTACTCATTAATGATTTTATTGAATTATGTGTGAAGGGAGTATTTCAGGGAGCACCAGGAGACACAAATTTTGGCTTCATAGAAGCTGAGTGAAAGTGATCTTGATACTGACATAACCAATATAAAAAGGTTACTTGCTGATTACAAGATAACTCTCAGAGTAACCCGGAATTCAGTTTCAGAGGGAAATGTAACCATGTACATACATCTGGTGCCAGCATCAAAGGTATGAACACCTTGGGCACTAACGGTAGTAGAATCCCAAACTCCCCCAGAACTGTGTAACAGAGCTATCTAGAGCACTTTTTGTTCCTAACTAACGAATGCATTGTTTCCCAAGAATACCTTCTATAAATAAGCAGCTTGGAGCTTTGAATTCTGTTTCCTGTAGACAGGACATTATAAATGATGGTTAGGTTGTGTAATTTAATCAATGATACACTATGGATTAAATAGGCTTCTCCAGAACTGTTCTGAACGTAACCATTATAAATAACATTGTGTCAGTGAAGACATGTTTCCTAGACCTCTACACTCTCTTCCTTAGACCCCTTACCCTTCAGTAATAATATAGATTAAGCCCCACTCCAATCCACTCCCTGATCAAGGCTTTAGTAGTAAGGAAAGGTATTTTTCCAGCTCAGATGACAACTGGTAAATGTGGGCAGATGGGGAGAAAGAGGCTGTGGATGCAAGACCTCCAGCAGGAATCACTCGTGTGTGTATTCCAGGTACAGACAGAAGAACCCAGAGCTGAAGGATGGCAGCAACAGCAGGGGCTTTTCCAATCAGTGTCAGTGGCAGTATGCAGGGAAATAGGTATCCGACAGTGGATAGGGGCAGAGACTGCTGTCTCTATATTCCTACATAGGGGCTCTGTGAATTGAAGAGTGTATGGTACATATGGTTAGCATCTTCCATCTTAGAGACAACTATTCTTTCCAGAAGGGGGAAGAAATTAAGTTCAGAGAGGTAAAAAGGAAATAAAAAAGATCTGGAATTCTGACTTTGACACTATTCATTGAATGCCATTTCCTTCTTCTATTACACAAATTCCTTCTCTGTAACTTAATAATCTCTTTGTTTAAACATATATGTTCCTTGAAGTCAGGGCTTATGTCTTCTCTCTCATCTCCCCTACAATGCCTTTACCAAGGCTGTCCAGGGCTAGGGGCAGAGGCAATTATAAATAAATAGTAGGACATGAAATGTGTCCCTTCCAAATCTATTATGTGGCTGTCCCAGATGCCTTCATAGAGACCTTAGGCAGGTATGGCTTAATGGCAGCACAACTACTTCCACTAAAACATTTTGACACGGGGCCTTGGTATGACATGGCCACCAGAAACAGCCAAAGTGATCTTCAGCTGTATTTTTTTTAAAAGAATGTTCATACTCATCTGTGGTCAGATTCTCCTCAGTTACACTATTCAGCTGTGGGATCCATAACTTAAGAGGAACATGGACAAGCTGAAGTGCATCATGAGTGGGAGGAGGAAACAGGAGGAGAGGCTGGAACCTACATCCCATAAGGAACAGCTGAAAGAGCAAGGGCTCTCCTAGAAAAGTGAAACAAGATGATATAATAGGTGCCTTCAGATATCCCAAGGGCTGTCCCAAGACAGAGGAAGCACCCTTGTTCTGTGTGATGCTATCCAGAGGATATAGCTAGGACCTATGGATGATAGCTAAAAGGAAAATGATTGCAGCTTAACAAAGGAAAAGCTGTCCACAGTCAAAACTTTTCAACAACGGCATGGATAGGCTTAGAAGGGAATGAACTCCCCTGTGACTACTGTAGAACAAGCCCAGGGACACTGCACAGGAGGCTCATGAAATGGTTAAGATTAGACTAGGTGACTTCTAAAAGGCTGTCCTCACTCTGAGATTCCTTGACTCCAGGTCTCTAACAAGAACAGAATTAGTCTGGGAGCCCTGAGTTAAGTCTCCCCTTGGTGCTTGAGGGGTAGAGGGGCAGGCAGTGAGAGCAGCTCTTCCCATAATCCCTGCTGTTCTTCATTAACTTTTCTCAGATGGGTCAGCATCTTTTTTCCCCTAGTTCTAAAGAAGCCTAGCTATAAAAGCCATGATGTTCCCTCCAGATAATCATCCATAACCTCCAATCTCAAGTCTGAGTCTCTCTTTTTTCTTTAAAGAAATTCCTGGGGAGGGGGTTGAGGAGGGCAAGGGGGGAAATCATTTTAATTTTTTTAAAGGACAATGTTCAAGTGTCTTCCAGCTGGAGTTGAATTATTTTCTTTGTGTGAGGTTTTGGAGAGGGAAAATCCTCTAATAGGCTTGACCTTTTTTAACTTCAGCAAGCATACATGTGGCTCTCAATGGGGTACCAGGTGTATTATGAAAACTCAGCAGGGCCAAAAGTAGTATCGACTCAAAGCTCAGCCAAGGGTTATCAGCTATACCACCCATCCTTCTTGCTCCACCTCCCTCCAACCTTTTTTGTATCTCTCTGATGGATTTCTAATCCATGCCTCAAAATGCCCTCTACTTTCTGGGACAGGGCAGCAGCTGGGAAACTGAGGTAGTGGACATCTTTGGTGATTCTAGAGGCAAAAATGAGGAGGGAATTCATGTAGGTAACCAGGCTGAGCTAAGCTCCAAAGACGCATACCCTACAAAGGTCCCTTGTGAGTGCCAGGCACTGGTCTGTAACACAGCTCAAAAGATTTCACAGGAACTCTCATTGTTCATATAATACCACCTCTGCACCCAACAAGAATTCAAAATCACAGCTACATTTACTTCCAGCCACAAGACAACCTCAATCTGAGTTTATCCAGATCCTCTTGAAGTCTCAACTGCCTCTCTGTGTGCTTCTAGAAATAAGGTCAGACTAGGAATGGGATACAGACTAAAACAACTTAATGAGCACACCCTGCCACTGTCCTAGGCTAAGGACAGCAAACAGTATTAGAGTTTGCCTAATTCATTGTCACATCATCTGTGATAATAGAGATGGGGCAGTTAAGCCTAGCCTCCACTCTGCAAATAGCGATTTGGGTCTAGAGAGGGTAAAATTATAAAGCAATATCAGAGCACATCAAGTGGATGGGGGTGAAGCTTCTTTCTCCTCCAGGCTACTCCCCTATTCCACCCTGCTTTGTTCCAGGGCAGTAACTAGCCCCCCTTGCTTCACTATGCCAGATAGAAACATCTACCATAAATGAGCCAAGGAAAGGGAAAATATGTAGCATGAGCCTACATATCATCAGACACATCTAATTATCCCCATTCCATCCAGACAGTACTCCTGGGTCAATGAGGTACTGTAACATGTTAACCAAAGGAATCAATAATGCCAATGTCATGGACCCTATTCCTTTAGCGGTCATGTATCTTTTACTTGTTACCATGATCTCACTCGAAACACCACAACATAGGGAAACATCATAAACTATCCCCTATTATTTAGGATAATCAATAGCATTTTATTTTTTAGAGGTGGGGTCATACTATGTTGCCCAATTATGGTACACTACAGCCTGGAATTCCTGGGCTCCAGGGATTCCTCCTACCTAAGCCTCCTGAGTAGCTGTGACTACAGGTGCCAGACACCACATCCAGCAACAGTATTAAAAAAATTTCTCTTTCTTTACCACTTGATTGTCAGGGAGAGACTATACAAGTGTCCATAAATCAGGCAGTTGAATTCCCCATATTCAAGGAAATCATAGGAACCAGCAGGAATTGATGATTTTCCCAACTTGATCATTTCCTGGTCCAAAGGGCCTCCCATGACAACTATGAACTAGACTTTCACACTGCATGCCCTCTTCTCCCACTAATTACTACTTTTTCAAATTCCCCCACTCCCCAGATATCTCCACTTGTGCCACAAGATCTCTCTGAGCATGTATGCCACACCATCCCTGATGCAAACCGTTTCTGTGTTGTTGTTTTTTTTTCTGCAAAAGAGGTTCTCTGCCATTTTCCACCATGGTTCCTGCACCTTAACTCTGTCTCTCCCTGACCTGAGATCATCACAAGTGATTTGGAGTCATCAAAACAGTCCTTTCCTACTCTGAACCCAGACTCCATCAGAGTGTACCTACAACCCAGTCCTCACTTAGTGTGGAATTACAGGCTGGCATGGAAAGGGACACTGCATTAGGAGGCTAATAAGATGAGATACATCCCTGAAAGTTATTGCCCTGTACTCCTTCACAAACCACAGTACTAGCAGAGGAATTGGAAACTCTCTTAGTAGGACTGCCATTGACTCTCCATATGATAGACATAGGTAAGCCACTGAATACATCAGTCTCAGTTTTTCCATCAGTTTCCCCACAATCTTTCCTGACTGCCTCACAGTGTGGCTGCA